>NW_004524658.1:4440158-4527139 GCF_000260255.1 Octodon degus
AGAGAGACAGAGACAGAGAGAGACAGAGAGAGACAGAGAGAGAGACAGAGAGATAGACAGAGAGAGAGACAGAGAGACAGAGAGAGACAGAGACACAGCCAGAGACAGAGACAGAGAGACATGGAGAGGTTTTATTTTGCTTTTAAATTCCTTTGGGCCCTAGTGAAGTGATGCTCACTCATCTTAAATCTTTGATACATTTTATCCTCAGGTACTTAGAAGCAAAGATCAATGTAGAAATTACAGCCCACAGAGGGTCAGGTTTTCAAATCCTTTACCTCAAGTATATGTGTTTTGAGAAAATTAATTACAAAGCCTGAAATGGATGCTAGTTTTTTTCTAAATTTCTAGTGCCAGATAATCATGGTCCTTTAAAAATAATTTCTGCTAGTTCCAAACTCTGTGGTTATTAATTGTGGGAAGAGGGAAATAGGTCCAGACTTTATATTAGAGGGTTTAAAAAGATAATTATAACTTTATTTCTCTGTTTTTTTAATGGTTCCTTCAACAAGTTAGAGTTAGATATCCAGATCTTTGTAGGTACTTGAAGACAACACATTGCATTTGCAGTTCTTCGTAGCACGAATCAGCTACACAGCCCGCTCTGTTCTGAATTCCCTTGGAGATGCACCTGGGGTTAAGGAGAGGAGACTTCTCTGTGGGGATTAGGCTGCTTCAGACAGGGGCTACAGCCTTCACTAGGCTTCCTGTCCCTTCCTGACCCTCGGGATGCAGCCTACCCACATTCCTTTGGCCCTCGGGCTCCCCAAGCACCGTAACTCCTCCCTGGAGAGAGGAAAATCTGGCCCCTAAGAAGGAATTATATATCCATAACCAGTTAAGGAATTACAGGCATGTAAAGATTCATTTATAACAGGATTATAGTCAGATTTTCTTTGAAGACTAGTAGGTTTTAAAACAATAATTTTTAATGATAAATCAATTACAAGTGCTTACCACATTGCTCAGATGCAAAACAGGAACTTTCAAAGAGAGAGAGAGAGAGCTAGGGAGAACTCGGTGTTCCCGTTTGTCTCTGTCTTGCTATTTCCATCTCAACCCATATTTCTGGTGGATACCTGTACCTTTTGTTTGCTTGCTTTTATTTTTCATCTTTCTTGCTTAGCTTCCAAGACTATTTGACTGAATTTTACTCTTCCATTTTCTTTGTATAAGACACAGTCTTTTACATTTTTGCTGAGAATACTGAAGAAAGTGCTATGGGTAATGGATGGACCTTTTCCTTCACTGGGACAGTCAGCTACACCATCGATCTCCAGTCCTAATGGGGATGGCAATAAGAAAGCAGTGCTGATTTTATGGAGGAGGAGGATGGCCTTGGCACAGACCCCATCTACAGTACAACCTGCCTGCCCCACTCCTGTTCTTCCTGTGCCATCTACTCTCTGCTTTCTCTGGATAAAACCAACTACATAGTCACTGATTTCATTGCTATGAGACACATAGAATCTAGATTTGAATGGGGTCTTTAAAGCTCATCTTCTTCACCAAGTTTCCAGATATCAAAGTAGAACTGGACTATCTCTTGCAATGGAACTCTCATCTTCCGGGAAGCTTGTTCTACTTTTTTAATGTCTCACCCAAATCAGAAAATGAGGCTACAACTGTGAACGAAATTGCTTCTGTGGGATTTGCAATCATGGATACAAACATCAACAAATATTGCAAAGGTAGTAAGTGTTACTAGCTTTGTCTGTTATCACTGCCTGTTTGCAGGAGTCCTTTAAGCAGCCCTCATCTGCATGCTGAATTTCTGGGTAGCATATTCCCCTAACATGAGGACCATTCAGAATACGCTGCCCACATTTAGTCTCTGATTCCTGTGATTTCCACAGACCTGGGAACCTGACAGCACTAGCTGCATAGATACCACTAGTGGTATCAGCCTTGGTGATGACGCTGCACTTTGGCCCTCATGAAAGAAACCGTGTGACTCAACCTAGAGCTACAGGTACAAAGCTACCACTGCCATTTGTCAAAGAGCACATGAGAACAACCTTGCAAGGCTTCATGGGAGAAAACAAAACTCATATAAATTATCTGCTACTATAGCTTAAGTTTCTTACAGAAAATTTTAATAAGAAATATGCAAACTAGAATTTTAACACTTATATTGAACTAGTCTCATATAATAATTGCATTAACAACTAAAATGGACAAAAGCTCATTAAAGTAACTAGTGATATGGAATGGAGGAAGTATGGTTGAAAAATGTTCTTCTTAATATGTAAATAGAAAATGGATTTGATTTTACAGCATTGAATTATTGGCAATGCACAAAATACACATTTAAAAATTATTTCAATATTTTTCTACCCTAATAATAACAACATTTCAGTTGTAAAAATAAATAAAAAAAGAAAGGGACTTCTTTTCTCAGCCTTGAATTTGGAAGGCCTATGATTATAGCCTTCAAAGAAGTTAGTAGAAGTATGAAACTTTACTTATTGAATTCAACCCAAATTGTGCCCTGAAAAAATTAATTATGGTTTGTCCTAAAATATAAATTTTTTGCAATACCATAAACAAACTGATCAAACAAATATCTTCTGAGCTTGTCAAGAGAGACTCCAGGGGCTTGAATCAACAACCTTCCTTCATAGACTAAAGGCACGCTCCTTACAGAGGAACTGTTCATGAGAAACAGTTCTTGAACAAGATCTTCCTGGGCTTACCTCTGATTTTCTGTGGAAAGTGAGATCTAGACCTACAATTCTGAAAACCCATATTTACGTAATGTTGTATAATTTCAGATTATACATAATCTGAATGCATGAGAAATGAAATTTCCTGTATGTAATGTAGAGGAAATAGTAAGATATTAGTATTATCCTGTCCTTGAAATATTCAAAACAAGTTATCCAATTCTTTACTTATGAAATACAGATGCTAATGCTATCTATATATCAAGTTAAGTAAACGAATTGCTATATTTTAGGCTCTTCACAAAATGGTTGTCAGGTCCTAAGTGCTCAGTCTTTCTTTCTTTCTTTCTTTCTTTCTTTCTTTCTTTCTTTCTTTCTCTCTCTCTCTCTCTCTCTCTCTCTCTCTCTCTCTCTCTTATATTCTTGTTTTTTTCTTTCATATTCTCTCTTTAGAGTTCAGTAATATTATTCTCAGAATGGGTATGGAAATCTCAAATCACAAATTTTCCATGAAGTCCTATTTAGTCCATTAGGAGTTTTTCCTGCTGAGCTTTATTAACCAGGTTCAGGTAGCAGCAAAGGGTCTCAAGTACTTCCTATCTATCTATATGATTCGGTGAAGTTGACCCCAGCGTTAGCTCCAGGTGTGTCCTCAGAGATAAGACTAGCTAATCAGCATAAGCTACTCCTCTGGCAACAAAAATTGGGTCAAGAATGAGCGTATGGGGCTGGGGAGATAGCTTGGTGGTCTAAGCACCTTCCTGGCAAGCACAAGGACCTGAGTTTGATCTCATGTACCACATGCCATGCCCAGAACCCTGGGCGTGGTGGTACATATCTGTAACCACAGCACTGAAGAGGTTCAGACAGGAGGATTAGTATGAGTTTGAGCTGCATAGTGAGACCCTATAGCATATAAACAATAAGTGAAAAATTAAGAATATTTTTTAAAAAGAATGAACATAACCAAATTGGGACAATTAGATTAAGTTCTAGGACTTTCATTTAAGAGTTTTGTCTGTTTCTTTTATATGTCCACTAGCCTTTCTATCAAGACTTTCTGTGAGCCTGACATTGCTGAGCACCACTGAGCATTGTTCTTCAGTGCAGGTGACTGAGTACCCCACTGGGGGCCTGTTCTTGGTGTGGGCAGTGCAGTTGCCCAGGGAGCCATACAGGAATGTGGCCCTGACGCCTGAGTTTCTGCCTCTAGTCCAGGTTGTTTGACCAAAGCCCTGATTTTTTTTTTAATCAAACAGCTTTCTGTCATTACCAAAGGCCAATGATTCTCATTCCTTTGCTCTACGTCTGTAGGAGAAAACGTCAGGCAAGACGTCCTGTCTTACAGAACCCTGAAATTCCTGTTTGCAAGTTGGAAAGTAATGGAAACATGCCTCAGATGTTACCTGTAGGAAATGTGACTAACAGTGAAGCTGACAGTAAGAAAATCTGGGTCATGGATGCAGACAGATCCCTGATGAGGGCTCTGCATTCTAGAGTTAGTGGGAGTGAAGCAAGACTCACCTTTAGACAGTTGAGTTCCTCAATCAGTAAATTAGTTTGAGCATATTTTCTTTCATTTATAACTGAATTTTATCTGAAGCACTTTTCCTTAGTATGTATGTTAGCAAGATTTGCTTTTCTATAAAATAAAATAACTGAGGCAATCAATTTACAAAGAGAAAATAATTATTTTCACTTGCAGTTTTAGTTTTCAATCCATTGTCAAATAGACCCACTACTTTTGAGTTTGTCATGAGGCAGGAAATGAAAGGAAGGAGAAAGGTCTTGAGATACACAACCCCCTTTTTAGGTCCCCGAGTGCCCACTCAGTTCATCTCCTATGATATCAACCCCCTTCCAAGAGTGCCACCTGCTGGGGGCAAAGTCTCCAACATAGGGACATTCAGAGAACATTTAAATTCCAAACTAGAGCAATATCCTCGCTTGCACTGACAGGTCTTTCTGTGTAACCATAAGCAACTTTGGAATTCATAATTTTATTATATTCTCGACTGCTATGTGAGAGTTTTTCTTCGAAACGAAGAGGTTGTAGCAAACTTGATATGAAGGACTGCGTCACCTTGGATAAGTTCGTTAACTTCTATGATCCTTAGATTCAAATCTTTAAAATGGGGAAAAGGCTACATTTCTAAGATTGCTAAATGGATCACATGCAATACTGAATACAAGCAGTCTAGCAAAAAATTCGCGATCAATAGATGTCCTTATCACCTCCTGCAGAGGAATGGCTGGAGGAGACAAGTCTTCACAGCTACTGCGCCCAACCAAACTAACCTAACCAGAGATCATTCCAGTTGTACAGAATTGGTGTGTTTCTTAAGGAGGAGTTAGCTAGGCATACCTCAGCTGTGATGAGATTGGAAAGGTCACCTCTGTTTTCTGATGGTCTCCACTCAGCACACCACTTTCATCTTACCACAGTACACTGTCTCATTCTCAGTTCTACTGTGACCCTACAGGCACCAAAAGACTCAATGCTGTTCTCTCCTCCACACAAAAGAGGATTCGAACTAAGTTGGAATTTTGTTTATTCTATCTTAAATCCTAGAAAGGATACCAATTTAGTTAACTTGAGCTGTCAAATATGGTTAGGTAATAGATAACATGATGTTCAATTACTACCTCCTGCTGTCTTTTAATTTGGGTGCAGGAGCAAAATACCTAAAAGATAGAGGGTCAGCTATTCCTAAGGATGAGCTAAGATGAGAGGAAAGGAGGTGGCATTTACAGCACAAGGGCAGTTTTTCTTGAACTATATTATGGATTCTCTCCCTTTTAACAAAATGATGAATGTTTCTTAGTATAACAAACATATATGACTAATAATTTCCACAATTGAGCCTCTAAAATGGTCCTATCTACAGAGAGGCTGGGCAGTTCTTTATGACCACATAGCATGGAGCAAACAAACAGTCAACAGCTAGACCTTCCTGACCTCTCAGTCCCCGAATAGGATCTCAAGAATCTTTAACTCAAATATTCATCAGGTTTCTTCTTTGAAAGCGACCATGTCAATCTTTAGTAGATGGCTGTTATAGTGTTGATATGGACACATTATGTATGAAAAATGGTTAGCTCAACATGCAGTGACTGATTTTCACGCATTAATAATCTGACCATTTAATTAAAATATAATGGTGGAGGGTCCCAATCCACACTACGGAATGACCTAGAGGATGTCCTGTCATTGCAAGGTGGGAAGGGATAAAAAGAAATAACTCAGGAATGGGTAGGTCACTATCTGGTTTAACATGAGCAAAGCCTCTGCATGTCTGAGGTCAAGGCTGTCACCCAGGAGAGTTTCCAGCTTGGCTTCTTTGTGTTGTTTTATGAATTTCTTTGAGGTAGTATCCCGAAAGGGGACCTAAATGGAAAGAAATGTTCAAACTCTGCTAAACATCACAGGTATTTTGTTGGGTCCTGAATGCACTCCAGGGGCCAGGGAGATGGTTCAGTAGAATAAGCGCTTACCTGGAAAGCACAAGGGCCTGAGTTCAATCCACAGTTAGGCCAAGAAAAAAAAAAGAAAAGAAAAGAAAAACCCACCACTCCATTAGTGTGATACTCTACCAAAAGATTCTTCCTTCTGACTCTGTAACCCAGAGACTACTGTGTGAAATGGACAGTATAACATAGAAATTCCTATGAGAAGTTTTCATATTTAGCTCACTGTCTAGTTTATAAAACCCTTTATCCAAAAAATCATTCTAAATTGGAATTAGCAATCTAGGTCTTTGAAGCTCAGGACAAGAAGATTTCTTAAATATAGAAAGAGGGGCTTGGTTTCTAGTCTAAGCACATCTGGGTAATGTAGTTTTGTTCCTGATGTGTCCTGTTTTGGCACTGCCAGAGCCAGACCCTTAATGGGTAGGTGGAAGCCCTCTCAAATGTGATTCCCTTTGGGATGGATATGATGAAGCTTTTGAGGAAGCAATGTACCAGTGGGATTTTTCTCCGCCTATGTCCTAGGCCAGCTACATTGAACTCTAAAATATGAAGTAATTAAAAGGAAGTATAACATCACAGAATTCTAAGATCTCTATTTTTTGTTCAATGAATTTCACTGCACAGCACTCCTGAAAAATGAACGAGGGTGGATTATTGAGACTACCTTGAGAGAGAAATAAGGATCTCTTGTAACAGCCTCTATGATGCAGAGTAATGTTTTGGCAGAAGTTCATTTTTAAAATGGGAAAGTTTGATGCCTTCTTGGTTGCCATTATGAGCACTATCTATGTGCACACACTGCAGAGAGCAGGACTAGTGGTAGGAGTCTGTTTCCAGCAATTTTTCTTCTCCAGAAACTTGAATTCTTTGTTCAGGACTACTGTAAAGTTTTATACAACCGCATATTTTTGTGATATTGCCTGATTTATATAACTTTTGGCTGCCTCCACTGCTCTGAAAATGACAACAAAACATCTTAGAAGGAAAGAACTCATTTATTTGTAATAAAAAGTTAATAAGTTAAATCAAGTGCTCCATTCTTTAACTTGTTCAACTGTTCAGCTCAAAATGTGCAGTGGTCTATCACGAGGCTGAAAAGAGTGGGATAAAGTTAAACACTATTCAAAACATTGAGATCAATTCTAAGTCATTTATTTTCAATCATTATGTCTGGCAATATTCTTTGTAAGAAAAATGAACAGTAATCCCTTTAAATTCTTGCACATTTTATGATCATCTCTCTAAGGACAATGTCATAAGACCTATATAGCACAGAACAAACAGAATCTTTTATTTTTGCTAATCCTGATGAATTATGTCAAAGTGGGATTTAAGGCAAGAAGGTTGTTTCTTGGCAAGAGAAGTCTGGAAAGGAAAAGTAGCTGAAACTTTGCATCATTACGTTCATTTCTGGTTAAGCCGCCTTATCGCGATTTTAGCTTTCATGCTGGGAAACTGCTCGCCCCTTCGAACCTTTTCTGCCAGAATTCAACTCTAACAACAAAAGTTTATAAACAATGAAAATTCCAACTGGTTGACATCAGCGTCACAAAGCTTTCTCTTCACACTGATACAAATATTTACTCTGTGCTCTGGCAAAGCTTTCCTTACCCATGTCACCCTTAATCATACATTTTTCCTTGATTGAGTTATGCTTTCCAGTACGTGATTTGCTCTGGTTTACTTTTTAACACTTCCCAGAGGCTTCATCAAAATCAGCTCTGGGCAGGCCATGTCATTTGGTAGCTGCCAAACATGTTATTGAGAAGGAACTTGGCAAATATCAAAACAGTCTTTTCTAACTGCTCTAATAAACGTGTTTGTTCTTCTTGACCACCATTTACTTTTTCAGTGCCTCATATCCATAAAGCCGTGAGCCAAGAGAGTAAGCAGAGATGCACTCAATCCCCCTTAATATATTCCCGTGAGATCATGTGCTTATTTCTCTCCCAGGCACCTTACTGCAAAGAAGTTGAAAACTTAAAAGGTTTCATCAATGAGTATTTCCTTCACAGAGATACAAGGGTGATTTTCAAAAGGTTAAAACAACAGATTGATGTACTCTGTTACTGTAGCAAAGCCTGCTAGAACAAATATTTGCCACACCAAAGTGACTTGTGGCAGGATTAGCAGAAAATATTGCAAATATTTCTACAAAGCTTCCCTTGCCAAAATAAAATGTTGAGTTCTCTGCCGTGGGTGCTTGCAAAATCATTGTAAAGTGCTTTAACAGTCCACAATTTAGGCGAATTTTCTCTCAGTAGTGCAGTAGTGATTACTCAAGTAATAGTGTCCTGCCTGAAAGAAATATAATGATTTTAACTGCTTCACTTTATACTTACAACACATTTATGTTTTAGAAGTATTTGGTAGGTTTGTCAAATACTGTAGATGTATCACGTGCCACTGCCTCACCTCCTATGGAAATAGTGTACAGTAAGTACTGCAGGACAAAGCAGTCCTTCTTTTACCTGCACCAATTTAAAAGCAACCCTCAAGAATGAAATTAAATTATGATCTCTGAGAGATTAGCTATTTTTATTGGTATTGTCATTATTATTTTTCTTGTGATCGTCACATCTTTAGGAAGTGTGTATGCGCACGTACACACACATGTGCATACGTGTGTGAGTGCGTGCACACACACACACACACACACACACACTTCTATACTTTAATTAGAGGGTTTTACTCTTTTTCTTTGCCAAATTGCAGGTTCAACTGTATGGAGGTGTGTATTTTTCTGAGCATATTGAAAAATGCAGTGATTTGTGACAAATCATACCTTCTGTGACCATTAATAAATAAACATATCTGAAGACCATGGTAAATAATTACTCTAAACTATGGTGTGATCCACATATTTGAGAACTTGGGAGTTACTAGTATTCTCCTCAGTTTCGTGGTAGGAGTCAAAGCAATTTCTTGCTCACAGAAGCTTATTATTATTTGTTTATGTCACAGGGAGTCCATTTAATGTAGAAAAGTGACAAGAGCCATCTCTGAGTCAGCCTGAAGCAGTTAGAGCAATTTCCAAAATTTCTACCTAGCTCTGTGTAGAATAAATCAAGGAAAGAAACACTGTGCCAGTTGCAACAGAAAAGAATAATCTCTACCTTTGTGCCAGTAAAAGAAGCATTTCTACTTTAAAATCAGTGGGAAGAAGGTGAAAGTGGTGTTCACTAACTTCTTCAAGGTAACTTACCCAGAAGAACAGACACTCAAACCCAGTCAGGTATAATAAATACACCCATGTTCTTTCTGGCATTGGCATAGCCTCAGAATCTAAGTCAGCCATTGGTGTATAGTTTATTAATATGCCTAAAACTCTGGGACATCTAACTTGAATGGCTATGCAAATATGGACTAATACGATACATTTGTTGGAATAATTATAATGTTTAATGTGTGTGGACTTACTCCAAAGTCAAATTTTACTATGCTGTATTTTTGTCTTTATTTGTGCTGTAGAACTCCAGGGTACCTATGATGAAAAGTAGGATCTCCAACTGTAAGCAATAGAGTGGCCAAAGAGGTGATCTGGAATTACATATTTGGTCTGCCTTAAGTTGCTATCATAGGCATACACATAAACCTCACTTAAATATTTATCTTACAGAAAAAATGTGTTAAAGGATTGAATGCACATAGTTAAAATTGTTATACTACTAACTTCTCTCACTTCATTGAAAACATAGGTTTGTACTGATATTTTTGGACAATTAAATGTTACCTCATACTCTGCATAAGTAATTTAAAGATAACAATACAATACACAATGTATCAACCATTGTTACTATCCTTGTTTTGAATTTTTTTTTGCATTTTGTTTATTTTTCTTTAAAGGGGAAGTTAAAAGCAAATTGTTACTATCTCTCAAATAGTTGACCATGTTAAAAATTTGAGAAATATTTCTTATTTACACTATGATTTTCACAGAGCTGTAATTCTTGTAAATCATCCAAGGATGCTCATCAGGTAGGACACGAGTATTCAGTGTAAACTTGGTAAAAGGTATAAGTAATGAATTATAAAAATTATACTTCAACTAACATAGCAATTGGGGCCAGAGAGATAGCTTAGTATCATAAGCACCTGCCTTGCAAGTGCAAGGTCCTGAGTTTGATCCCCGGTACCAAAAAAGAAAAAGGAGGTGTGTTAAGAACCTCTGTTGCTTATAGCTAATATAGTAATTAAATATTTGTTCAAATTTGTCACTGAAAATAATGTGCATAAGTTTGTGTTCTTATGTACCCATTTGATTCCTTGGTAATAAGAACATATATCAAAGGAAACATATTAATAATAAAAAGGGAAGTTTGCTATACTTTGGGATTTTTAACAGATTATATACAATAGAGCTGCATAGTAGTTGTTAATTTAATTTTAATCAAGTGATCTATTTTAAGGGGAACACCTTGTTTGTGTGATTTCAGTTATTTTCAGAATGATTCATGTACACTCTTATATCTTGAAAATATATCTAGTTATATCAATTGAATTGAGGCTTCTGGGAGCCAGGAGCTTAAGTACTATAAAATTATGCAGAAGAGGTCTCAGATAGTTAGTCATCTTGGAAACCACTGACTTAGCCCTTTTCATTTTCTCATGTTAAAGGATTATCCCTTCCAAAGAAGTTATTTCAACTTTGTAGAAAGTTTTCTGATTGTCTTAGGCAACACATCTTGGGCCAAAATTACTGATGACATTTTCCAGACCCAGAATGAAGAGAAGCGAGACAGGAGAGGGAAAGCATGCAAGCCGCTGCTCTCCAGGTGTGGCACACTGACTGGAGACTATGTTCTGCCCAGTGTCTCTACTTCTTCTCTTCCCTGTCCTCTTGTGAAGATTTCGCTCCCATTTGGTGGGCATATTTTAAGCATTTGTCATCGCTTATGAGTGCTTTTGAAAACTAATTATTAAGGGCACCATTCAAGTTTAATGGTAATTCTTAACTGCAATCTAGGTTTTTGCCTCTTTAAAATTTAACTTAATTGTTCCTAAATTTTAGAAATTGACTCAGCTCTTTTTTTCCTAAAATTTCTGGTCAGACTTGCCTTCTTCTCCTCATTGTACTTTTGATATCTCCCTACAGTTCCGTTTCTCAAAGTTTCCCTTCTTGATCTTTTCTCACAAGCACAGCCAATCAATCACCCATCCTCTTTCCAACTTCCCAGAAGACTACGCGTCCTTAGAGCATAACAGCTCTCCTGATGCTGCTCCTAGACCGTGACCCAAGCTGGCAAGGCTTCTGGTCCCATGTGGCTGCATGTTTCATAAGGAGAGCTACTAAAATGCAGAGAAGCACAAAGTCTTAATTGCTTGCTAGTGGGCACTCCGCCAACACGCTGTTAGCAGAATGAAACCCAATCTCAGAGAAAATGTGCTGAACCCCTGCTCTGGATCACCCAAACCCCATATGGATTGCACGTGTTTGGGAGGTAGATTTGAGCGGGATGATCTTTTTACCTCTTTTTTTGAATGGGAATACCAATCACGGCTTGCTCGAACATTTGATCCTTAATGTAATAATACAGGCTGTAAGACCATTTCAAGACATTGGTTGTGTCAAGATATGAAGAGACAATATCATCCTTATTTTGAGAAGCTTCTCAAAAACTTTCAATTTTATTTTGAAAAACAAATTGTGCCTCTTTGAAGAATTCTTGCATAGGTACTTTGAGATTGCCATTGCCTTTTCTGTTTGCAAAATATTTCTTTTTGATAATTAAATACTTTGAGTCTCAACTGACTTGCCTTTATGGGAAAAATAATACTGCATTCCTGACCAGAGACTAGGAAGCCTCAATACAATCAAAGGCTCTTGACAGTGTCTGAAATGACAGTAGTATATAATAAATGTATGCTCTTAATTTTATTGCTAAATATAAAAGCCTAATATCCATCTTTCTTACAGAGACAGTATCTTAATATGTAGCTAAAAGTCTTTGACAATTTTGGTATTTGGGCTATTCAGCATTTTCTAATTGATCTCTCATACTCAGGACTATAATCCAATATATTTCTACTGTAAAATATGAGAAACGTCAATCCCTAGACTTATGTTCCATATTTTAGTCAATGGATCTTCTCTTGAATACTAGAACACTAAAAAAATTCAATCTATTGTACATGTGAAGATGGGGTTGGTAATGGACCTCTGTTGGTCCTCCAATACTAAAACAAGTTTAATGTTAAAACTTATCATTGAAACTAAAGTGGTGGGGTAAGTGGTATTTCACTTTTGATAAGATTCATTCTTCAGAGCTTTAATCACATTTGTCACACATTTGTTTATAAAAGAATGTTCCCAACAATCTGGGGCTAAATCCACTACTACCTCAGTCATTTTCCTTGTCTCTCCTTGAAAGTTCAGCATGGCAGATGAATGGAATACCCAGTGACCCATGTTAGTATCTTAAAATTCCCCAAAGGCCATATTGATTGCATTGTTCAGTATACTTTCATTTTTCCTCTTCCATGATAACAAATTAAAACTTCTAAGAATAAATAGTAGTGCTTTCTGTAGCTAATTTCTACTGTATTAATATATTGATTGATACAGCTGGTTTTAGCACAAAAAAAGATCTTAATCCAAAGTTCTCATTGGTGTCATGGATTTATATGCACAAGTACTGTACACAACATTAAAAGTTACTTAGGTCATTTTCTTGGTAAATAATAATAGCTGAATTTGATGAAAGAGATAACACCCATAATGATGACATAAAATTAACATGATAGGAAGTTGTCCTTTAGAATATAAATGTAGCACTATACACACTAAGCAACTAGATACCAATTGATGAAATTATAAAAACTAAATGCAAGATGAATCTGGTTTTTTGTTTTCTGTGCATAAGGAGTTTTGAGAATTACAGAAAAAAAGAAAAAAGAAAATTTCAAGTTCAGAAATTGACCAGCCCTATTCAATGTCTACATCTCTTTTAAATACAACCTTTTTAAGAAACAAATGAAATAGTTGTGAATAAAGCTTACAGTGTACCAAGAAAAAAATAAAATATGAGCTTTTTTGAAGTGCTAACTAAATCATTCATTCAAGCAACTATTATTCTTGTTTCTACTTACTAAACATTTTAGCATGAGTTATTACACTTATGGTTTAAGGTAAGACTTCATAATCCTATATAAATAAATCAATTATTCTGAATTATTTCTATAAAGGGAAACACAAAGTTTCAGGTAGATAATTCATGTTCACTAAATATTTTTGTAAGAAAAGTTACCTAAATGCAGAAACTTATTGCAATACTAGGATAGAAATTTCTATTCTTAAACATACATTTTCTGAAATATAAGTGAGTAGTAATAGTTTTTTCTCTACTTATTCTGTGCTATGCAACATTTATATCTGAACCTTGGTACTTATACATAAGAGAAAGTTTGATCTTTAAAAACATTTTTAGATGTTCATAACGTTACAAACTCTGCAATGTACAGAATATAAGACTATATAGGATAAAAACTATTTTTTGCCATTGTGTTCTTTCGGTGCTTATTAATATTTCAGTGTCAATAATGGATAACAAAAGCTATTTTTCCTGGTATAATGTTGTTTAGAGCCCTCATCAGGAGGCACTTCACAGCTACCGAGTAATGATAACTCAGTTTTACAATGATAACCTTAAAGGAAAAAATCCCACAATCCTTTTTAAATTGTGAAAGAAAAAAATATTAAGGAATATGATGAAATGTAAGGATAAGTAGACTTTCATTATAATCTACTAATTTGAAAATTGCTAATTCTTGTATATATGGTTACTCTCTGCAAAGCAGAATATTTGATTAACTAAAATGATGAATCCCTGACTACACCTAATGACAGAATTGACAGTCTTAGCATGATAATTAGACCCACTGGTGGACATTTACAATGATGCAAAAGCAGAAATTCTGACTTTTTTCTGTTTGGTATTACAATTCAAGTCATGTTTATAATCAGTGATGTGGTTAATAATCTTGTCCCTTTCTTCCTTCCAACTACCCAATTTTCTGGAAACAGCTTCTTTATTCCAAAAGCACAAGAAGATGAAAAAAACAACTGTAAAATCCGCTGGGTCTAAGAGAACAGCTTTTGTCATGAGGCATCTTGTCAGTTATTTTTCTTAACACTGAACAAGAATTAGCACAGCGCTCAGTCAGCAGGACACAGTGGCTCCGAGGGGCCTCGCTGGACTGGAGGATGTCTTTTAAAGTTGTCTTCTTGCACTGTTCAAGCCTCAGTAATTCCCATCTTATTCCCATTTTGTCTTTACTAAATATATGATATAATAATGCAGATACAAAATGCTTACCTACTGTAGCCATTACTGTGCAATACAATCATCCAATGAACAATAAATGAAACATAATGCACGGAAAATAATACAGACCTTGCATCTGACGACTAACAAAAATATCTGACCACTAAAAAAAGCCCAACCCAATATATTGGTGAAGAAAACCAATGGAACACAGTTGGTTTAAAAGACTGTGTACATGCAACAGTTTCTTCTCATTAGGAAGCAGTTTTGATTGTCACAACTTTGAAGGTTGTGTACTTGCTTCTGTTCCAGCAGAGACCATGCATGTTTCTGAACTCCTATACTGAGCAAGATATCTCCAAGAAGAAAGAATTAGCCAAGACAAAAGTAAGAGCACAAAGATGGAGAGGCTGTCCTTTATACCCAGGAAAACTTGGAGAAAGTCCACTCAATGTAGCTTGTCATCATTTTTCTCTGTATGTTATTTATCTATCAAATTTAGATTAAAAATGTATATAATGCAATAAAATTCTTCAAAATGAAAGAACTCATGAAGTACTTATTTTGAGTGTCATATTGCTGTGCCTAAGAGCACACAAACACACCTGAAACAGTTGTTCAGCATTCTCCACTGTTAGCACTCTACTACGGATACCCCATCTGGTGCAGTCTGCTATGGATAATAACGGTGGAGTGTTCTTGCTGTCTTGACTGTAGTCATTATGGTGATGTTATTTTAGGACTAAGTAGTGTTTGCCCATTGGACCATAAAAGTGTGTCGTGTAAATACAGGTTTTAGAACACACAATAGTCTGTCCGTGTGTAGAAATATGCAGAAAAAAAGCCTCATAAAATGTCTCTTAATAGTATTTGTTGGGCATGTGAAGTAATTCCTTTTCAAAGTTAAATCACTTGGAAAAAAAGGGCTTCTCTATTCAAAGACCCCGTAAGTAATTATACTGCATTATACATCATTCATATGTCAGTGTAAATTTTGTTGTTAAATGGAAGTTTTGAATAACATGGTACCAAGAAAATGGCCAACATGAACCAAACCTTTTATTTATTTATTTACTCTCACCTGAGTTGCTCTTTGAAATTGAATTGGGGGTAGAGGGTTAGTATTTATATAGCCATCAAACTCATATTTGATATTTTATCCTAGAATTAAATTCTGAGCACCAAAATATCGCACAGAAAAGAAATATCAACTGACAACTATCTCACAAAACACATCCTTAACAAAAGTGGAAGTATGTTTCTTGGGGGATATTATATTTATATATAATTTATTATTAACAGGAAGAAAAATGAGAACTGTTAAATCCAAAACAGGATTAAAACCTGTAGGTTGAATCATACAAAGAACAATATACCTAGAAGTATATAATTGCATTATGACGTGTTTGAAACCTATGTTTCATTGACCTTTTCCCCTTCTTTCCTAGAATAATGATGAACATTTATTCCATAGAGGAAGATTTTTTTTCAAAGGGACAGTTAGAAAGCAGCTTTTATAGCTATCTAAAATGAAACTGTCCAAAGTAGACAAAGGGATTTGATGCTACCCAGAACAATTAGAGTTATTAAAATAGTGGGTGGCCTGTAGACTGTCAGATGTTTCCCAAAACAAATCATTTTGACAGTCTGGGTAGAAATGAAGTTTATGTGCCTTGTGGAATTCCCACACATTTTAAGATTGAAAAAAAAATCTCTAGAGAATTTTGAAATGTTATTTTTCAGAAGTAAATTGTCCAAATATTTTAGATGTTCACTAAGATCAGATTTTACTTAATTCCAATATTTGAAGAAATGTGTATGGAACAAAATTTATGTAGACAGGGATTTCCATTTTATCTTTTTAAATGTTCATCATTATTTAAGAGACAGTTAAGTTCAGTAAACTACACATCAATTTTACAGTTCACTTCTTCAAAAGGTATTTAGGTCCAACCAGCAGCTATGTATGGAAATATGTTCATGTTTGAGTCATGAACATATTTCATGAAATTAGTGAAAACATTAGCATTTCCCAGAAAAATGGATAATTAAATTAAAATGATAAAATCCTGGTGAAGATTTCCAAAGAAATATTACTCAATTTTAAGATATTACTCAATTGTATTCTGTAGGTATTTAAACAAAAAAATCTGACTAATGTATAAATTTACGTGAATGCACTAACATATGCCTAGTTATAAGAAATACTAACCTACTGAACAATCTCATGGAGTTCTACAAAATGGCCGTGACTCATCCACATGGCTGACACTGACAAAGGATGTACAATCTGAGGTACAGTATCTCAGGATAAATCCTGAGGGGATTTTATTGACCTTATCAGACCAAAAAGCTACAACTCTTGTAACATAGGTCTTCCTTTATCTTGGTATTAACCATCCAGAAAAGTATAAAAATGAAATATAAGAAGTAAAGCCATGCTGTTATGTTGAGCTGTAGAGGACTCAGGTCAACAACTTCTGACATTGCCAGTCAAGCAGAAGAACCAATACTATTATAGACTATTGGACTCTTTTAGAATATTTTGCTGAGTTAACACACCTATAATACTCAAATAACGGAACTAACAAAAAAAGGGGATACAGATAAATGTCCATTTTGTATCTGTGTATTCAAAATGGTTAGTATAGATATATAGTTACATTTTCTTCATGAATAGAAGGCTTTGTCCTAATAGTGTTTGTAAATATGATATCATGTCCGCATCTTGTACAGCAATTAACCACTAGGAAGAATGTATGCAATGTGTTAATTTTTGAAACTGTCCTACCTATTTGGTTTGAAACTGTGTCATTGCTATTTGTTTCTCAATATAATTATGGGGAAAAATGAAATGATAAAATGGTCTTAACCATTCAGCAGAAAAGTATAAAAATGAAATATAAGAAGTAAAGGCATTGTGTTATGTTGAGCTGTAGGGGACTCAGGTCAACAATTTCTGACCTTGCCAGTCAAGCAGAAGACCCAATACTATTATGGGCTACTGAACTCTTTTAGAATATTTTGCTGAGTTTACACACCTATAATATTCAAATAACGGAACTTAACAAAAAAAAACATATACAGTTGAATGTCCATTTTGTATCTGTGTATTCAAGTGGTTAGGATAGATATATAGTTACATTCTCTTAATGAATAGAGTGATTTGTTCTGATGGTGTTTGTAAATAGGATATCATGTCTGCATCTTGTACAGCAATTAACCACTAGGAAAAATGTATGCAATGTGTTAATTATTGAAACTGTCCTACCAATTTGATTTAAAACTGTCTCATTGGTATTTGTTTATCAATAAAATTATGGGGAAAAAGGAAAATATAATAAATAATAATAAAAAAACAAAAAAATGTGTACTTTGAAAACCCGTTCATTTTACCAGAAAGGTCATTACCAAGAATTCTAACCAGTTTACTTTCAAAACCTTCTCAAAAATATGAACCTTTAAATAGTTATTTATGCATCTTAATAAATATCAGTTTTTATTTTAAGAAGCACTGAATGTTGATACTGTGAATCCAAAAATCCATTTCCTCATTTAAATTTCACTCTACAAAGTACCAGCGTCAGAGGCAGGTTTAGGAAGTGTGCATGGTTTAGCTTACTCATCCAAATAGTGGTTGTAATAATAGTGCTGCCTGCTTCAGTGAAGTTTTCAAGGGTTGACTGGGTTAACATAGATGCTGAGAAGGGCCCCTGGTATGTGATGACATTATGTGAACTATGTTTTGAAAACATTCTTAATATTTCTTTCCTCAAAGAAGAAATGGGGGGCTGTACTGTGGCTCAGTGGTAGAGCTCTTGCCCTGCATGCACAAGGCCCTGAGTTCGATTACCAAAACAAAAGAAAACAAAAACAGGACTTGTGTAGTTGACATGTTTTGAAAAAAAATGTGTGATTATTCAAGGGGAGTGTGACTTTGTCACTGTGCATTTGGTTTATGTGCACAGTTAAGTGACCACAGGTAATATAGGTTTGAGTCATGAACATATTTCATAAAATTAGCATTTCCCAGAGAAAATGGATAATTAAACTAAAATGATGAAATCCTGATGAAGAGTTCCAAGGAAATCTTAAAATTTAATTTCCTTAATTTGCTATGAAATAGATTTTATTTCAACCTACAGTAATTTCCACAAAGGTAAGGGAAAATATGTAAATAACACAACTGACTTCCAGTTTATAAAGCTCTATTGCAAATATAAGGATATACATAAAGATAGAAATTACATATTTATGTATGTTGCATTTGTTTATTTTCTGCATTCTGTATTAGATCAAATACACTGCTAGTTTAATCAATTCCCTCCTTTTACCTAATAGTTCTTTAATAAGTGATGGAGGAATGAATTAGCTTCAGTGAAATTATTCAAAAAATGTTATCACAATTTTTTCTTGTGTACATGACTTACCACCTCATACAGAAGTCTTCATTACAGATGATTTCACAATGGATTTGCATCTTCTGCTTGGTCTCTAGCTGGCAAGTAGTGTCAGAGCCCAACAGACCCATCTTTAGCAGGCCTTAGTAATTTGGTCTCTTTCTCTTACCAGCTTTAATAAAAAAATCTGCAGCCATGAATTTCTTTCTTTCCAGAACATTATTCTTCCTTCTGTTCACCTGTTGAGGACATCTCCATTTAGACATAACTTGAACTATCATCTTTCCACCTCCAAATAGGTTTTATTCTCATCTACATATGCTTTTTGGTATGATGTTATTTCAGTGTTGTAGTTTATCATTTCTTTTAAGTCTTCTTCACCACTACACATAAACTCTAGAGGGATTTAGACCTCGTCTATCTTTCCCATTTCTGCATATCATTGAAATAACATCAATGAACCCACCTCAGCAGAATGTATATGACATCTCAGCCTTCTATAAGTCTTTCCTAATTTAAAACCATCTATTTAACATTTTTTCCTAAAAATAGCCCAGATAGAAATCCTGGCCTGGTTCATCCCACCTGGGTGCCCACTAGCCACACCATCTCTTAAGAAGCTAACTGTGTCCACCTTCTAGTCAAGCTAGAAAACTAGGAGGCATCCCTGACCTTGATGCCACCCTTTCTTCACCCTCTAATTTCAAACAATCTCTGAGTCCTATTCTTCACGTGTACCAGGTGGACATAAAAATGCTCACATGTCTTCTACTGTTGATTGTAGGAGCCTGTCATGAAAGAGTGTTCTCTTCAATGCAGTTAATAAAATGCAGGCTTAGTGAAAATCCAGGCTGAAAAAACAAGGGAAAGGAAGACATTTAAGAAAATATAGCTTTATGGTAAGAACTTATGAGCTATAATGTGCCCTGTTATGGAGGGATGGGAAAAGTCAAGACAAGAACAAGGAAGAATTAGTAACCAAGGCTTATGCTGCCAACCTCAAGTACTAAATTATTCTCTCCCAAAACCTAACTGGAAGTTAGAGATCAAAGATCTTCATGAAAGACCTAATTGTACAGTCATACACTTGATGCTTCTCCTAAGTTCCTAATTATTAACATTTTCATATCAACGGGCCATGAACATGGAAAACTGATCACATTGTGTGTCATTTTAAACAATTTTCTCTCGTTTCACACAAGAACTACTGCAATGGTCTGCTAACTGGTTTGTCTGCTTCTTTCTCTTCTAACACTTAGTTTTAATCCATTCAGTAAAAGTAGCCAGAGTTCTCTCACAGTAAAACCTGTATTAAGCTCTTACTCTTAATTTTCTCCTTTATTAGGTATTCCCTTTAGTAGCAGATTTATTGTTTGGGTATAACATTAATTCAATATTGCAGTTCACTGTTTCTTTCAGGTCTTCTTCATCACTGTATAGCCCCTCAATGGGGACTCAGACTTCATGTGTCTTTTATTTTTGCACATCACCAAAATCACATTGAAATTAAAAAGCTTAATTTTTAAACTTTATCCCTTGCTAATCTCTGTTAATACAGACATCATCTGTGTTTATTTCAGCCCTTAGTAATGTGATTAGAACAAAATGAATGACAAACACTGGATGAATTAAGGAATCTCAAAGACAGTACTATAGGGTACAAAGCTTTCCAAGGAGATATAATACTCTAGATTTATTTTTATAATCTTCAATTGCTCTAGATTATGAAAAAAGAAGTGGGCTACATATTCTCAGCTCATTTATCTCAGGTGTTGTACCTAAGAAGACTTAGGTTTCATAGCTTAGTGCTTCCTGAAAGTAATTTGGGGAACTGTTATCCTTTCAGTTTTCATGTTTAATCCTGATTAGACTAAGCAAGTGATTCATTTTTTAAAGCTCAAATATTAACTTTATGGTGAACATATTCACATTTAATATTGCATTTGGGGGATGGAAATATTTCCCAAGGAAGTGTTATAATGCCGCCTTCTCATTTTCAAATTCTACAGGAGAACATATTCTTTTTTGAAATTTAAACATTTAATATTTTTTTGAATTTAAAAACTATCATAGGAATGAGGTCATTTTCATTGAGCACTTTAATGCTAAGTTGCTTTTCCTTAAGTCAGAGACCCTGTGGAATTTACATACCTGGGCTGGTACTTTTTCCATATCATTACTGATCAATTTTTTATATTGTTTCCATCTCACTTTAAATAAGATCAATATGTAGTAGCTGTATTCAGTTTTTGTAGTGGATTTCTAACTGGTGGTCAACTTGATACATACACCTTATTTGAAATAGCTGGGTGCAGGAGCCCCAGAGGAGGACTGTTTCTAGCAGCATAAAGGCAGAACAGGAGAAGCTGCCGGAATTCTGTTAGGGGTGCTGTTTGGAATAGCTGTTTGGCTGTTAGAAGCTCCTAGTTCTCTCGGGCTGTTCTACTGGAGGACCTTGTCATGCTGGCTTTCCCGATGAACTTTGGGGAAGATCTGGTCCTCATCTTGAGCACTGCTTCCTGGCTCCAGAGGGAAAGATGGTGCACTGCTCAGCCTCATGGAGAAGCTTGCTGCATTGACTTTCCTGGTGGGAACTCGGGTAGAGGAGCTCAGGACTTCACTGTTGCTGAGGACGGCTGTGGTACCTTTGGGGAGCCCCAGTGCTTACCTTGAGCAGAGCTTCCTGGCTCTAGTTCAGATCCCTCAGCCTGCTAGTACAGATCCTTCATCCTGCTAGCATAAACTTCCTCACTTCCACCATGGAACTTTGGGCCTTTCCAGTACAAATCCATGAAGTGGACCTGCTTGAGACTTTGTGGTGGGCTCTAGGCCTCCAATTGGGTTTGTGGGAGGCATTGTTATGAGCTCTAGATTTTTAACTGGACTCATGCATGATATTAGGATCTAGGCCCTCAACTGGAGTCTTTAGTGTTTAAATGTGGACAGATTTCCTGCACTTCTTGTATGATTCTTGGGTGATTCATTATAAAATACTATCGTACAATGCATCCTGTGTTGTATTGTTCCCTTAAAAAATCTTCTAACCATTACAATATTTATGTACATTCAAGTTTCATCTTTCTAGTTTAATACTAAAGCATTCTTTTTCTATGATATGACGTATGTTCTCTTTTCAACAGCATTACCAGAGTTTTCTTCTTTCAACTTACTATCTTGATAGATAAATAAGTTATTCATTTAAGTAATACTGTATTTGTTGCATAAATAACTATCTTGAATTATAAATATGTTTGCTGTAATTATTTTAACAAATGTGTCAATGCACATTTTTAAGCATAAATGGCATGAATCTTACATATAGGAATAAAGACAAAATGAGAATGCCGTTTTTATTTTATACTAATATTTGAAAATAAAATGTAAGTAGAAGTTCTGATCATTGAAAATGATAACAGCAATTTGTTAGAAAAATTCTCTTTCAGAGTTATAATTTTGAAAAGAACACTAGCTATAATGTCACTAATAGACTGCATTTACTGGGGTCTCTTGTGTATTAATATCCATCATATCTTTTAATCAAATATTTGTGTAATTGTTCTTGGTAAATTCAGAGTTTATAAGCCAAAAGATATATATATATATATATATATATATATATATATATATATATATATATATATATATATATATATATATCTCATTAAGTGAATTTTTAAAACTTGAGATATCTCTTATTAGATTACCTAATAAGTAAATTTTAAATAAATGCCACTCAGATTTCTAGACAATATTATGATCATGAATCCTGGTGATTTTGTGGTGGTTCCTAATGGTTTCGTTCAGTTCATGCTACCATCCAAATAATCTGATATTGATTTCTGTAGCTGCTTTTATATTTTCTGTTGCTTGTCCATGATAACTATTCTAATGCACTCTAAAGTTAATTCATTGCATTGAAGCAGATCTGTCTAATTTTTCTAAAACAACTATATTTTCCACGAAGGCAAAGCAATGTCTTATAGTCTTTGCATCTCTCACAATCCCTAGCAGTTGAGTCAAAAATAAATGATCAATAATTGCACACTTCCTATTACAAGTATTTATGCAAATCAAACTGATTGCTAAGTAATATGTCGCAATTCAACTTCCAATATCTCCTTAAGGAAAAAATTATAAAAATTTTTTTCTATCAGATCTATGCTTGAAATGAGATGTGATGCATATACCCTACCTACCGCTAGGACTTACCATTACTATCATTCAATTTTATTCTACTAAATAGTTATATCAGTACTATGACTTCAAAAAAGAAAGAAAGTAGATTCTTGAATCTAGGTATATCAGAAAAGCTTGGGGTAAAAGAAAAACATTCTGTCTGTAGTGAGCCACAGTATGTAATAAGTTGAAGAGCAGCACCCTACAGATAAAACACTGAAAAAACAAAATGAGAACCAGACATGATTGCGCACACCTGTAATCACTGCACTCAGGAGGCTGAGGCAGGAGAATCGTTACAAGAGACAGAGAGACAGAAAGAGAGAGAAAGAGAGAGAGAGAGAAAATTTATCTTTATTTTTACTTCTGATATCATAGGCTTAATTACAAATTTAAACTGATAAATATTAATCTATTGTTGCTAAATTAAGACACTGTGCTAAAACTAAATGAGGCATAATATTATTCTTCTTGATTTTAGAAAATTTCAAGTCCACTGATATTTTAAGGATCAAATGCTTCTATTCTTAACTTGATCTAGATAATTACTAAGTAATGAAAATTAATGATTTAAGACATATCCATCCAAATATCCTTTACTACAATATCTTCCTTAACAGTCATAAGTAATGTGTTTTAAGTGAACCTAAATATCAGGATGACAGAAAATCAAGTTTAAAATAATGTAAAATATAAAGGCTAGCATTAATGTTTATTAATATTCACCTACCAATATGTTTTGAAATGATGTTTCTCACCTTTATAGGAAGTTACAGTGCTAATCTATATTTCAATAAGATATTTAGAATTGTGAAAAACCAGGTCTTAGGCTTGAAATAAGCCTACAAAGCAATGGTGACAGTTTCATTTTATATAACATGGCAGCATTATTTTATAAAGTATTATTATATTCTTAGACATTTTAGCCTTTTCTACTTCAGTAGAAAGCTTTGCAGAAGTTTTGTAGTATGTGGTTCTAGAATAATACCACTCAAAATATCCTGAGATATTATCATATTTTGGTACCAGGAATTGAATGCAGGACCTTGTGCTTGCCAGGCAGGCACTTTGCACTGAGTTATCTTTCTGGCCCAATAATTTGAGTAAGATTTTTCTCAATATTACTTGCCTTTATCTAATAATTTTAGCAAATTTTCAATCTCTTAGGAACAGCCATCCAGATTTCAAAATCCTAAATGTGGTAGAGAAATCTGGCAAATAAGATTAGGTCACACACTGAACTATGTCTACATGTTTGTTACAGATTTACTGAGAAAGTCACGTTTTGAGCAGCTCGCAATTTTATTGTGTAGCATTAATAAAATACTGTATTCCTTATCACGATGTAGTCCAAATAATGAAAAAGTCATCAAAAATAAGTTTCATTAGCATTCTGGAATTCACATAAATAAGCTTACACATAAATAAGTGAAGACAATCTTTCAATTCACCTAATATTTTATACCTCTTGTTTTCTCTTACACATCTTATTACATTTCCGGAGTATAGCTAGCTTTTCACTCATGGCTAATAAGATGAACTCAGATACTGCATGGAAAAATTTTGCTTAAAAATGTGAATAGTTGCATATTTACTTTAACAAAAATTACATGAAAGAAAATTCGCACATAAATTCTTTAAGTGTTGCTTTAAAATAAAGACAATAAATTGGTAATGTAAATATTTAAGATGTTAAAAGGAGTTAATTTAAGGAAGATATTAAATAAATGTGTTTGTATTCACCTCATAACCATGCCAAACATGCAAAATTGGAACAAGCAATGTTAAAATTTGGAAGATGATAACTATATGCTTTTTTTTTATTTTAAAATTTTGTGCAGAGTCTCACTATGCAACTCGGACTCGTAGTGATCCTCTGTTTTTAAGCCTCCCAGTGCTGGGATTACAGGCATGTGCCACCAAACCCAGACTGGATGGCCAGCTCAGTGGGCTGGAGGGCGGGGCCAGTGCAGCATAGGATGCCAGGGATGGAAACCGGTCGCTGAGCTTGCCTAAGCAGGTGCTTAGTCCACTGAGTTATCTCGCTAGCCCTCATATGCTTATTATCATTCTTCTCAATTATATCTGATCAGCTTTTGAGCTCAAATAAACCTGTTACCCTTGCAAAGGTCTGATGTTTTCTGAATATAATGTCATCTATCTCCAATGACACTGTTTCACCTAATAAGACCTTTACTGCACCGTCAAGTCTGGTATAAACCATGATGTAATTGAAAGATATGACTGTAATGAAATATTTTGCTTTTCTTTTCTCCATTGTGCAAAACTATCACTCATTTTTAAAGTATGCATTCCTATAAATGCTATATACCTCCTTCTTTCTGACATGGTCTTGAGCTTTTATATTTACATGCTAACCTGCCAATAGTTCTCAGAATCATCAGTTACTTGTATAACGAAGAATATTTACATATTTTATTATGTAAATTTGCATTACGTAGTTGCATTTTAATGCATTCCTATTACACAGTTGTAAGATTGACAGCTTCAGTAGGTAGAGAACCCATAGCCCAGCCACTACCACCAGCTGTCCTATTGAGAGAAGTGCCTGAATGCCAAGCTCTGACTGCCTGTTTTTAACACAATGCTGTACAACAACTCTACTCCAAAGAGGTATAGGGAATTGGAAATTCATAATCAGTTGGCCACATGTCCCCAAATATAATTTTATGAAGTTCTTCAATATTCAAATCTAATATTCGTATATACAGTATCATTTATCTTCCTTTTAATTTCTTTTTGGTGTATGGTGCCAGCAAGACACTTTTCTCAGTTGTGAAATTCTTCCTTCACTTGTGATGTTTTATCTTATTGAAGTTCTATTTACTGAACAGGTATGTTTTTACTTTGTTGATCCATCTGTCTCTACTGCTCCTTCCGCACAAGTACATAGCTAACTATGCACTCGCTAGGCTGTATTTATGGGTTACTTATTCAGTACGCATTGAACACTCAGCATTTGGGATAGTAGCATAAAAATATTACCAACGTAGAGAATACCAAACAAATAACATGTGTTTAGTGTCATCTTTTCCACCGGCTTGCGGCACAAGGTGTATTCTGATTTACACTTCATGAATCATTTGAGTTCACACGTGTTTAGGAAGAACAGCAAGTATCACTTACTCTGATTCAGTGTACTTCCATTAGCAGGGGTGTGAAGAAAATAAGGAGGGGGTAGACAAGGGAAAGGGAGGAAAGGCCAAGGCAGAAGAGGAAGTCATTTCCTCTATTGCTTCCTCAGAATTGGTTAGATTTCAGATGACAGTGACCCGGTATTTTCAGTGGCCTTATTCCTAATAGAGTGGTCTTGAGTACTTTTCTCTCTACTGGGACAATGCCAGATACCCAGTACTAAGGAAGGAAAGGTTTATTTCACTTACAGTTTGTGAAGGTTTCAGTCCATGATCAGTTGGTGGTGGGCGGGGTGGCCTGGAACAGGGGCAACTGCTCACATTGGCAGAAGACAGCAGAAACAACAAGAGCAAAAAGGGGGACAGCAAATCTCCTTTCCTCCCTCATATTGTAAGCAGCCCCCTCCATGAGGCAGATGTAACACTCACACCACCTCCAGGCCCTTCTCCTGCACAGGCATAGGATGTTTATGAAGTGAGGGTCCCGGCCCCTTGTTGAATCACTTAAACTTCTGAACTTCAACACAATGAATGAACCATTACAAAAGCCAAACTAATCTCTTATGTGTTCTACAAAAATTAAGGCTAAAATATTATTATTCTATATTCAGTATGTAGTCACACTTTCAAAAACCTAACCTCCAAACAGTGATGTTTTGGTTTTGAGTCCAGATAAGTATTCTAGAATTTAACTTATGTAATTATTTCTTCTCTTAGGATTTAGTATCTTATCTAGGACAGTAAAATTTAATTAGAAATGTTATGATTAATTGAGAAGCTCAACAAACATTGGATCACAGAAAGAAATGGTTTAGAATATTTATTCTTTATTCAAATAACATTATACAAACACAATAAATTTCTTTTTTGAATAACAGAAGATGGGTAGATGCAAAGCATACTGGTCAAAAAACTCTATTAACTTGGAGATAATGAAAGCCATTTAAATAAGGAAAGATAAAAAAATACCTGATCCAATACGGTGAGTGATTTTTGTAGTATCTCTTGACACTTTTTTGTGACAAACTCCCTTTTTAGGTACCCCATTCATATTACTCAAAAAGCACAGCAACACAATGGAGAAAAACATTGCTTTTTTCAAACTCTCAAAACCTTGAATCATTTTTAACAAACTTTCACTAGGGAAGCACTTTATAGTTACGTATAATTTATACACACACACACACACACACACACACACACACACATATATATAATTTTTATATATTTATATATAATCAACTAGGAAAATTAGTAAGCAAACTGCTCAGTGTGTGAAGTTTAAATGAATTAAAATATCTGAAGTTGGGAGATAAATGGAGAGAAAATTTTGGAGGGGAGTGTGAGCCGTGAAATTTGGTGGATTGAAACTTTGTCTACTGAAAATCTCTAATCATGGAGAGGCCTGAGTGCTGTGAAGAACCAGGAAGCACTCAGCCTTAATTGGTTTGCAAGTCTTTCTCATAAATAGCAGCCACAGCCCTCTTCATTAAAGAAGAGTCTCCCTACTCACCTTGGGTCTTGCAAGAGAGAAGTCCATTGGTCTTCCCTAAAATGAAGCAATATAGCCAGCTTATCTATGTATGTAAGATGTGATGCCAAGTAGCAGGAGTAGAGGAACAGGAGGACTGCCAAAGAAAAAAAAGAAGGAAAATAAAGAGTGGCAGAATCTTCAAGATCTCTGTTTTGAACATTCAGGCCTTCATTTCACTAAGGTCTCTGAGAAATGTTCAGGCTGCCTCTGAAAGATTCAAACCTGGAGCACGTTTTTCCCTCTTCCTGTTCCTCCTTGCCTGAGGGTCATTCTTGAGCTTTTAACTCTTCCCTGTGTCTGGACCACACTTCTGTCTGAGTGATTGAATCTCTCATCTGAAAAAGACCTTGTGACAGAACACAATAACATTCACTGTGGAAACCAGAGGTAGGATAATGACAGCCTCAGGGAAGGCTGAAGAGTTAACTCCTCAATGTGGGAAATCTCAAGTGGGCTGAGAAGTTGTGTTGTGGCCTCCACAGTTAAAGTAGAAAAAATATTGAGTGATACAATATAGAATGAAAGACCCCATCAGATTACGAAAAGAATCAGTTCCATGAAAGCCAGCCCTCAGAGCACATGTGTCTACAAAAAATTTGAACTCTCCTTCTGTCTGAAGCTCTATGGAGAGCTTCAGGGAACTATTGGGTCTTCAGTGTGCCCCAAATGGCAAGTCATTTTGCATAATCTTCCTCAGTGACATTAATTACCCTGCTATAGAATTCAGGGAAAATGTCTTCACTTAGCCTTCAGTATTTGAAACAAAGAAAAGGGTGATGTAGACCAATTATGTTTATAAACTTATTAAATCTAATTATTTAAAATTATTTATTTCTTCTAAATACCAATAAGCAGCAGTTACTGAAGTGCTGCAAATCTTTTATTAATTTATATGTCTGAACTCCACACCACAATCCTCTGACTAGCTCACCATATTATCACTGTCTTCCTGCAGGATGATAAAGGTAAAGACATTGACTTCTCAAAATTTCCCAGGTAGTAACTAGCAAAACTAGAGCTCAGACTCAAGTGTGAGGGTGTTGTCTATGCTTTTAAAGTACCGCAATTTATTCCTCTTGGAAAATCTCAGGAACAACATCAACAACAACAAAAATTTCTTCAAAATCAAGACCCAGGATCTTCTCTACAAAGCTTGTAGAGCTTGCAACTCATACCACTAATACATTGTACATTGCCAATAATTTAAATAACCTCTTAATAAAGTTGTGCACTACTCATATTAAATTTTAAAATGATAGTGTATGCTTTATCAGATGCACTTGTAAAATCCATGATTTTATCTATTTTTCAAAAATATAACAATATGAAAAATGGGTCAAGCACCTTTGTTAATTAAGTCTGTTTCATTAAAATTATGACCTGTAGTTTAAAATGTCTTCACTCTTGTGTGTTAAATTTATGTGAATGGTCCATAAACACTCCCTAATTAGTCACATGTGTATTCAGATGTAGACTCTTATGTTATAAACTAACGCTGAAGTGTATAAGGAACTGTCAGTCAGATCAAAAGTCAACTGAAAATCATCCCGTTTGCAAAGCTGAGAGCCTGTCACAGTTAGTTAGTCATAAATGTTTAAAACAGCAAGCAAACTTTTATTCTAATTGAGCATGAGTTGAAAGGCTACCCACTTTGATGTCTTTGCTTTTATCATTTGTATATGGCTAAAAAACGACCATTATGTTTTTCTTTAAATTACCCCCTTGGAGTGGAAGGCATTACTGGTTCTGAAAATATACAGGTAAATCAATCTGAAATTGCAGAGCTTTTGCAGTGTTTCCGGTTATGCCTATAATCTTTCACATGAAAATGTTCAAAAGTAACGTTCTCTCTTTTTTTCCCTATTTTATCTCTTCCCCCACACATTTGTGATTCAAGACATAAGGAACATATCTCTTTAAATGATATTTGGGGGCCATCTTTTAGAGTATAATATTCTCTAATTATATTTTTTCAATATGATATGTACAATAAGATATATACTTACATTTTATAAGTTTTTCACAAATTATTAGTAAATTTCAGCTGTACCAACAGTACCGTACTCAAAAGCTCAGATTGGTAGATGAAATGACTACCAAGGGTCCTGGAGCAATACATCTGTTAATATGACAATGATTTGAAGTGTCCACCTTATACCTGTTTCTGTTCTTTTAATTTAGAGCGCTCATGCAAAGCCTAAAATCAGGGTCATTAACCTACAATTTTCTCTTCAGCATTATTATTAGTTAAGATGTATAATGCTACACACAGCCTCTACCCCACACAATGGAGCATAGTATATGTCCAGACTTTTGTTATGTTCTAAATCCTGTAATAAATTATTATTTTTGTGTCAAGGGTCAATCACCATATGAAGCCACTGGAGCATTAAGAAAGAAATCCATGTGTAGCTGGGTACTCATTATTTCTAACTCCCTTTATGTTTTGTATGCATCTGAATGCACATCTATTACCATTTTTCTATGACTGAAAGATGTGAAGTGCACACTTGCCGGTGATGAATCCCCACAATTGTTGTATAATTGAAAAGTAAAAAGATAATTTACCTTCACTTTGGATAATACCATACAATTATGTATTCACAATTTTTGTCTTTAAGTACTTTGAAGACATTACTGGAGGAAATCTAATGTCTAATGTCTTTTGTATCTTTGCTCTTCTATGAGTGTGCCTTTACCTCTGATGTCTCTTAAATGTTTCTCCTAATTCAGGTTTGGATAAAGCTTATTATCTTCACGTAGCTTACACTATGGCTTGGATGTATTTGTTTCCCAAGTGTTCAGGTGCTGGAGGCATGATCTGGGTACACTAATGTGAAAGTGGGAAAACATTTAGGAATATAGAACCTGGATGGAGGTCATAAGCCTGCTTGAGATACTATCCTTGAAAGAGATTAATGTGGATTGTGTGTGACCTCTGTGTCTTCTTTCCAGGGTGAGATGGTATAAAAGATAAGACCGGAGCCACCTTGGCCTCTGGGTTCTTGACTGTCCATATGATCCCGTTGATAGCCATGTCATGGCCTTAATGTGGCACACCAACGTGGCCCCATCAGATGGTGCCTGGTTGGGGCTGTCAGACTCCCAGAGTGTGAGCTAAATAGAACAACTTTTCTTTATGAAGTATTTAGCCTCAGGTATTTTATTATAGCAACAAATATAGACTAATAAAGATTTCATTTTGTTTCTACTCCTGAAGGTTCCTTGAGATTCTTGGATTTGTTATGACCTACCTTTCTTTCTTTCTTTCTTTCTTTCTTTCTTTCTTTCTTTCTTTCTTTCTTTCTTTCTTTCTTTCTTTCTTTCTTTCTTCTTTTTTTCGTACCAGGAATTGAACTCACAACTTTGTACTTGCCAGTCAGGTGCTGTGCCACTGAGCTATATCCCCAGCCCCTGAGGTCTTGGATTTGTAAGTTCACAGTATTTATTACATTAAAAAATTAGTCTCAGGTCTCAAGAACATTTCTCCCTACTATTTTCGTTCTCCCTATCTCTTCTCCAGATTTATTATTTATTCTATATTAGGCTGTATTAAAATTTCTATTGCTTACTAATGCCTTTCTTTCTTTCTTTCTTTCTTTCTTTCTTTCTTTCTTTCTTTCTTTCTTTCTTCCTATCCATCTTTCTTTTTTTCTTTTTTCTTTATTAATGGGAGATTCAGGTCAGTGCTTAGAAAACAAGAACACTAGAAGAAATGCATTTGGTGAAGACCAGCCTGAGGATGTTTCTGTGACTCCCAAACATGTGTGTATGCCTTGGCATAATTTGTCTGCATTTTGTTCACGTCTACAAAGTCCAGAGACTTTGCATGGGACTCATATTAAAGACAGAGAGCTGATTAATCTTATGGAATGAATTTAAAGGTTGTTTAATGTGCAGGCTTTGACACGGCTACTGTTGGGCGCTTTTGCCAGATCTGTGTTGAGAATCAAGAGCAAAGAAACCAACAGAATGATTTAAAATGCTTTGAGTTTTGCCAGAAAGGAAGATCTAGTAAAGGTAAAGCCTGAAAAATGGAATAGAGGAAAACTCTGTTGAGGGGCATGAAGAGGACAATAGAAAAGATGGCCAGAGGACAGCACAAGAACCAGCAGGAGGGACTGGGGAGATAGTTCAGTAGAATAAGCACTTGCCTGGTAAGTGCAGAATCCTGAGTTCAATCCCTAGTACTGGAGAGAAAAAAAAAGAAAGAAAAAGACCCAGCAGAAATCCAGTTTTTGAACTGAACTTCAAAATTGAGAAAGAAAAATACTTTAGTTTGAAAATATGGTCCCAGAACACCATAATCTTTAAGAGTGGCAGCTAAGGGAAGCTTCACCTCAGGATCTGGTTGCTGATGGTCAGAGAGCTAGGTACTGAGCCCTTATAGCCATGAGGAAGCCTGGCTCCAGCTGGTGGGAAATGCTGGCTGTACTCTACTCACCTTGCAGTGGTTTTAGGTACTGGAAGAATGCAAGAGTTCATGGAGTAAGGAAAGCTTCCACCCAGATTTCAGAAGGCTGGAAGGACAAGCATGTGAAGCTGTAAGTGTGAAACCCAAGTTAGAATGGCGAACTCAGAAAGCTGGAGAACCCAGGCTTGCAGACTGTGCTTCTATGAAATCTGGACATTCATCCAATTTGAGAGATCAAAGCCAGCCAAAGAGAGAAGCCAAAGGAGCTTCCAGCGCTGAGAGTGCCACAGATGTAAAGCCTCTGTGGACCACACATCTTGCCACAGACTGCCTCAGACACTGGACATGGAGACATAGAACTAAATGTTTGTCCTGATGTACTTTGGACATACTTTGCTCCTGTTCTTTTGTATCCCTCTATTTGTAAATTTTGGAATGGTAATATTTATCCAATGCCATTGTTTGTTGAAAGTTTTCAGCACATGTTTTTGTTTGTTTATTTTTTTCATTTGATCAAGGCTTCAGTTACGAGTTTGCCTTAAATCTCAGAAGAGACTTTGATCTTGGGCTTTTCAGCAATGCTGAAATTATTAGCATTTTGACAAATCTTAGAGACACCCTAAATACCTTTCTCATAAAGGAATGCACATGAGTTTGAGAGGCCAGGAGTGTACTGCTATGACTTCTGCCTAGATGTTCACCGAAGGCCTCATACTGTCATAGGCGGGGATTTTCAGATATAGCTAGATCCAGGGTGTGTAAGTGTGCAATGCTCAGACTAAGAGTGTGTGACTACTAAATTAATCCACTGACTACTGTGTCATAGTTCTCAGTGTGGACAACTAGAAGGCCCATTCTGGGTGTGGGTGGTACCATCCAGAGGTATTCTAGAAGGGATAAAACGGAGAAGCAGCCTGCTGCAGCCGCCTTTGGGCTTCCATGAACTGCTTCTCTGTGCAGCCACTCTGCCATGCAACCCTCAATTAGACGTAGCCAATTATATTATATTATTTTATAGCCAATAAAACCTCTGCAAACTGTGAGCCAAACACATCCTTCATACTTTAACATTTTCTGTGTCAGGTATTTGTCTCAGCAACAAAAATAGTATTTAGAATTATTTCTAACTTCCTTTCCTCTTTCGGGCCTCCCTCACTTCCTTCCTTTCTTCTTCTTCTCTGTTTTTCTTTAGTTTTCATTCTTTGTCCTCCTTTAATTTGCTTTGAATAGTTTCTCTTGTTTAAACTTCAAGTACATTAACATTTTCTTTTGTAATGGTCTCCAATTTTCACCTCGTGTGTGTGTGTGTGTGTGTGTGTGTGTGTGTGTGTGTGTTTTAAATCTCAGATATTAGAGTTTCACCCTCCAGAATGAAGAACATTCCATATTTTCCTAACTTCTACAAAAAAAAATCTTTAACCGTATGTAAGTATGTTGTAGGAAAATTTTTTTCTTTGTTCCTTTTTTTTTGCTTATTTATTTGTTACTTTTGTGATCATGATTTTAATATTAAACCTACTCATTATTTTACATCTTTTCTGGGTCACTTCCAATGCCTGGTTAGTTTTCCTCCTCATAGGTAACTTTTTTCCCTCTTTGCATGCCTATTAGTCTTTGGTTGCATGCCAAGCGTTGTAACTTTTATCTCATTGAATGGCTGCATGTTTCTCATTCTTGTGCATCCTTTTTTTTCTGGGATGTAATTCCATCCCTTGGAAACAATTTGGGCCTTGCTGGTTTAACTTTATGATTAATTAGGCACATCTAGATTATTATTTGGCCAGAGATAATTAATTATCAATACTAAGGAAAGACTTTCCTATGTGTTCTCTTCACTGCTTTATGAATTAAGAGCTTTCCAAGTCTACTTTGCAGGGGCAGACCTTTTTTCTGGCCCTGTGTGTACGCAACACACTGTTATGTCCTGAATGTTGGGATGATTTTTCCCCACTTAAGTGTTTTGAGTGTGACCCTGTTGTGTCTTGGAGAATGGCCTGAAATACAATTCCAAGATTCTCCTAAAGCTGCTCTCCCACAGAAATGGTCTCTTCTACCAGTGTTGACTGTTTTAGGTATGACAGATTATATAACATTTTCTCCTCAATTCCATGATTTCATCACATCCCACCTTCGTTGCTTCTTCCTGTGCTAACAAGAAAGCTAGCAAGGTAGTGAAGCACGATGAATTTAGGGTTTGTCTTGCTTGTTTTCCATCTGAAAGGGATCCTTAACCCACATCATCTGATATCCAGTGTTTTGAAAACTATTATTTAATTTGAATATTTTATTTTCATTGTTGCACTGAATGGATGTTTTCAGTAGAAATTTAAGGCAGTATCCTTTCTCCACCTTGTCCAGAATGATTCATGCAAATTTATTGGTCATTTAATATGTCATCATATCCTAAGCACTAATGAAACTGCTACCTATGCACCAACTCACTGAATCTATACAATAATGCTTTTCATAAGTATTATCACCCTTCCAGTGACAAAACATCATTATTACCATTTTATTGATAATAGAAACTCAGATTAATTTCTAGAAGGATATTGCTGAACTTCTTTGCCAAAGGTATTTGCATTCCAAGTAGATCAACTAATTGCCTTACTAAGGATTTAATTTAAGAGAATTTTTTACATTTTCAGGTCAAAGCAAAGCTTACAGAACTATTCATACTTTTCTCGCTATAGGTGGGTAAAGGATAATTTTCCAACATAAAAGCTAAACCAAGTAAGTGGCAAACATAATATAAAAAATATTAGTGGAGTTATTAAGCTTCAAACTCAAGTTGTTATTTCTGAGGAATTTACAGTTTCCAACGGTTCTTCCAGACTTTCCTTTGATTTGTGAAGATGACTCACAACTCTACATTAACATAGCAATTATTCAGGAAAGGTTATTATTTATTTCTACTTTGTAATAGGAAGTATTATTTATGCTTATTTTATTTGATTTCAACTAGACTAGCAGGGGATTAATTTCTGTTATGTAATCTGGAATAACTGAGTATTCTCAAACCTTGAATTAAATGAAAACTTTTTCCCTTAAAAAATAACTGCTCAGTATTGTGTCACAGAACTTGAAACCTGACTAACACAGAAAATGTAGTTGTTGGGTGACTAACTGATTATAGGGTTCAGTTGCTTTTAAAAGCTGTTCACAGAAACATTTGGTAAAAGTTTAGATATGTGGGTAGTAAGTATTGGAATACTGTAAACAGATTCATGGTGATTCTGGTCAGAATTCAAAAGACCAGGGTGCTGACAAGACTACGGACAGTAAAGGCCAGGCTAAGGCACTTTCCGGTGGGCACAAGGAGTCTGTGGAGTTGCACTGAAATCTATGTGTGCTACACTCTGGGAGAAAATTTGTCTACACTTTGCTCACATCTGGAGACTTTGCAGAAGGGTTCGATTAAGGGTGTTAGGCTAATTAAACTGAATGAGAATGTTTTAAGAGAGTGTGTCATTCGCATTGTGACATGGGAATTACTGAATGGTGCCCTTCCCATGTCCAAACCAGATTTAGGATGAGAATCATTGGCAAAAGGCAGAACACAAAATTTTGAAATGCTTAAAATTTGATCTAGAAGTCAGGAAAATGGATAACATCTACAGTATATAAAGAGGACCTCCCAAATTTTAAAGACCCAATCTAAAATGGGCACTAGAAATGAATAGACACTTCTCAGATTAAAAAGTACAAATGGCAAATAAATCTATGAAAAAAATATTCAGGATCAGTGGTCATTTGAGAAATGCAAATTAAAGCAATACTGAGATTTTTTTTTCTCATCCAAGAATAACTCTACATTAACATAGTATTTATTCAGGAAGGGTTATCAGCTAATAACAAATGTTAGAGGGTATTTTTAGAAAAAGGAACACTTCTCCACTGTTGTGAGTGTAGACTGTTGCCATCACTGTTGAAATCAGCAAGGAGATTCCTCCAAAAAATCTAGCAGAGGTTCAATTTGACCCAGCTTGGTATCTTCTCAAGGAATTGAAGGCATCATACCACAGTGAAATATGCACACCCATGTTTATAGCAGTACAATGTGTACATTCGCAGTTAAATGGAGACACACTGATACATTGTCCATTGTGTTAAGTAAAACTAATTGGACACACAGGTTTAAATATCATACTATTTCTCAGTTATGAGAAACTTTAAATAAGGGGCAAAATTTATAATACATTAGGAAATAGGAAGAAAATGTTCAAATGGGATGGATAACAAGGTTCAAGAAGAATGAAGAGAAAAGAAAAAATAGAAGAAATAAGTGAAATCAGTTTTTGAAGGAACTTTAAGAGAGGGAAGTTTGAGGGAGGGACTGGAATGGGAAACAAAGAAGATTCAAGATATATTATGTACAGGTACAAATTTCTTATAATAAATATTATCATTTTTTTCTTTAAAATGACCCAGAAACATATATTTATTTTTAAGGCCAATGTAATTTGGGCCATGAAAGAGATTAGCGCCATTTAAAAAATACTATTTGCAGGGACAATAAGGAAGACTTCTTGGGGCCAACTCTGGGATCACCAAGATCTCATCCACGGAAGATTCACATTGAATTGATCTCAATTTTACAATGAAAAAGGGAATCTATTCATATTCAGGAGAGTGTCCTTGCAAATTGGGCTTCCTGTGATTCTTTGTGAATGCTCACACACCTAGACTCTCTTAGGTGGCTGTAACCATGATCATAGAGGTCTCAATTATTGCCTCAGATAACATCAGACCTTGCTGTCATCCTACAGGATGCTAGTTTTATTGACTTACAGAATGTAGGAGCTGTGTGTCAAGGACACTTCTGACCAGATTTAGAAGGAACTCTGTGGAGGCCACACAAGGATCCCTCAGAGGGAAGTGTATGAAGCTATTAGAATGAAGAGAAATTTCCAATGGAAACCCTAAACGCCAAAACAGAGGTATGAGGAATAGGAAACATAAGTCAAAGAAAGATGCTGGCCATGAGTCATCAGCCCCAGAGAGAGGTCTTGTGGACTCCAGCCAACATAGTTATAAGGAGGAGGACTTCCATGATCCTTGGGACTCATGTTTCACCCCAGTGTACCCTGCATGCTAGTCATGACACTCTGTGTTTAATATGTGCCCTAACAGGTTTGCTCTTGTTTTGGTCTGATTATTTTTATCTCCATTTTGGAATGGGAATATTTAGCCTGTGCCTTTCTACTTTGGTTCTAGTTAACCAAGGTTATAATTTTTCACATTATAACTAATTGAGATTTGTGGCTATGAATTTACCTTGAATCTCAGATGAGATTTGGAATTTTGAAAATGTTGAAGTGCTGAGTTTTGGAGGAATATGATAAACAGAACTAAGAACTTATTGTTTTCTTTACTTTGAGATTATATATGCTTGGAAGAGGTGTGTTCAAGTGTGAAACTGACAGAGGATGGATGTAACTAGTGGTCCTGTTATATCCATTCAGCTTGATTAAGAATGAGTTCCTCATAGATTCAGGAGTACAGCATATTACTGAATAAGTAGGAAGGGTGTGGGGAAAGAAGGCATGGCCTAGGATACTTTATATCATCCTACATCCACTGTTCTTCTCCAGTGCTCTTCCTGAGGCCTGTTCCCTGGAAACCAGGAGCTAAGCAGTTTGCTTGGCCACACCTACTTAGAAATACACCTCTGCTTTGGAGTCAGCTTACTAAGAACTAAATTTTCCTAAATTGTTAAATAAATTTAAATTTCTTCTTTAAATTGTGAATTTTGAGTATTGAGTCCAGTTGGCTAAAAACATAAGGAGTTTTACATCTCAAAGTAATTACAAAATTGGATGGAAAATAAATTTTTATCATCCTTTCTTGAGAAAGACCTGATCATCTTTTGAAAATATTACAAAATGTTACATAATCATTATCATGTGTTCATGTAAAAGAATTTCACCAAAAAAGAAAGAAAATATTATTGTTGTAGAGGAAGTGAGTGAGGCAGTTAAACAAAAGAATTATTTCATTTTGTTGGATGCTATGAGTTTGGTCTATGAATTAGGATTTTCTTTTATAATTTATCTGTTAGGAATTCTTTTATCACTGTAAATAATTATTTGTTTTTATAAATAATTGCAAACAGCTTTTATTTATAATTAGCATTAAAGTCTTTAATAGATTCACCCAAAGAGTACATCTCTTGTGTCCCAGAAAGTTGTGTGTTTTTAGGCCTACAACCAGGTCCTGTCTCTGATCCTCACATTCCTATCTTAGAGGCCCATGGTCAGTCTAACCATGGATTATCTCTAGTCGAAGAGTGAGGTTTACTGTGATCAGCAAATCTGAGGCCACTCTAGTGTATTTTAGCAGACTATCAGTTTATAAGCCTAAAGGACTATTGATGACAAGAAGGACTGGTGTGTAGACAACTAGGCATGCTGTCCTTTCCCTTTATCTGCTTGAGTGGCAAAAGTTCTGTTTTGACATTACCCAATTTAGAAAGAACAACAAACACTTCTCCAAAATTGCTACGTGATTTTTCACTGGCTTTGCAAACCAGTCAGAAAAGACTTGATTTAAAAAAAAAAACAAATAATATTTGGTTAACAGAAAAAAAATGATTTCTGGAACAGGAAAAAATGGCCAAGTGCTAATTACAAATATTTTAACAAAGAGAACACGCTTTGGAAATGAAGCATGAGTAAGTTCTTGCCTGTTAAGACATAACAAGAGAGCAACACCACAAACTTTAGAATAAGAGCATCTATGACCCTCCTGTTTACCTAGCTAGTCATAAAATAAAACTGTATAATACTTGATATTTTTATTTTATTAGTGAATGTCACAGTGTGGTCCATCTTCCACCTCCCTACTCCTCTTATATCATTTTGCATCTCTAAAATTCTGATTTGTTTGTTTCTTACAATTTCTCCTTAAATTGAATAGTTTATTTATTTAGATTTTATGTTTCTCTTACAAGAGAAGCCATGAAACATTTTATTTCTGTTTGACTTATCCCATTTAATATTCATTTTGTTGCCAATGACATAATTTATTCCTCATGGCTGAATAATATTCCATTGTATAAATACCGCATCTTTTTTATTTATGTACTTGGTACAGGGTCTCACTATGCATTTCAGACTCATAGCGATTCTCCTATTTTTGGCCTCCCAGCACTGGAATTCAGGCATGCAACAAGAAGTCCAGACTCGGTTGTCAGCTCAGCAGCACATCACGGGGTGGGGGTTGGGGTTTGGGTGGCACAGCTTGCTGGGCCAGGAATCAAGCCCTGGTCCCTGAGCTTTCCAAAGCAGGCGATTAGTCCGCTGAGCTATTTGCTGGCCCAGTACCACGTTTTCTTTAACCACTCATCTGTTGGTTGGCACCTAGACTATTTGCAGAGTTTAACTACTATGAATTATGGTACAATAGACAGGAGCGTGGATACACCACAGCAGAGCATATCTTTAAACCTTTGGAGAATGTGCAAGAGAAAGAGTTGGATCAAGATACATTTTTATGTTTAGTTTCTTCAGTAGTCTCCATACAGAGTTCCATAGTGACTGTACAGATTTACAGTAAACCCAACAAAAGAATAGACTAGCATAACTTTTCAAACATCCTCATTAGCATTTTTTAGCATTCATAATGATGGTCTGTAGAGTAAGATGGAATTTCAGCATCATTTTATCGAATAAAACACCTTTCAAGCTATTTTTATCATTGTATTTGAGTGCTCAAGTTTTTAGTGTCTTCCTCACCCTTAAACATAATAATTAGAACTTGTAATAATGAATATTTTAATTTTAAAATATTTAGTGTTTTCAAATTTTACTAATATCCTTTTTTATCTTGTAGTATAATACGTGTGATTCTTCTACAAATGAACTAGGTATGTAAAAAATCAAACTTATACACATAAAATATGCACACTTAAATATACATCTATCAAGAAAATATTCCCAAGTGAAAAAATAAATGACTTATTTGAGTCTGAAATATTTTGAAATATATTTAAATTTTGGGCTTTACTGAAAAAAAAACTATAACTCATAAACCATATAAATAGAAGTTTTACCATCTGAAGGGAAATTCATTTTGTACTACACAACGACTGGTAAATGTCAGCAGACAGTGAGTATCCAGAGAAGACCAAGGTCATACGTTCAGTAATATTTCATCCTGTATCTTGTCTTGGTTTTCCTGTATATCACAGAGGCTCTGTGAAGATTAATATGATACTATACGTAGCTCTTAGTGCACATTAACAACCCATTAAGTATTTTTTCTTTTGTTTTCTAATATTTTACAAGGAAATGGTCACTATTGAAATATGATAGCTAGTAGAGAACAAGAAGAGATTGTTGAACAATTATCGAACTTTGGTTCTAAATACTTTAAATCTCCTGGGCCTCCATGGTAATTTGGAGGCACGGCAGAATCCCAACACGCAGCCTGGCGGGAGAACGCCCAGCTCTAGTCTGACCTTGCATCACCTGTGAAGCCTCCAGCCTCCACTGGCTTTTAATCGCCAAGTCACAGTCTTCCCACCAGCTGAAGGGCAACTGAGGACTCAATCTTAGATGTCCTTCCCTAATTGCAACTGGAATATACAAAATGAAGAAAAATAACTCCCAAGAGGCACCCAAGTGTCTTGTAGGGACAATGGGTGAGTGTTAGAGGAATGGGGAAACTGTGAATCTTGTGTGCATTTGGATATTGGTGGCCGAGATTATCCTCCGGCTCTGCTGGCCTCCTGCCTGCTTCCCAGGGGAGGGGTGGAGGCAGATTTCAGAGATTTACTACAAGCTGAAAGAGCTCTTTCATTTAGATCACTGAAAACTTCTGGAGGCCTAAGGCAATGATATTTTATAACCTCTGTCCTACTAGGATTAAAGGAAAAGAACTGTATCAAAGGGAGTGGGGTACTTTTCCATATTCCGGGGCTCTATTGAGAATGAAAATGTCACCTGACAATTGGAATGCAGAAAAATTGGAGGTGATATTTAGCTGCGTTGAACTTTGTATATTTGCTTGGAGCCATGAAGATTCGTGATAAAATGGAAAGCATGAGTGGTAATTGGAACGGAAGATCTCACAGTGGATTCAGTATCAACAGAAAGCTCAAAGCCAGAAGAAAAAGAGGACTGCGGTAGCTGCAAGGACTCCATTTTCAGTACAAAAATGATTGTGAACTTACTCTGGAATATACTTTTGTAGAAAAGAGTCTGAGCCACATTAAGGCTCCAAGCAGATGAAATACATGCCATGTAGAAGGAAGAGTAAGAAGGGGCATCTGGAGGCGAGTTTCCTCAGCAAGTGACGCTGCCAAATGTTAAGAGGTGTCACATATTTGAAGAAGTTTTCAATGTTGTTGTCATTCTAATGTTTTGTAACTTAGGGACCTATGGCTGGGGAAACATGGATTTCACTTACCAAATTTGAGGAGGAGGGAATTTGCAGAGATTTTGGGTTGTAAAAGCTTTAGGTTGGCAATATAAAAGACATTGGTTACAAGGGTTAGATTTAAAATTTGTACCAACTGAGTCCTGTCAGTAAACACTAAGAAAAAAAAATGAAATTGAGGCAATAAGTAAAGGTGTAGAATCTTTCCCTTCTTACATGTATATATGAAGTCTTTACGGGACGGCAAGATCAGCAGTTTAAAGCGCCTGCTTAGGCGAGCTTAGGCAAGTGCAGGAACCGTGGTTTGATCCCCAGCACCACATGCTATGCCAGTCGCACCCCCAAGGTGGGCTGAACTGGCCACACAAAAAGTCTTTACAACAGCATTTATGTACAAGTCATAGGAAAAGGAGGATGTACTATTATTTAATAAATAAAAACATTTTAAAACAACATTAATACACTTACTTTGTGGGATGCACAATAGATCTGTATACATCAATCTACTAATACTAGTCTGGTGAAATAGCTCAACAGACTAGGTGCTTGTTTTGCAAGTGCAGAGACCAGGGTTCAAATCCCGGTCCTGCATGCTGCGCTGGCCCTGCCCAAGGAGTGTGCTGAGCCGGTGAACAAGTCCAGGTGTGATGGCACACACCTGTAATCCCACAGCTGGGGAGGCTGAAAACAGGAGGATCTATGAGTCCAAGCTACCCAGTGAGAGATTGTACCAATACATAAATGAAAAAAAAAAAACAAAACCTACCAGTACCAAATATTTTGTTTTACTGTGTGATATAGCTTGAAATTAAGTTGACAGATTTCTCTCACTTTAATCTCATGTTAAAAATTGATAATGCAAATTTAATTATCTACTCTTCTTATAAATTTAAAAATAATTTTGTCAATATTTATAAAATTTTCACTTGTATTTTGAAAGAAATTTTATTTAACTTAATTGGGAATAACTTAGATTTGCAAGTTTTCCAAATTACAAATACAATATTTCTCTCCATTTGTTTAGAATGGCTTTAATGTTTCTTATCTGTATATTATACTTTTGTCTTAAAAGGGAAAGCATGTATTATTATATGTAAAGTTAAATCTTTCAGTTCCTTTGTGCAAATATAAAAAATATTACATTTTGAATTTTGATACCTCTGTATTTATTCTGTTATATGGAAACATAATTTATTTTTAAACATTTATTTTGTAATTTTTTCAGCCATGCTGAACTGACAGATTAGTCTAGGGTGAGGAACTGATTGTATTTAATTGAATTCTTCATTATACCAAAAAATGACAATAGCATGTATTTTTGCTATGTTTGAAAGGGGAAAATGTTAATTCATTTACCATTGCATATAATATGTTATAACTGTAGCTCTTTTAGTACCAATCATTATTAAGTTGTAGAAATTTGCTTCTCTTCCTATTTCCCTAAGCTTTAGATAGTTTCTGGTATCTTTCCCATGGCCACAGTGAGAAACTCCAGAGTAAAATAGAAAAACACAGAGATTTTTTAAAATTCTAATGTTTCCAGGATTCTAATTAAGAAGACTTGAAATGCATTGTGGGAAAGTCATAAGAATACAGAGTAGTGAGAGCATAAGCATATCTGTTGAGAACCAAAGAATTCCTATTCAAGTAGATTTCTATGTGGACGTTCTCTCTGGAGTCAGGCTAGAGAATAGGGTTGAATGAGGTAAGACAGTGTCTGTTATTGCAATATTCTCCTCAATAGCATTGATTCCATCCTAAAGATCCATCGTCTTCCTTGTCCTGTCTGCAGGACACAGGGTAAGTGAATAGCCCAGAGCAGGGTTTCCCTGGAAAGTGAGACCATGACCCACTTTTTCCAGCATCTATGGGTCACTTGTGAGTGAAATGTGATGTATGAATGCAATCCTAGTTCTTTTTTTATTATTTTTTAATTTATCGCAGGGTCTACATGGTCTCACTACACAGATTGGACTTGTAGTGATTCTCCTGTTTTTAGTCTCCCAAGCACTGGGATTACAGGCACATGCCACCATGCCCAGTCTCCTTCGCTACCTCAGCACACCCCGTGGGAGAGGCCAGCACAGCACACTGGGGATCCAGGCACGGCATGCAGGGGATTGAACCTCAGCCACTGCACCTGCCTAAGCAGGTGCTTTAGTCTGCTGAGCTATCTGGCTGGTCCTGCAATCCTATTTTATGTAGAGTGAGACTCTCATAATAGCATCTTTCTAAGTAAAGGAAGATACTATTACTTGAGCACATGCATGCCTTCATAAGTGGAAAAAAGACTATAAGAAGTACCATTCAGTTACATAGATAATTAAAAATTTAAGATTTCCTACAACTGACAAAAAGTTTGTAAATTCAATAAATATGCTAATGGGTCAGTGTAAGTCCCTGCACAAAGCAGCGATCCCAGTCAAGGCTCTCTGATTACTGCATTTTTAGGAAGGGAAAGTTTTGGTCTTCTGTGTGCACACAGCAACACAAAGGGCTCTGTGCTTGCAAACTTCTTTGGTAAAAGAAAAAAAATGAAAAAGTTTGTTTTTATTTCTTTTTTTTAAATTTTTTTATTTATTTGAGAGAGAGAGAGAGAGAGAGAGAGAGAGTGTGTGTGTGTGTGTGTGTGTGTGTGGTGTGTGTGTGTGGCCAGCTCAGCCCACCAGGGGGCGGGGCTGGCTGGCATGTGGTGCTGGGGGATCGAACCGCGGTCCCCGATGCTTTGCCAAGCTTGTTCTAAGTAGGTGCTTTAGACCCCTGAGCCATCTCTCCAGCCCCTGTTTTTATTTCTGAGAAAAAATTATTTTTTCATTATATTCCAGTGCACTCCCATTTATTCTACAGCCCAACAGCAGGACAGACTAGGAGACTTGGTTCCCAAGGCAGAGTTACAACTAGGTGCAATTTGAATTAGCTGAAAGATTTTGTTCTTTCTCTTGCGTTCCTTCAGAAATATAAAAGATTTATCATTCTCATTTTTTTAGATGACCAGTGTCTTGTTTGCAACTTCTAATTTGTCAGCATTAACCACTGTTGTTGCCCAGGAACGCCTGCCAGTTACTCGTCCTTTGCAGCTTCTTTTAAAATATGATCTGCAGCCTGGCACGTTAGTTAACTACCAGTCTGTGTGTAACCTTGGAACATTTTCGTTTATAAGGAAAATGATAAGTAAGATTTTAAAGACTTCTAAACTGGTATTAAGTTTAAAGAGTGGGGAATAAATTGCTTGGAGGAATGAAACCTTCATTGTATCATATTCTGAAAGACTAGGGCTTGAGACATAGGCGTCGTGTTACACAGGCTTTACCCATGGTACTTAAATCACAAGTATGTCTTGCTCATTCTCCAGTGTGTGATAATTATGCTTAATCCTTTGTTTATTTACTTATGGTGCATTAAGTAGGGCTGCTTCCTATGAGCTGGGCCATTCGTTATAGGTGGCAGAGCCATAAGCAGCACCACCCAAAGAACAAATCCAAGAGCAAAGTTTGCATGTACTTTGAAAGTATTCTCTGGATAATTAGGAAATGTTCCACTGCTTCGAAAGCCCTCCATATAATACAGGGTTAAATGATCATCTTGGAACTTATTTTGGAGTATTATTACCTTTGAGAAGGCATTGTTATTGGGCACTTTTTCTAAAAGACATTAATGCATATAATTAAAAACATACAATTCAACTTCTCTGCAGGATGTCTATGAAACCATTTATGGGTTGCTTTTTTCTTTCCTTCTAGGTGTTGCTGACTGTGGACTCAGTGTAATGAGAAGAAAGTTATTTTTAGGTTGGCATAAGTGTTTTGGTTGCTCTAAACTAAAAGGCCTTATTTAGAGTTTGTATACTCTACTATAGTACATTGTGTTTCATATAAAGCTAATTGCTTTTCTTCGTTTTGGCATTATCCATTTTTTTCCATAATAAGCCTTTTCCCACTAAAGAAATGAAAATAGAGTAGATTTATATTGCTGGTTAGAAAAAAATAAAACTTCCAAAGAAAAACAATACATTAAAAGTAATTCCCTTACCACTAACTGCCCAGATTTCAAGAAAATTTACACTTTATCTACCTTGAAAATGGAGAAGGTGTATATGCTCTGTGTACACCCATGTAACTAGGGGACTCCATATGATCAGCATCGACTCGAACATTTGCAAATACCATGGATAAAATTTGTACATAGCTCTTCTGATGATGGGTAACACAGTAATCATTAATAATGATTGTTAAAGAAAGCAACATTAGGGCTGGGGAGATAGCTCAGCAGATAGTTCCTAGCAAGCACAAGGACCCAGGTTCAGTCCCTGGCAGCACATGTCATGCCATCCCTGGAGCTGCTGTGCCAGCCCCAGAACCAGGCATGGTGGCATATTCTTGTAATCCCTGTGCTGTGGAGGCTGAAACAGAAGAATCACTATGAGTCTGAACGGTATAGCAAGACCCTGTATAAAATAATGATAAGAAGAATAAATAAAGCAACATTAATTTCTTATAGTCCTGGGAACTTGGAAGCTTAGTACATATAATAAGAAATATAAAATCATTGGTAAATGCTTGATGTGTTATATCAAGTTTCAAGCCATCTATCCAAACACACTTAGTAAGTTGAATACAGTGCCCAAAACCCTGTGCCCAGGCACTGAACATTTGATAAGATGTGGAGATATACTCAGAAATAACTCAGGATGTGCTTGTACCTTGCCATTCAAAGTGGAAAATTTCATGATTGAGTGAACAGTGAGGCTTTCTTATGTCCACCCAGAAGAGGATGAGAACTGTTGTGGACAGAAGGGAGAAGCAACAACTACTATAAGAATCATAAGAAAAAGAAGAAGAAGAATGGTGTCGATCACTTCTGGGTGAACTGAGGGCCTATGTTCAACCAAAAGTATTATCTGTGAAGCATGTACATTTCTAAATAAAGGAGCAAAAATTTTAGGGAAAGATTAAGAAAAGTGAGTTCTTACACATCTGACATGATCTCTGCATCAATTTCTTTCTTTCTTTCTTTTTTCTTTTTGGTTTTTTTTTTTTCTCTTTTGTATTTAGAACAAGGTCTACAGGGTCTCACTGCATAAATCTGACTTGTAGTGACCCTCCTGCTTATCGCCTCCGAAATCCAGGGATTACAGGCACCCTTCAATGGCTGGCTCAGGGCCCGCTGGGGGCAGGGCTGGCACAGCAGGCAAGGGATTGAACCCCCAGGACCTGCGCCTGTTTGCAGGAGCTTTAATCAGCCCTTGCATCAACTTCTTGAGTATTAATTCACTTTGAACTACCATCTATCATCGCTTTTTTGGGTTTCCTTTTTGGGTTGTCACTTCAAAAAACATGAACTATACATGAGGGCAGACTGAGTCTAGACAATCATACCAGGATGGATCTTTGCAAAAGGGAGCTGCTTGCCTCCTCCCCTTAGTTCCTGGCGTGGCACCATGGCCAGCCCCTGTGTTGTTGTGCTACATGTATTCTTTTCTCAGCTAGAATAAAACACTGTATTACTAAAACGCTTATTATGAGTTGAGTACAAGACCAATGTACTTGCATTTTGCATATTTAGGGATCTAGTGTTGTTGAAAAAATTATGAGTGGAAAGAAGATAGAAAGAACCTGATGGGAAAAGCTTCTATTTGATCTGTTGTAGGCAGCACTTAGGCTCCCATCTTTATTCTCTGATGCCTTCCCTTGGTTATATAAGCGAAAATGGAGCTCAAGCATACAATTAAGGTTACCAAGCTCTTGACCTTAAGATAGAAAATTTCCTCCTAAGGGCCCTATTCAATGACAAGAGAACTTACAGCACACTCTTTGGCCTGGGGTAGAAAATATGTGGCAGAATAGAGAGTCAAAGACTCAATGAACAGCTCTTAAATTTTTTCTTCAGTACTAGGAATGAAACCAATGGCCTTTACACTAAGTTACATCTTCAGTTATTTTTTATTTCTTTTTATCAGACAAGGGTTTACCAAGGCACCACATTGCCCAGGCTGGGCTGAAACTCTAAATCTCACAGTCTCTCATCCTCCAAAAGTGCTACAATCACTGAAACCGTACTGGTCTTACCTTGGTCTGGTAGCCTAGAGTGTTACCACCCTAGTAGGATGGAAATACCCCATGCTAACAGTCAGTAGAAAGAATAGTGGGTAGAGAGGACAATGTGGCAAGGAATTCAGGTGCCACTTATGGTGTTGAGAAGCTCCTACCTGATAGCTATCAGGAATCAGGGACCTGACTTCCAGGAACTGACTTCTACATAGAAGCAAATCCAATCAATTCAGTTTTTAGGACCTCTAAATAAAATTCCAGGCAGGCTGATACTTCATAATCTGCCTGTGTGTTAGCGAAATTTGCTCTTTCTTGAACAAAATACCTAAATGCTGAAAATTAAAGGACAGTAGCTCACAGTTTCAGACAATGCTCAATTAGTACCAAAGCAGAAAGGGCAGGAAAGTCATCCTTCAAATGGTGGCCAGAAGCAGAGAGTAAGAAGTGAGGTCAGCGATAAGAATGCACTCTTACAGGTCATGCCTTCGGTGAGTGCTCGCTTCATGGTGAACAAAGGGGGTAATTAGACATAGTATATTAGATTTTGGTGATATTTTAGGCCTTATCCATAACATTTTGAGATTTAAACCAGAATTAGTCAGGTTCACTCAAACTCTGTCTTTTGTAACTGTGAGAAAATAAATATGTCATTAACAGCTTTTAGATTTGGGTGGTTTACTAAGTTATGATAGAAAATTTGGGTAATGAACCATTTCTCCATTTTTCCATCTCTCTTTTCTCCCTCTCTTTTTCACACACACGCACACACACACACACACACACACTCACACTCACATGCACACACACACACTTTTTACCATAAGCTTCCATTCTTCATATTTTATAACCGAATGTGGAGGATGTGACAACTTAAGGCAGAAAAAGTCACAGTGAGTTGTACATGGAGTCATAAAATGTACTTCTAAGCATTTTAGATAAGCATGATTAACAGTACACAGCAAGAGCCAGGGAGACAGCTCAGCAGCCTAGGTGCCTGCCTGGCAAATGCAAGGTCCTGAGTTCAATGCCTGGTTAAAAAAAAATATGTCTATTAGTACATTTTCAGTGTTCTAAGTATGAGAGATCCCCTATATCCTCGCTCTGGTCCTTACCTGAGGACACTAAATGATTTTACTATATCTCTGTATTTCCAGGATTGTATACTGTTATAATTGATAGATCCAAAATGTTTCCCCAAAGTTCATTGTGTTGAAGGTTTAGTTGGAGAACTGAGTGAATTATGGAAATTCTAACTTCATTAAAAGGACTAAGCCGCATTTAAGATCATTACATAAATGGGCTGTCAGGAGTTGGGGACCAGATGAAGGAAATAGGTGAGTGGTACTTGTCTTTGAGTGGTACATTTTGTCTCTACCACTTCCGCTCTTTTCCTTTTGCCCTTTCTTTCCCTGCTTCCTAGCATCATGAGATAACTAATTTGTCTTTCCATGTTACCACCTCTATAATGTTTCTTCCTTACCTTGGTCCTAAAGAAGTGGGCCTAGAGGGACATGACCTAACATCTCCTAAGTGATTAACCAAATGAATCTTTCCTCTCTTAAACTAACTTTCTTGGGTATTTTTTTACAACAAAAAGTTGACTATCACATGGGGTATTTTTTGTTACACAAAAGTTACTGCAATAAAGCCTGACATGGGCAGGTCAAGCTATGGGTCAGCATTGTCTGTAATATTTGTTGCATACATATTCTATGACCCATGCCAGATTTACTGACTGTGAGCCCTAGATGTGGGCTTCTGAGTGTTTAAATGTCTATTGTGTTCTCAAGATGAGCTTTCATGCAATTATAGGGCATATATTCAAGAATCTTGCAGCTTTAATAGGAATGGTTAGATTTAATTAGAATAGATTTATCAGTGGATCTGCAGAACAGTAATTTGTGGGCCCCCAAGACAGTAGTGGGCAGTCATTCTGCTGGCTGCCAGGCAGCCATTCCTTCTGCCCTTTGATTTTACCAGTGAGCTAAAGAAAGACAAAGAAACTCTTTTTGGCCTCACAGAGCAGAAGCTTAGGTAGGAGGGCCCTACCTAAAAAAGAAGAAAAAGAAAAAGAAAGATAGTGCCACAGTGTGAATACACATAATCATACCTGGAGCTACTGAGCTGATAGCTGCTCTTGTAAGTCAACTGTGGCTGAAGTCAGAAAACCTGCAGGGATTGTGGGAACCAGGCTGTAGTAGCAACTGTGACCGTTATTTTCCTCTTTTATGGTGTCTCCTTTTAAACTATGTTTGAGATCTTTGTTGTAGACGTATACCCTGTGGCACCAGCCTGTTGTGCAGAGACATCAGTGAGACGGAGCACATGAAAGGACACAGGCTAAGTGTGACGAATCACAATGACAAGGCTGAGCTGGAGGTAACTTGTGAGAGTAAAAGCGAACTGAAGCTCTCTTCCCGTGACACTGTAAAGGGGTGACAAGGGACTACCTGAGGGTTTGGGCTTCCATCTCTTTCCTAGAAGTGTGGCCACACACGCTATGTGCCACTATATCCCGATCAAACATCCAAATCCTGCATTCACTCTGTCCAAAATAAATATCATCTACCATCAAGTGCCCATGTTATTAGCAACAGGCTCCATGAGTTAATCATTCATGAAGGTGGGGAATTTGGCATTGATTCAAGACTGAGCAATGTGTGGGTAAGATGAAAGAGCCTTGCCTAGGTATGGAGAAGAAAGACCCGTGCAAGCATGGCCACACGGTCAACAAAGCAGTTCAGTTATTAAAGCTCTCCCATGGTGAATAAATACCAAATCACCAGTGACAGCTTTACAAAAATTCAAATTCCCTATAGTGACCTGTTCATACCTTTTTCTTTTTCTAATTTTGACTGAAAAATCAAAACTTCATAAAAATTAAAGGATACAATAGAATCATATCTCAAACATCAAACAAAAATCAAACAAAAACAATTAAAGTAACACACTGAGTTTTACTTTTGGACTATGTTTGATAGTAAGAAATGGTGAGGGATGATTTTTGGCATCTTTCCAACAGGATTGTGAGAATACTGTTCATTTTGAAGATGTGAAGAGGCTTTGGGGAGGGAAAAAAATCAAAATTATGGTTCAAATATAATGGGTAACTGAGAAATGTATTCAGTGGCCGCTGTCAGCTATATTTTTACTCATAGCATGTCTTATGCTATGCCAAGAGCACACATAGCTGTACAGAGGGCAGGAGGAATTCCTTTGTTTTATGGTTGGAAACTAACTGCTGCTCTGCTCTCCTTATCTTTACATCTGTTACCTAGTTTATTTTCTGCACCAAATAAAGAAAGAAACACCTTTTGAACCTTGTCAAACTTAATGAAATTATAATCTTAAATTATGAGAAAATAGAATTTAAACAAAAATCTTTATATATTCGAGTTGGTTTCATGTTAAACTCAGGCACAGGACACAGTCTACAATACTCTACACTTTGTGTCAAGCAATAACAGTGTCCCTGAAATGTCTCTACTTAGTCACACACAAAAAATATTATAATAGCAGTCCATGGAAAGTTTACTTTTCATTAAATATAATTTTAGTATTTGTACTTTATTTTATTTTGGCCAGCTCAGACCACCCTAGGTGTGGGGCTGGCGTGGCATGTAGTACTGGGGATCGAACTGTGGTCCCTGCATGCTTGCCTAAGTTTGCCTAATAACGTGCTTAGACCACTGAGCTGTGTCATTAGCCCTATTATTTGAACTCTTAACTGAAACATACCTTACTTAATCAAATATTTTAATTAAAATATATTTTTTTGCCTGCTTAGGCAGAGTACAGTGGCTGGGGTTCGCTCCCCTGCGTGCTGCGCCAGTCCCAGCCCCGGGACATGCTGAGACTGTGACTGAGATTGGGTGTGGTGGAGCACCCCTAGAATCCCAGCACTTGGGTGGCTGAAAACAGAAGAATCACTGAGAGTCCAGTCCATGTAGTGAGACCCTGGAGACCTTGTCCTAGACACATAAAATCCACAACAACAATAAATAAATAAATAAATAAATAAATAAATAAATAAAATTTCTTTAATATTGATAATAATGGTGTTTCAATTACAGATGTTAGCTTTAGACTTTATTCAAATAGAAAGAGTGGGAACATAAACTTATATTGATTCTACGTGTATTAATCAGCTTTCTCATATTATAGTGAAGCACCAGGCATGCACAACTTCAGGAGAACATGCTTTAATAGGCTTATGGTTTCAGTCCATGGTCAATTGACTCCAAGGCAGAAATAATATGACGTAAGAGCACGGCAGAGCATTATGGGAAGAGTACCAGTGAGACACCCACCAAAGGCTTGTCCCCAGATCCCCACTGTCATCTAGCAGACCTTCTGGTCCTATGTTCAACCTCAGTGATGAATCCAGTACCTCATGATACACTCATCTCTACAGTGGAGAGGCTGACAATTAAGCTTAATGGTCACAACATCGTAAGGGTCAGAAAAGTTAATACATTACAAATTCTTATTAAGTGTAAGCTACTATTCTCAGTTTAGTAGGTTATGTTGAGATTCAGCAAACTGAAGACACTGTTGGATACAACTCCCATAATGCAAACTTGATTCCAGGTCTGTTTAACTTTGAGCATCCTGTCTGTGCATTCCATTCTGTAGAAAGCTGCAGCACAAGAGCTATCAGGTCTACTCTGGTCTCACCATACTTTTAGTTTTGAAAAACTAGAATGGGGAAATCACTGATTTTGAGTCTTTTTTGTTATTGTTATAGTCCAATAGACCATCTGGTAAATAAAACAGTAGCTCAGTACTTTTGAAATTTTAATGCTGAAGATATTGAAGTTACTAGAGGAATACCAGAGGAATTTAGAAAAAGGACACAATAGGATAGTTACAAAAGCAATACAGGCATGGAAGTAACTTTTGGCAAATGACCTATATAGGCCTTTAGGATAAGGATAAAGTTTAGAGTTACTTGAAAAGATAGGTCAGTGAAGACATTTGGAAAACAGAGTGGATTATTTACAGCTGGGAAATACAGAGATGAGCTCAGGCTCTTGTTTTGGATGTAAGAAAAGAAGGAAAGCTGAGAAAAGTAACAATTTCTAGTTTTCCCATGACCGATCTCAGCACTGTCTCCCAATTTCATTCACATTCTCACCATTTCTTCCAACCACTTGGCTGATGTCAGTAGAAATGACACATATTTCATTGAACTCCCAGTACACCCTTATTAAAGATATTCCCTTCACAATAACTATTTTAGTTTTGGTTGGAACAATTACAGCTACATAGCTAGCCAATTACTATATCTGATAATAGTCAAGATTGACTAGTGGGTAAACATGCCGAAGCACAACAGAATTAACATTTTGTCTCATATTTCTTTGTTAGACAAATTATAACAGTTTCCAAAGCTTTGTTTAGACTAAGAGATACTAATTAGAGCTGATTGATAGAGGGCTAAAAAGTACTGTAAACTAATCTCAACCTCCCTTTAATGCAATGTTTATTAGTTTTATACAATATAATGAATTAATTTAGATGATATATATTTGGAATTTGAGATACGTCACTGGGTCAGAGCCAAATGGGCTTCATGTGTGTTAGAAAGAAATATGCTTACTGAGTCAATTAATAAAGTAAAACCTAGTAGACAGGCATTCAAATATTTAATGTGAAATTTATTTCCGAGCATCTCCTTGAAAGTGATTTTCATCTATTAATGACTTTTTCCCACAAAAGATATGATGTCACGCTGGAGAAATTTTTGGTTTGCACATTTAGTGTGTGTGCATGCCTGTGTGCGTGCCTGTGTGTGCGTGTGTGCGTGCGTGTGTGCATGTGTTGCTATACGTATTTAGTACACAGAAGTCAGGGATGTTGCCAACCACCCTGCAGTGCACAGCACATCCCTCAACAATAATTGTCTAACCTCAGAACTCAGTAGTGCTGGGAGTAAGCAACTTTTAAAATTTCCTGTTTCTCGTACTAGTATGCTTATTAAAAGCTATGCCATTGAACCAGTAAAGTAAACAGCGTAACATGTCCAATAGGTGGTCTTATGTTGTTTAAGATTTGTTACTACCTTAAAGGTCATCAATATGCCTATTATTCTTCTAGTGTACTCAGATTCTAATGGGAAACACTAGCCTATGGGAGAATATAGTAGCCGTTCACATAAAATACCCTCCTTAGACTAATTACAATCCAAGAGAAAATTCAAGTCACTGTACTCTCCTTATGCTAATGTTCATCTTGACTTTGAAATAGCTAGATTTATTTAAGGAAGTGGCATCTAAAATCGTTGAGTATTCTAATAGTTTGGTATAAAACAATCACAGATCACATAATGTAGACTACCAGAAAATAAATGGACCAAGATGATAGAACCAGAGCTCTTGTAATTATTTGACTCCATTTTATTTATTGTTCAGTAACCTGATTACATTGTCCAAACTAATTATGCACAATTCCAAAGTATACTTATATTAAGTTAAAAAATTAAAATTGGATAAAGAGATCTATGTGTTTAGGCAATCGACAAATGGAGTCTACATTATTGCTGGAGAAATGAAAAGTTTCTACAGCCCAGAGCAACTTTGTATTTATTGAGATAGCTTTTCTGTAATGATATACATTTGTAATTTTATATTTTTAATTATGTAAATGATATAAATATTTCAGACCAAAAACTTCAGTTCTCTCAAACACCTTTTTGAAATGAATGGTGAAATGAGAATAAGCCTGTTTAATATTTCAAAATTAAGAAGGTTATCTTAGATTTTTTCCCCCCTGATTTTCTACATACTATTTCTTAATTTTTTTTCTGGGAAAATAACCAGTTATTTAGCTCTTCATAAATGCTTTTAAAATACTAGACACTGCTTTGGCAAGTGCAGGGACCAGGGTTCAATTCCAGGTCCTGCAGCACCAACCCTGCCCCTGGGCGCATTGAGTGGGAGACTGAGTCCAGGTGTGGTGGTGCACACCTGTAATCCCAGAACTGGGGAGGCTGAAAACAGGAGGATCACTATGAGTCTGAGCTGTGTAGTGAGACCCTCTACTAAATATATAAATGAAAAAAAGGAAAAAAAAATTTAAAAATGCTATAAGGCCAACTATTTCGTTCACTTATGAGAGAACCGTAAGTGCAGGAGAACCATCCACAGCTTACTCAATTACCTGCATTCCCAAGTCAGTAGGCATTAGACAGAGGACTAAAAAATACCATTTCCCATATCTCGGTATCTAAGGGTTTTTTTCTTTTTTCTTTTTTGGCAGAACTGGGGATTGAACTCAGGGAAGCACTTATCCCACTGAGCCATCTCCCTGGCCCCAGGTTTTTATTTTCAAAGCAAAATTATATAAAGAATAGAGATTATAAACTAAACTAAAGTAGAAATCTTCTAGGCTTTGATAAATCTACCTGTGATACCAAAAAGGCTAGAGAAAGGGTAGAAAAATATAATATAAAGAAAAAAAGATTAAAATGGTCAGTTTAAGATCTGTACTTGACACATGGAGGGCCAGGGAGATAGCTCAGCAGACTAGGCGCCTGCTTAGGCAAATGCAGTGAACCAGGGTTCGATCGCTAGGACAGCATGCTGCTCTGGCACTGCCCTGGGACACATTGAGTTGGTGACCAAGTCCAGGTGTGGTGGCACATGCCTGCAATTCCAGCACTGGGGAGGGTGAGACAGAAGGATCACAACAATTCTGAGCTGCATAGTGAGACCCTATACCAACCATTTAAAACAATAATTTTCACAAACACCAATTTGCATTTTCTTTCATTCTAGATAGTAATTTTCCACCTTAATCAAAATGACAATGTCCTTCGTGCATTTCCTCTTTATCTGAAAAGTGTTAGACCGGGTTGGTGTAGACAGAATTTGGTGAGTTTTACGAAGCATGTCTGAAGGATAGAGACACAGGTAGAAAACAGATGTCTTGAGAAGCTCACCCATGTTAACTTTTCAAATGAATTTATTAGGTAAACTGCAATTTTTAGAAATTTGCACATCTTTATAAAAATCTTTTTGCAGCACCTCTTGTCTGTGACTTTGTTCCCAAATGCCTGTTATCTCACAACATAGACTGGGACTTTGCATGAAGTCCATAGATGAACAAAATGCACAAGCAATGGGAACTTACGGAAAATGATTGGCGCCTCACTGGAAATGAAGATGAGCTTTGAAGGATAATCAGAAGGGTAAACAACAATAAAATCCTCACACTACTCACTAAATTTGTATGATTATCACAATTTGCTTAGTATCCATATTTACAAACTACATTTGAGTTGAGCCTCACCTGTTAAAACCAAGCAGGAAGTAAATTTAAAAACAATTTTGATTTTCTAAATATTGCCCAGTGTCATATAATGCCTACAAATGTAGCCAAATTCCTTTCCATATTTGTGGCTCTTGTTATTGTTCTCTGAGCTCTGACCCTATGATCACACAAAACATGCCTACCAGCTTGTGAAATGTGTGGCATACAACAAAGAGCTTAGTCCTTATGCAGAGCTCATACCATGGAGCTTCTAAAAGCCTCAGAGTTTCCTAAAAGTTAGAAGTATCTTTACCACTTACAGTCTCAGTCATTCATACCTGAGTTTACACTAATAAAGCGATTCATGCTGGGTCCCTGCACAGTGTCAGGCTGGAGGCAGATCCCTGCAAAGACAAGCTACACAATAATGGGCATGTAGTTTTGTTAGCACAGCTTTCTAAAACATGAGGGGAATTTGGAGACTGGGTTCAATCAGGCTGCTATTGACCTCATCACTCATGTGTTTGTAATGACACCCTAAGGGAAATTTCATTCTGAGGTTCAGGGCAGTATCCTGATGGGTGTACATGTCGGGCTTAAAGGGAAATAAACTCTGATTCCAAAAAAGAGAAGGCATGAAAGCCCTGAAATGAAGACTTTCTCAGACCTGATCTTGACTACTTGACTATTTGACTAGTATTTGGCACAGTCAGTGCTGAGCTGGTGAAATCTATTGTGTTGTGGTTTTGTTTTGTTATCTTTTATTTTGAGACAGTGTCTCCCTATGAAGTTCAAGCTGGCCTGGAACTAAATATGTGCCCCCTGTTGCACTCCAGCCTTCAAAGTGCTAGGCTTATGACGTGTGACACTATGCTAGGCTGAGCTGGGTAGATCTTATTCCAAGTCATTCCTTGTAATAACCTTCTTTCTGTGTATGGCTAAGAGACCTTCAGACTTTGAGAAGGAATGCATAAGAAATGATACCTGGTATAAATTCTTCTGAACCTATCACACTCTATTTGATCAAATAAAGCAGTTTTCTACTCCCCATGAAAACCACTCTTGCCCCTTCAGAAGTTCCCTATAAAAATGTTCCCAGTAATCTCTTTACATGTACATAAGCAAAAGGTCCATACAAGTGTTTTCCTCAGAACAAATTAATTAGGTCCAAAAAGGTGAGTAAAGTTCCTCACCTGTTAAGACGTTAAAACTGCTTGAAACATCAGGAACAACAACCTAATACTTTCTCTTTCTTTCTTTCTTTCTTTCTTTCTTTCTTTCTTTCTTTCTTTCTTTCTTCCTTCCTTCCTTCCTTCCTTCCTTCCTTCCTTTCTTTCTTTCTTTCTTTCTTTCTTTCTTTCTTTCTTTCTTTCTTTTTGTGGGGGAAGTTTCTACAGGGTGCTCAGGGTCTCACTACTAGATTGGGCTCATAGTGACCCACTTGTTTACAGTCTCCCAAGAGCTGGGATTACAGGCACCTCAACTGCCATCTCAGCGTGCCCCTGGGGCAGGGCCAGCATGGCTGGCCTGGGGATTGAACCCCTGGCTCCTGCGCCTGCTTGCAGGCTCTTTAATTCTATTTATTTGGTCAGCCCTCTAATTCTTGGCTATATTGTGATCACAGCTGATAATATAAGGTATAATTTATCAAGTGCTGCTGGTCATGAAGAACTGTAACGTAGTCCCCTTAGGCCTTCTGCATCATGTGCATCATAAGCACACAAACTGTTGCCATGTTTGGGGTGAAAAAGAGCCTCACCATCTGGATCTAAGCCCAGTAATAGCAAAACAAGTGTTTGTTTTAAAATTCGTCTTTGTTTATGATGATAAGAGTTCAAGTTCAAAATTTGCCCAATTGCTCTTTATTTGCAGGTAATAATCAGCAACATCTTTACCTTTTAAACTCATCTAGTTTAGTGGTTGTTTATTTGCCCAAGCACAGCAGCATTTCAATAATATGCATCTAAAATTTTACCCTTCATTTGTTTGCAACTGCAAGCCCTGGAGGTTCCGCATACCTGGCCCCGATCTCCTTTCCACTCCATTTCTGATAAATATTCTTGCCTATCTCTGCTTCCATCTCATTTGGAGCAAGGCCAATATTCCCTTATCTACTTTCAGATGTTTATGTACATTTGATACTCACTGCCTATCTGTAGCTTTAAAGCAATCACATCTCTCCAACATATTCTTTGCTTAACAATAATCTCACCAAATATTGTTAATACACAAATTCTGATATACTGATATTATTAATAAAGACAACATTGGATAGTTTCTTCATGTTTAAGAACTTGATATTATCTGTGCTATGAATCAAGTGTAGTTTTAGTGATTATAATAAAATAAAATGATTTTATTCCTCAATAAGAAAATTAACAATGACTTTTTCTAATGGGGAGGTAGGTAACAAAATAGTCTGTAAGATAGGATTCTACATTATTCCCAATTCTCTTGCTTTCATAGCCAGAAGGTGATATTTATTTCTCAACCAGAAAGTAGAGACATGGCTGGTTGTAATGTAATATTTTATGTTCAAAGACTGCTTAAACAATTCTGCTCTTGAAAGAATAGAACAATGACTGTTCTTGGGTTTTCTTGAACAACATGCTTGCCTTAATGTCCTTCCCTTCCCTTCAGGGCAAGGCTCTCCTGGGTGTCAGGGGTGCTGTATTTAGCCTGATCAGAGAAAAAGTTGTCCCAGTTGAACTAAGTCCAAGAGGGAGACCAAATTTATGATGTTATTATGCCAAAAGTCTACTATACCTTCATCTGCACTTCCTCCACCTCCTATCCTACTACACCTCCTAATCCTGGAAACTTCAGTGAAACTGACCAGATCTTACTGAAAATATTGAAAGAGGCAAATGTAATATGGGTTTCTTTGCTTATTTTTTTGTAAACACTTTACATTTTTACTGCCTGTACTAGTCACTTTTCTAGCATGTAGACAAAATACCTAATACCAGCACCTCAAAGGAGGAAAATTTTACTTTGGCTCATGATTTTAGAGGATGCAATCCACAATCAGCTGGTTCTAAAGAAAAAACAGCATCTTAGGATATAATGGTGGAAGACAGCTGAATACCTGGCAGCCTAAAACCAGAAAGGGCAGGGAAGAGTCAAGACAAGATACATCCTTCTAGGTCCCTAGCAGTATGACCCCCTCTTCTGAACAGGCCCCAGCTCCCTAAGAGCATGTTCAGCTATGCATTTATCAGGGGATGATTATATTACTTATGACTGAGTTGCAAATCAGAAACCCCAGATTTAAATACATAAGTTTTTGGAAGGACATTTTAAATCTAAAGAATAATATTCTGTTCCTGATCTCAAAAAGTTTCATGTCTATCACATCATGCAAAGTCTATAACAGCCCTCTTCAAGGGTATGGATATAACACTACACAATTCCAGCATAACTGAAAATTCCAAATCTAGAGTTTCTTTTGAGATCCAAGGGAAAATCTTAGGTATGAGCCTTTATAAAGATAAAAATGAAAATGAAATATTTCAAACATACAATGACAGAATAAACATTCCCATTAAAAAAGGGAGGAAGAGTCAACATAAAAAATAATCACACCAAAGCTAGTAAGGCAGAAACTAAATTCTGTATATCCATGTGTACAGATATAGGTTACGATGAGATGTGAGCTCCAGGGCTTGACAACCCAACTGTAGGGCCTGGCTGCCCACATGGCCACTCTCCCTCTCAGCCTGGAGTGACTCAGTGCCATTACTTTTCTCAGAAGGTTGTCCATACTTCTCTTAACTCCAGCACCTCTGGCTTCACTCTAACAATTCCAGGCACTGCCTTTACAGGGTCACAATGCCTGGCCTCCCTTCCATTCTCAAATCTGGGTGGACCCTATGACTGCACATCTCACACATTCTTCATGCCAAACAGCAAGCACTACAGCAAGATCTGCCTCCAGATTGAGTGGTGGCCCATCCAACGCAGACCATACATGTGGCTCCCTCATAACGCCTGGGAGTCCAAAATAAAATTCACTTCTCTAGTTACACCTGAATGAGCAGGGCCTCCTGGAACTGTCTTTTCCAAGTAACATCTTTCAAAGGAGTTGATTCCCTTATACTCTAGTGTCTATGATGGAGTAATCTGGCTATTTTCTAGGATGCTTTCAGTGCATTTTTCCTAAGGCCCATTCATGGCTTCATTTTTCTCCTTGTAGCATACTCAGGTACTTTAGGTGCTATTTGGCAAGCATATTCTCATTGCCCTAACTTCACACGGGATCCCATTCTTGTAAACTTCAACAGTCTCCACATCATTTGGCTCTCCTTTTGGCTCCTGATTCGCACGGTGGTACTAGCTAAAGTCAGCTGGAAGCAGCCATGCTACTTCATCATGGATCATTAGACTGCTTCCAAATTTGCTCTGCAAGGTCAGTGAACCAACCATTTTTAAATTTATCAAAATCTTATGACATAGACAAAACATAGATAAATACTTTACCAGAAAGAAAATTATATAATTTTTTTCCTATTTCTGAAAAAGAAAACTCCTTGTTCCGACCTGAGTTCTTACCTCATTAGCCTGGACTTTGCTGCTTACATGCACAGCAGTATTCTGATCATCTGAGTTTCTGTTAGGCTCTCCCACCCATCTCTGCGTGTAACATTCCAGGGCTCCACTAGCGCACTTCTCCAACATTTTCTAACTCCTCCCACAAACTGGTCTCCAAACCGTCTCAAATATGTAGTCAAGTACAATCATAGCAATGGTGCCTCTCCCAGTACCAATGTTCTGTATTAGTCACTTTATATCACTAGCACAAGGTACCAGACACCAGCAACTTAGAGGAAAGGCTTATTTCAGTTCAGTTTTAGTGGATTTTCTCACGGTTGATTAGTTCTCTGAACAAAGGGCATGGTAGAAGGCCAGGCAGAAGCAGGCTACACAAACCATGAAAGGCATAAACCATAGTGGGAAAACAGAAGCCAAAGACGACAACTATAATATACTCTGTCATGTTCCCAATGACATGCCTTTTTTGACTGGGCTACCTCTTTACAGCACATTCATCTCTGTATTCAACAATGGATGACATGGTACTCGCGTGTTCCCATCACCTCCCATACGTCCAAGCTATGCACCCATGAGACTCTTGGCACTATATTAAGTATCTACCATAACACTGCCTTTTGCAGATAATTGAAAAAAAATGTCAGAAAGTAGTATAGAATGCTTTTTTGGGAGTTGGGATTCAAATTAAAATTTGAAAAGTCCTTCAAGGAAATATTTTCCTACTCTGAAGAATTTAGCTATATTTAGAAAAAAATCTGCTCTCATATTTTTATTTGAATAAAATATTTAGCTCTTCAAATTCATCATACTTGAGTGCATACACACAAATTCACACATACGCTAAACATAATTAAAAGTCTATATCCACACTCATACATTTATTCTGTATTTCATATTATCTTTCTCATATCTTATAAATTTCTGTACCCATTTGCTTACTTTTGAATGAATAAATCAAGCTGACTAGTGGTTATCCTTTCATTTATCCTCCTGCAGGCAATCACTACTTACGTTACTTTGTGTTATCGTTGAACTTGTGTTTTATCTTTTAACAGAACCTGCCAGTAATTTCCTAAATGCATGTGGTTGTTGTACTTTTGAAGCATATGATTTACTATGAGTCAGGAGGAACAAACCTCCCTTTTTGTCCTTACCAAAATGATGAAAAGTTCATCTTGCAGCTTTGCCTTGAGTTGTGAACATTCGGAATTTTTAAAATCATTTTTCATAACAATTTTCACAACTTCCATGATTCTGGAGGCAAAATAAAAAGTGTTAAAACTATACTTATTAGTAGCCTCCCTTTGAAAGTTCTAGCAATAAAAGTCTCAGTGGAGTTAGTGGACTCCAGGATGTATGACGGTGCCAGAAAACCTCCTATCAGAGCCGTGAGTGGGAGCCAATTGCCTTGTACAGCCAGTAAGACCAGTGGTAATTCTGGGCTAAAGGGCTTTGTCATTACACGTACAAAATAGTGTACTGTTCTCTGAAATGCAACATGAATATTCCCAAGAATGGAAGATAACAAGCTTGAAAGACTGCAAGCAAAACATAGTGATTCATAAAACCATGGAGCTCTTTTCTCTCACCGCACTGCTTGCAAACAGTGTCAGAAAGAAAATTGGGCAGCTGACATTACATTTTTTTCTTCCTCTTTTCTAATAAGTTTATGAAAAATCAGCAAGAGAGAAAGACAACTTATCTTGTTTAGGTCTAGTTTTTGGAAGAGAGAAGAGGAGTCAGTGAATTAGTAGATAAGATTTAAAAAGTTAAAATAGTGGAAGTCCACTTTATTTGAGTACTGTGAAATGAGTACAGAGGTGCTGACAAGCAGATAGCTTTTGAAAGTGAAGGAAAGGAGAAAGTAACAATAGTTCAGATCAAACAAAAGAAAATGTAAGAACAATATGAAGAATATTTGTCTATCCTTGGGAAGAGATAGGGAAGACACAGTAAAATCCTTTAGTTGATTGATTCCAAATAAGCTGCTCACACATGAGGCATCATGCTCAGGTCTGCTTCCCTAGTCTAGGTCAGCCATGACCAGTAGAGAACCATCAATCACTCCTACTCACAAAATGGAGTGAGAGTGATTGATTGTTCAAGACTGAATTAGCCTTGCTTGATTCATGGGAAATCTTAATGGAATCCCGGAGCCCTGAACTGGAAACTTGGGTTTTGGCCTGGAAATGGACCTCAAACCTTGGGGCTAAGTCCAGGTGTGCCCTAGTCAATCCACATCCACAGCTTTGGGAGGAGAATATTTGGATACTTACATAGTTCCACACCTTGCTTGTTTTGATTTTTAACATTTTTCACAGATTTTCTTTGTGAGAAAAACTAATAAAAAGAGTATTGCCTTTTCTTTTATCTCTGGAAAAAAATTCCTTTAGAATTTTCATTAAAATGCCTGATTTTCCTATTTTTATCTTGGTGATAATTTCTTTATTTGAAGTACCTATGTTCAGACATCTCTACATGTAGAAAAATGATATAGTGACACTTTTTAGTAAACACATACTATGCTGAGATGAAATGTCCAGAATTTTGATAGATATAATCAGAAGTGTAAAAGGTCTCTCATTTCAGGATATAAATTTTCTTACATATGTGCAAGTTACGAAAATACCTTTTTTTCTCCTAAGAGAATAAACACTATTTTGACATGAATGAATACAATAATATAGATTGATAAGGATCATAAGTGGCAGCAAATGATAAACTTAGTGAGCTAGTGTGCTCACTTCTAACCCCAGTACTGTGGGAAAGTGAGGTTGGAGTATCTCAGGCTCAGACCCAGCCCTGGGAACTTACTGAGACCCCCATCTAAGAAAAACAAAATAAAAATAAATGAAAATGGAGCAGCAGGTATAGCTCAGTTCAAAGGCAATGAGTTCAATTCTCTATCCCATAAAGAAGAAAAAATAGCAGGGAATTGCAGCTCTTATCTAATTCCCATTATGTAAGAAGTATTATGTAAGAAGTAAAATAATAGGGCATAAGGAACATATTGCATATGGGTAATATTATATGACAGCGTTGACACAAGTAAGAATACGTCTGTTTAGGGAAGTTGATTCCAGACTAAATTTCTAGCTGGATTTCTGCACTTCTTTTATTATCTTGTAATGTATAAGAGTATCTTTTTATGTATTTAGTACAGGGTCTACAGGGTCTCACTACACAGATCAAACTCATAGTGATCCTCCTGTTTTAAGCCTCCCAAGTGCTGGGATTACAGGTGTGCACCACCATGCCCAGTCTCAGTCACTGTTTCAGTGCACCCTGGGGGCAGGGCCAGCACAGCATACTGGACATTGAACCCTGGTCCCTGTGTCTGCTTAAGCAGGTGCTTTAATCCACTGAGCTATCTGGCCAGCCCAAGAGTGTCTTTAAGTGTACTGGTATAACATAAAGTAATAGACACCTGAAGATTACTCATAACCTTCTGATGGTTCTCCTCTTTATTATTTATAATTTAGAGGAAATTTTTTAAATAGTTTAAGGTCTTTAGACTCCTGAGTGGGGAGCAGAAATGCTCAATATTTCTTAAACAGGACAAAGGAGACAAGCTATACATGGCCAACATCACCATCATTCCTCTCTTCATGAATTGCTGACCCTCAAGACCACCTTGAGCTTGAATCTGAACATTCCCAAGGCTTGGTGAGGACAATTATTTTTCATGCAGATCTCCTTTCATTCTTGGAATTCCTATTTTCTCTGAGTCTGACAGAAGTTAAGTTCAAACTTTTAAAATAAGATGTTGGGAGATGTTTGACAGTCAAATCCTTGTTGTTGGTGTTTTGAACTATTTTTATTAATATTGGTACCTAGTCTATTGATGTACAACACAAAGTCACTTTAGTGCACCCTTTAAGTGGGAAAGTGATTAGAAAAAATGGATTTCAAGAGATTTATCTTTTAAGATTACAGTGTAGAGAAAGCAAGCCAAAATCCAACTTTATACCCCTTGATGCTAGCCCAAATTGCCATCTCTCTAATGAAGCCATTAGAGTTTGCTCTCCGAAGAGTCCAATGTAGCACTGGAGTACTGCTGTGTGGAAAAATTTCCCCATCAGACAAACATGGTTTGAGACAGCCAATTCTCCTACATTTCTAAACGTATTCAGCATTTTTTGTTTCACAGAATCCTTACATTGAATAAAAATGAGTTTTGAAAAATTAAAAGCAGTTTACTTAAGAGGAAATAATGTGGTGCATAGAGTGGGCATGTTTCAAGGTCTGTTTTCCGGAAACGAAAGCCTGCATCTAATGTTTAGGGTGCTGCATGCTTCATGATTCAAGAAGCACTGTGCGTCTGAACATTTCCACTTGGTTTGCTTTTTCTCTTCACTTGCCATTTTCTTAGTCAAATGCTTCTTTAAAAGTGTTACAATGCAGAATTTTAAATGAAGAAAGCACACACTTCATTTATTTACTATCTTGGTAACTTGAATTAATACTAACTAGGCAATGGAACTATGAGAGTAAAGACTCAAAAGTTAAGTGCTTATTGATGGTAGGAACTCAGGAATGTTCCTAGTGTCCTAGCAGTGAATGCAGTCAGTCACCGAAGGCGTTTGGATGTGAATTCTACAGAGCAGAGATGTTTGAATGTGAATGAAAGTTAGTGGTACAGTAGTCTTTCTAGAATCATAAGATACAAGATTTTAAACACTTACATGCTAGCTAGATGTAAATATTGGGCCTTTTCTTTCTGTTTTGGCTGAAATGCAAATATGCTAATTTTGTTTTGTTTTTCTTTAGCCCTCTACTCCTATGATTATGACGCATAACCGATCTACCTGCCTTTCACGTTCACCTCAGTTGGATGAATCTGGATTCTGAGTCCATTCCTGTGGCAAAGATGGTATTTAACACACATCTTTAAGCTATATCCCTGTTTTCTGTTGACAGTTGTACACACAATCTCAGTTGTAGCACATGATAATTTTCTAATGAATTAAAAGAGAAGAACGAATTTTGATCCAGTGTGGACAAACCAGAAGATCAAAGGTTGGAAAATAGCAATTCTACAGATAACTTCCCCTGCATTTTCTTTTTATTTTCAACAAGTTAATCAATCAAATGAGTGTATTATTCTAAATGGCTATGTACCAAGAAGAACAGACCTGTGCTACAAAAGCAGCACCTCTGAATAATTTTGATCTTAATAAGACCTTGAAACAGAGCTTTGATGTCTTGTAAAGTACCGATAAACATTTGTCTTGAAAAATTTTGTGTTCCAAAGAAAAATCTCCTCCTCCTTTTTCGGGGTGTGGGGTGATGCAACAATGACATTTGCCTGCTTGTTTTCAGTATCTTTAGGAACACAAATCCAGATCTGAGAAGAGCTTCAGTTGACTAATGCGTCCATCAGACTATTGTTGATCACTCAAAAATAGTTAAACAGAGACATTGAGAGTATGGATCCTAAAGAGTATGGGTTACAAACTTAGAAGAAAAAAGTATTCTCTGAACTGTAGTTACAACAATCAGATAGGATACTCTTATGCTTAGATTATGAATGAAAGTTAGGTAATAACTCTGCATTAAAAGCTTCAACTATGTTTTTCTATATCAAATGCCAAAGTTTATTTCTCATGACAGTTTGCTGAATATATTGTATATGAGCAGTTGTGTGGGGTTGAGAGGCAGAGAGAGAGGGAGAGACAGGGAGAGAGACAGAGACAGACAGACAGACAGACAGACAGAGACAAACAGAGAGACAGACAGAGAGACAGAGACAGAGACAGACAGACAGAGAGGGAGAGAGAGAGAGAGACAGACAGACAGACAGAGACAGAGAGAAACACAGGAGACAGAGAAAGAGAGACAGAGAGAGAGAAAGAGAGAGAGAGAAGAGAGAGAGAGAGAGAGAGAGAGAGAGAGAGAGAGAGGATAAACAAAATAAGCACTTATTCCTTTTTAATTAAGAAACCAGATTTCCTGTGTCCATGTGTCACTGTTTAGGATGATTTGATGACCGCTAAACAGAACACAGGATTCTGATAAGGCAGATGCAACAGGCACATACTGCATGCCTGGGGCAGCTTGTGTTCATGGAAATGACAAAAATAGGGACTGGCTTTGTGGCTCTTTCAAATTTTGTAAAGAATAAAACCCTTGGAATATTGCCACTCTAGAGGCAACTTCACTTTTTTTTTAAAAAAAATTAAACAAGGTCTTTGTTTGTAGCTTAGCAGCAGAACTATTTTGTGGTTATAGGACCACGGACATGCTGACACTTTTGAAAGATTATACTTCCAATTGATTCTAAAATACCATCATGAGTTATATACAGTAAATATAAGCGCATATGTGATGATATTTATTATCAGCCTACATATTATTTTCCCCTTTCCCTTGACTTTAGTTTGACGACAATGATGGATATGAATTCCAAAATGTTAGTTCAGTGTTTTTTCTTTCCCTTAGTCTAAAGTAAATACCTCGTAAGCACTCTCCTCCTCGGCAATGTGTTTCTCATTTGCTGTGGCACTAAGTGTACAGGTTCGGCCAACCACTAACCTGACATGTGCCTGTCACTAGGGACCGCTGGTTCTTTCATCTTCTTAATGGATATTTCTCTACAGATGTCTGTGGCCTACCTGACTATAATCCTTTAAATTTTAATTCACTTTACATTTAGCTTGGTCATAAATACCATTTAGGTACCAATACTGTGCTTTATGCAATCCCTAAGGTAGTGCTTTTATTTTAATGAGGCCATTTGCAACTTAAGAGAGAAAAAAAAATTCCATCTTTGATTGAATATATTTGTCAGTTTTATTCCCGATTGGCATTTTCATGGGAAAACTTGGATAAAACTAAGGGATGGCTGCTTACCAAGTAGGATAAAAGTTTCACTATGTTTCTAGTTTCAAAATTAACTGAATAAATGGCCTTTGAAATTCAATTTGAAAACATCAAAGTTAACTGACTGTAATCAAAAGTAAAACTCAGAATTAAGTTACATTATAAATGAAATTTCCACTGGATTTTTTTCTACATAAAAGAAAAACATAAAGCTGGCATGGTAAACACATTTCTGTAATCCCTGCACTTGGGAGGCTGAGGCAGGAGGGACACATAAATGGGATAGTGGTTTGAGGATTAGTCAAGCTACATATTGAGACAATCTCAAACGCAAACCAAAAAAAAAAAATAATAATAATAATAAATACAAAAAAGGAAAATGATTCTTCAGTTAATATACTTTGCAAGTATCAGGGCAATGTAATATCAAACGGAAATTAATGTCCTAAAATACGTAGAAATAGTGGTTAGTTATCAACTTTGCAAATTGTTCTCTCATGTTTATTCCAGTGTTTGTCTTTTCATGAGTAACACAGTGTGTTTTGCTTTTTCCTACAGAATTTGGGAGCAGATATGTTGCCACTGAAGTTTTAATTTACTTTACTTACAGTTTGTTAAAACATTAATTTAAAAAATTTCTATGGATTCTATGTACCGCTCTCTATCTGTGGGACCAAAATCTCAAGTGTAGTACACGTGCCATCTGGAGTACATCACAGACACTTTCTATGTTTAGAGGAAAATAGTGTCTCTGTGTATAACAGTACATTTGAATTAGAATTTTGTTCTAAGTAAGTTTTATTTGGTGAGGAGGTTAACAGACAAGATTCGTATTTGAGGAACAATGTTGAAAACATTTTCTGAATAAGAAAAAGATGACTATTTAAAATGCTGTGATGAATATGTTGTTTTGGGGTGTTAGCTTTAGTTTTTCATCTTAGGTTTACAATAACCCTTAATTTAAGATGACAATTATTACTTTTTTATTATACCACAAATTATTTTATTGAGAAACAAATAGCAATGAGACAGTTTCAAAACCAATTACTAGTACAGTTTCAATAATAAATACATTGTATATTGTTGTCTTAGTGGTTATTCATTGTACAAGATGCAGACCTGATATCCTGTCCACAAACACTATTAGAACAAATCTCTCTATTCAATGATCCAAGAGAATGCAGCTATGTATCTATCTATTTTGAACATAGAGAGACAAAATGGTCATTTTTTTTTGTATCCCTCTTTCTTGCTTAGTTTTGTCAGAGAAGGGTATTCATTGTCACTCAAATATTGTAGGTGCCTGAATTCAACAAAAGATTCTAATACAGTCCAGTAAGGAGAGTCACTTGGAGAGAAAACATTCTCTCAGGCTTTCACAGAGAGCACATTGGCCAAGCAATGGCCGTGACTCATCCACATGGCTGACACTGACAAAGGTTCTACAATCTGAGATACAGGATCTCAGGATAAATCTTGAGGGAATTTCACTGACCTTATCAGATCCAAAACTACAACTCTTTTTGCATAGGTCCTGCTTTACCTTGGTCTTAACCATCCAACAGAAAAGTATAAAAATGAAGAAAAAGAAGTAAAGCCATGCTCTTATGTTGAGCTGTAGGTGACTCAGGTGCACAATTATTACTTTGAATAAGACAAATATATTCTGCCATTCAACACATAAAATAAAACTATGTACAAAGTAAAATTTTGTACTTTGTACTTGAGTCCTTTCATCTGGTTTTGTTCTAACTGCCGAACAAATACAGAAAAGTACAGCTCAGAGAGGTTAAAAGCCAGAAATGGGGGCCGGCCAAATAGCTTAGTGGATTAAAGCCCTAGCTTGTCAGCCGCAGGAGCCTGGAGTTTGATCCTCTTGCCTTTAATGTTGGCCCCCCCTCTGGAGTGTGCTGAGACAGTGATTGAGACTGGGCATGGTAGCGTAATCCAGCACTTTGGGAGACTGAAAACAGGAGGACCACTACGAGTCTAATCTACTCAGTGAGACCCTGTAGACTCTGTAGACCTTGTCCTAAGTAAAAAAAAAAAAAAAAGCTAGTAATGGAAGAAGCTAGAAATCAAGCCCACATCTCTTAAAATCTTAACATTTTAATTCAACCTTCTGCATTATCTCTCCATTGTTCACTAAATAAGAATTTTGTTTTAATTATATGATATCAAAGGTAAGCATAAGACTAAGTTAACATCAATTACTCAAATACACATCATTATTTTGACATATTTTTAGAATTCTTTTTACTCATTATATGAAGATTTTTATTTCAGAAAATAACTAGTATAAAACTAGGAAACAAGATTATGCATTTAATAATTGTCCTTGTAATTTATGTTAATACACACGCACGCACACACACACACACACACACACGCATGTGTGTGTATTTCTAGGTCCCCAGGTATCTTTGATCTGAAAATCACTTGCTCAAACAGCCACATGATTAGCTTTATTACTTTTTTGTTGCTTCAGTTAAATGTTGCCATCTCAGTCTGTCTTTCTTTATGCTTTACTCTAACTCTGTGTACCTTTTCTTGCTTTCTTTCAGGAGTCAGACAACTGTGGCTGATAACCCAAATATTAACTCCTCCCTATTTGCAGTACAGATACCTCCATTTGCTTTCGTATAGTCAAAGGTTGCTTTTGGATTTGGCAGAGGAGTATGAAAGATGCCACAAGGATGATCTGCACCCAAAGTTTAAATCAACTAATTTTTGTTTCCTACAGAAAAGTTGTGCATATCCCTTTTGTCCTTCTTCATCATTAATCATTGTATTTCATAATATATTTTAGTTATTGTATGTCTCTTTCATAGCAGCAGGAATTTTCACTTTGTGTTTATTGCTGTACTCATAGCATCTAAGAGACCATGTGATACATGTGGTGTTCAATAAATATTTATGAATGAATAAACAAATTTGCTGGATAGTACATTCTTATTCTATACACTTATCTTATGTTTCTTAAAGTTATTAATGTTTCCTATAACTAACTCAATGATATACCTTCTTATGCAAAAAAAATCTTATGAATAAATAATATTTCTGGGTATGAGCTTTGGACTAATTCTGGAAGATAGAGATAGTTTTAGTTCCAAGAATATTTGTATTTTTAAAATTACACTCTACAATGACTTTTGATAATAAAATGTATGGGAAAGGGAGGATCAGAGGTTTTCTTGCTGTGTTCATTATTTAAATCAAATGCGTTGAGTGAAATGATAAGTGCTTAAAAATTTCCAGGTGAATTCTATACCTGAGGATTAGGTAATGCATTGCCTACAATCAAGAGCGGGTAGAGCCCTGACGGTGAATACACCAGTGCAAACTTGAGGCATGCCTTATTAAGATGTAAACATCAAGTGATAGGGTTGTGATTTAAATAATCTTATAACAAATACTTAGTATTATCTAAGTATGAAAAATCGGAGTGAATGCTATTAAATAACAAAAACGTTATAACTTGATGATCTATCAGTAGCCTCGTGCAAAATTCTGATACCAAAGGTAAGCTTACTTCAGTGTGTTTCTTACCATTGACTCAGTATTTCTTCTACATATGTCTCATTTTCTACAGTTTCATAAAACTTGAGGTAAGATAATCTTGATAGAGCTAATTTTTCTTTTAACCATTTGTTTATCTGTGAGTTGTTTGACACTTTTGGCACTCTATTACTACTTATATAAAAATGAAGATAAGTGTATCCCTCCTTGGTAGTGCTCTCATGAGAAGTATGGGATTTTTGTACTTAAAATACCTAGTAGAGAATCTACAATATTTTAGATTTTTTCATATTTTGAATTAATCTTATTGAGAAACAAATAGCAACAATATAGTTTCAAAACCAATTAATAGGGCAGTTTCAATAATTAATACATTGTGTATTGTTGTCTTTGCAGTGGTTATTCATAGTACAAGATGCAGACATGACATCCTGTCCAAATACTATTAGTAAAAATCTTTCTTCTCCTTGTATTAAGAGAAAGTAGCTGTATATCTTTCCTAACTATTTTGTATATACAGATACAAAATGGTCCTTCATTTATATCCCCTTTTTTGTTTAGTTTTGTCAGAGATGGGTATTCCATAGCCATTTAATTATTGTACGAGTGTGAATTCAACAAAATAATCCAATATAGTCCAGTAGTCCATAATAGTAGTGGGCTATCTATAGGACTGGCAATGTTAGAAGTTGTTGACTTGGGCCCTTTACAGCTGAGCATATTAATATGGCTTTACTTTTCACACCTTGTTATTATACTTTTCTGCTGGATGGTTATGACCAGGTTTTAAAATTACAATTAATTAAGGTATTTTCCCAAAATTGTTTATTTCCTGAAGTCAACCAGTAAAGGTATAGTTATTTGACATAGAGATGTTCTTCATTTATTCATTATTTAAAAGAAGTACTTTGAGTAGACTTGGAAGGACTTTAAAAATTTAAATTTCCTAGCAAATATATCAAAAGAACAAACTTATGAGGAAAAAAAGTCAGAATATGAACAACATATATCTACAATATTTTAATACTATTGGAATTTTGCAGTTATACAGACATTAAACAAAGGAAACAAATTTCAAGTAAGTTATTGTCCTTGAGAAAGTAAACGAAGAGCTTCTTCGGCAAAACCCCTTGAGGGTAGGAAGTCTTTGCCTATTATTGCAAATGTACCAGGTAGACATTTTTAATTTTCCTAGTATTCAACATAGGTATTTCCCTGAAACACATTCTCACTAATGTATTAGTGAAGTTAACAGGCAGTAACTCATAAATAATCAATGTATAGATTTCAGGAGGAGATTTCTAGGTTACTTTTGTTTTACTTTCTCAGTTAAAAAGAAATGGCGATGTTATAAACTCAAGGAGAAAAGGAGTCAGTTCCCATAACTCTCCTGTGTGCTCTGACATACAGTGCAAGTTGGCCTGCTTTAGAATCAAAGCTCAGCATTACTTCTTTCTATTTGTTTTCTTTACTGCTGCTACATACAGACTGGAATAAATAGTCCTTCCCACAGTGCATTGGAGAGCTCTTTCTTGGTAGTGCAGCTGTACTTCACCACTTAAGAAAGCGTTTCTCTTTTTATTGGTGTCTCCGGTGCTCATTATTTTACCTTTATCTGCATTCTCCTACATTTCATCTGTGTCTTTGATCAGGCTGTACTCTGACCTATCTCTACTTGGAAGGCTTTATTCCTAGACTTTTTCCGCCCTTCACACCCTCTCTCAGTGTCAGTTATTTTTCCAAAGGGTCAGCAGCTATGGAATTCGGCATGCTAACTTCAAATAGTGACCTCTTTAAACAAACATTGCTAAGAGTTTTTCAAAGGAGATTGTATGGTCTAAATAAAGCAAGATTAGTCAACCTGTGAAGAAATGGAGTTTATCTTTCTCTTCCTTTTCTTCTATCAAAACATGTCTATCCTGTATTCCACTTCCTCAGGTCTCTGCTTTTGTTTCCTGACATTAGAGCTTTAACATTGAGTTGATGTTTGTGTTAGTAATTTTCATTCTCTCTCACCTTACTAAAGTCTTCATTTACCGTATTAAAAAACTGAAATATACTTTAGATATCACTTATGATTTGAAATCTGTGTAAATATTATAACTGATGATCTCTCATGGTTTTCCAGTACTTTTTTCCTTGACAGTGCATAAGGTAATGTGGTGGATGGCTTCTTAGAACCAAAGAGTAAAGGATAAATAATTACCAGAAATCAGATCCCTGCTGGTAGTTTATTACAATACTTCCTAACAGTATTTTTAACTCTGACCTGACAATAATAGCCTTGCTTTTTCCAAACTCTGCTTATGTAGGTAGTTGCCCATTCCAGCTAGGAACTGATGGGTCCTAACTCCAAAGTGGTACCAGCATCTGAAACTTCAGCTAATCGAAGCAGTTTGAATTACAAGGATGGAGATGCTGACAGTCTTTCCACAGGGCAAATTTGTGTTACTCAGGAAGATTCCAATATGCTTTAAAGAATGTAAATAATTTGGAATGGTATAAACCATGCTGCTGTGAATTTTTTTTTTTTTCCATTTCAGGAAACGTTAAGTAGATAAGTAAAACCTATTGAGTGAACAGCTATGAATTTTTTAACTTTTATTTATACCATACTCATGAATTTTTTCTTCAGAGACTAGAACTGTGACATTTTCTCAGTAAATGAGGTGAAATAAAAAGATCAAACATATACTTTTGTTTCCTGCCATTAAAAAAATTAATTTGTGTTGTCTATGACTGATAACACTTTTTTAGTTATTGATTTGTGTTTCAGAAATCTGAAAGGATTATTATCACTTGAGTTACACTCACACTGCTGCATCTTATGTCCAACCCAGATTTGCCCAGCCTCTTATTCCTAGAACACTTCTTGGGCTCTAGGGGCTATGTGCTTGCAATGGAGAGAATTTGCCACTAGAGTGTGATATTGCAAATTATCAATAGAACAGGAGCTGCTGTTGAACTCTATAGCTAGAAGTCAGAAATGTATTTCTCTCAAGTTGTAACAATATACTTTTATTAGTATATAATTAACTTACTTTATTGAAGTTCAATCATTTAAGACATTAATCAAAATTAAGAAATTAGTATACAGCATGGATTATAAACAATTGTACTAAAGTATGCTTAAAAGACAAACTGGTAATCACAAAATATAGATGAACCCATGTCACAGATAAGGTGAAAATTCTCTGAAATTTTGAGTGATTTCCAGGTAAAGTAATTCACACAATGTAGATCCTGAATCATATATGATTATAATTACATTTAATCCTCTTTATAGGTCTTCTATATCTTTAAGAGTAAATAATTATTTTTATAATTTTTATTCATTTCAATGAGAAAAAAAGATAAAAAAGTGATGAAACAGTATCAAAACAGGTGAGTAGGACAGTTACAATAATGAATACATTGCATATTGTTGTCTTCCTAACAGTTATTCGGGGGACAAGATGCAGACATGATATATTGTCTACACAATATTAGTACAAACTTTTATTCTCATTGAACCAAAAGAAAGTAGCTGTATATCCTAACTCTCTTGTGTATACATGGTTTTTTTCCTTCCCCCATTTTTTTCACAACAAAACTGTACTTTATTTACACTTCTGTGAAGTAAGTAAGGCATGACACTAGATTGCTTAGCAACTAATGACAAACCTTAACCAGACAGGATGTTCATCTCAGTTGTGAGGTAGTTTATTTGTTTTAGGCACTGAGTCCAGTCCCATCTACATATATGTGATCAACTTCTTAGCTTCATGGCTCCCCACATATTTCTCTTTTTTGTTTTGTTTTCTCAGAGATGGGTGTCCCACTGTAGTTAGACAAGCTGTATTTGGAGTCTTTAAAGGACATTTTCATATTTGAAACAAGTCTAATGATTGTAGGTACTTGAATTCAGTAAAATAACCCAATATAGTCCAATAGTCCATAATAGTTGTGGGTTATCAGCAGAACAAGAAATTGTCAGAAGTTTATAGCTCAGCATATTAATAGGAATTACTTTTTATACTTCATGGTTATACTTTTCTGCTGGATGGTTAAGACCAAATGAAAGCAAGACCTATATAAGTAGAAGCATAACTTTTGTATTTTACAAGGTCAGTCAAATCCCTTCAGGATTTATACTGGAACCAGGTCAGTCAAATCCCTTCAGAATTTATACTGGAACCATGTACAGCACCTTGTAAATATTTTGAAGTATCAGCCATCTGTATGAGTCGTGGCCATTGCTTGACCAATTTGCTCTCTGTGAAAGCCTGAGAGAAATTTTTCTCTCGGGGTAACTCTCCCTATGCACACTATACATCATCGATCCCTACTCTGTGGCCCCAGAACTCCTTGATCAGAAAATTTTGGATACAACTGAGTTATAGGATGTTACAGCAGAGGTTCCCTGATATTCTTAGTCCTCATTGACCTTGAAGTGCTAAGGCAAAAATATTGGCTATCCTTGTAGCCTCTCTATTTCTTTCTTTCTTTCCTTTTCTTTCTTTTTTTTTTTTTTTTTTTTTTTCAGAACGGAAGATTGAACTCAGACCCTTGCGCTTGCCAGCGAAGTGCGTATTCCACTAAGCCATCTCTCCAGCCCTTCTATTTCTCTATTTCTCTAATTTTTGTTCTGCAAACTTTAGTTGTTAAACCTCCAGAAGAGAAGCTTGATGATATTTTTACCCTGTAACAGAGGCAGTTGAGTTTAACATTACTATCTGTTTGAATGCCCAATGCTTTAGAGTTAACATGGGACTGCTCTTCTCCAACAACCATGGATATTCTAAAATTTAAAACTTTACAGAATGTGAAAAATATTACACATTTTTACACAGAAATTTAGAAATCAAACAATATGCAACATTGTGACAGGAAAATCTTATGACATTTTTTCTTGTCTCTTGTTTTCTTTTATTACCTTTAAAAATTAAAGAGAGTATAGCAATAATTGCTGTGACATTAGAAGCACTATGCATTTAAATGACAAAAATGCCAGGTATTTCAAGCTAGATTTTAGCATTACACATTGCTATCCTCATTGTAGTTGCTTAGTCCACAGATATCAGCATAGAGTTAGTCAGGGTGAGAATTCTACCCATTAAATGCTATTACCAAAACCCTAATGGAGATGCTTAGAACCATTTCCTTAACCATCTTGTTTAAATAAATGTATGGTTTTACTCCTGCCATATTTCCTAATTTTTTTCATTTCTCTTCATTGCTTAAACCTTAAGTTCTCACTTTCCAATTAACTGTGATAGAAATTTCAATTTTTATTTCTTCTTTTGAGTTCTTACACTAGGGAGACAATATGATAATTACACATGTGGGTCTTGTTTATTTCACTTATGCATATATCTTCAAGTTGCATCCACTTATATATGAAGGCTTCAAGTTTATTTGTCTTTATAGCTGAGAAATTATTCATTGTATAAAAACACCACATCTTTTGCATCCATTACTCAAGTGATGGACATTTTGTTTGTTTCCAAGATTTGGCTATCACAAATTGTGCTGCTATAAACTTAGGTGCACATATATCACTATGATATGATGTTTTCAGTTCTTTTGGGAAAACTCCCAGAAGGGGGATAGCTGGACTGAGTGGGATTTCTAATCCTAGTGTTTTGAGGAGTCACTGTTTTCCACAATGGTTGCACCAGTCTGCATTCACACCATCAGTGGAGAAGGGCTCCTTTTTTCCCTCAGCCCCTCCAACATTTGTTGTTGGTTGGTTTCTTTATGATAGCCATTCTTTCTGGGTTGAGATGGTATCTCAGTTTTTTAATTTGCATTTCATGGATGGCTAGTGATGTGGAGCATTTTTTCATGCATTTATTTGCTTCTTGTATTTGTTCCTCTGAGAACTGAGTGTTCATCTCAGATGCCCATTTTTGGATTGGGTCTTCAAATTTTAAGCCCCTAATGATTTTTAGTTCTTTATAAATTCTACATTGAAAACTTTGAGTACTTATTAGTTAAGATTTTTACCAAATTTGTGAGTTGTGCTTTCACCCTGTTGGTAATTTCATTTGACAGGAAAAACTTTTCAGTAAGAAGTTGTCTCAGTTGTTATTTCTTTCAAGTATTTCCCATGCAGTTTGATTTTTGCTCATGAACTGTTTGCCTAGCACTGTGTTCAAACTTTTCACCTAATTTCTCTTCCAGGAGATTTAATGTTTCTGTTTTAATGTTTAGATCTTTAATTGATTTTGACTTTAGCTTAGTGCATGGTGATAGACCTGGGTCAAGTTTTAGTTTTTGGCATGCAGAAAGCCAGTTTTTCCAGCACCATTTGCTAAAGAGGTTATCTTTCTTCCAGTAAGCATGTTTGGCCTTTTTGTAAGAGATAACATGGCTGAGTGTATTTGTAGTTGCATATGCATCTTCTAATCTATTCATTCAATCCTCAGCATTATTTTTTTGCCAGTACCATGCAGATTTTATCACAATGACTTTGGAGTACAATTTCAAGTCTGGAATTGTAACACCTCCTGCCTTGCCATTGTTGCCCAGGAGTGCCTTTGGTATTTTGTGTTTTCTCTGGTTCCAAATAAATTTTAGGAATGATTTCTCTAGGTCTGTGAGGTTTGTTGGTTTTATTTTGGTAGGGATTGCATTAACACTGCATAACAATTTTGTGAAAAGAGCAATATTCATGATGTTGATTCTTCCTAACGAGGAACAGGGAATATCTTTCCATTTTCTGAAATCTACTATGTTCCCTTTGTTCAAGTATTATAATTTTCATTAAATAGATCTTTAACTTCTTACTTAGATTAATTCCCAAGTATTTCATTTTCCACTGTGCTATTATAAAATATATTGTTTCTCTAATTTCTCTCTCAATGTGTTTTGTTATCTGTGTAGAGGAATGCTATTGACTTTTGGGTATTGACTTTGTAGCCTGCTTTGCTACTGAATTTGTGCATTAATTCTAGTAGATTCTGGGTAGAGTTTTTGGGGTCTTCCAAGTAGAGTATCATAACATCTGCAAATAGTAATTCTTTAACTTCTTCTTTACCTAGTATTATTACTTTTATTTCTCTTATTTAATGGCTCTAGCTAATGTTTCCAGAACTATATTGAATAGTATTGGTGATAGAGGACATCCTTGTCTTGTACTTGATCTGAGAGTAAAAGATATCAGGTTTTTCCCCACTTAGAATTATGTTACCATTGGATTGTCTTAGATGGCTTTTATCAGATTGAGATAGAGGCCATCTATTCGAGTTTTCTGTGGGACTTTGAACATGAATGAGTGTTGGACTTTGTCAAAAGCATTTTCTGCATAAATTGAGATGATTCTGTGGTTTTTGTATTTGGTTCTATTGATATTATGTATTATATTTATAGATTTGTGTATATTGAACTATCTTTGCATCCCTGGGATGAATCTTAGTTGGTCATGCTGTATAATCTTCTTGATGACTCACTGTATTCTATTTGCTAGGAATTAATTGAGGATTTTTGTGTTTATGTTCATGGGGGAGACTGGCCTCCAGTTCTCTTTTTTAGTTGCAACATTCTCTGGTTTTTGGTATCAGTATAATGCTTGCTTCCAGGAACGATTTTGGGAGAATTGTTTCCTCTTCAATTTCAGTGAAGACATTGAGGATGACTGGGATTATATCTTCTGTAAATTTCTTGTAGAATTCTGCTGAGAATCTTTCAGGACCTGGACTTTTCTTTTTCTGTAAGTGTTTTTATTAAATTTTGAATTTCATTGCCTGTTATTGGGTGATTGAGAGTTCTTATATCTCCTTGATTCAGCTTTTCTAATTTGTACCTTTTAAGGAATATGTCCATTTCTTCTGTGTCTTCAATTCTGTAAGAGTAAAGATTCTCAAAATAGCTATTGATGATCTTGTGAATTTTTACGGGGTTTGTGGTAATTTCACCCTTTTCATTCCTTTTGTTTTATCTTGGATTTTTGGCAGGATTGGGGATTGGACACAGGCCCTTGTGCTTGCCAGGGAAGCACTTATTCCACTGAAGCATCTCCCCAGCCCCATTCATTCCTTATTGCTTTTATTTGAGTTTTATCTTTCTTCCTTTTGATGAGATTAGCTAGGGGCTTATTAATTTTATTTAATCTTTCAGAGGAGCAGCTTTTGATTCATTAATTCTTTGTATTGTTTTGTTTGTCTCAATTACATTAATTTTTGTTCTAATCTTTATGATTTCCCCCCATCTCTGGGCTTTGAATTTGACTTACTCTTCTTTCTTTAGATATTTGAGGTGCAGCAAATGGGGGTATTTATTTTTTCCTGTTCTGTTTTCCTAAAGTGTAGTTCATAGCTGTAAATTTCTCTCTAAGAATTGCTTTCATTGCATCCCATAAATTCCTATAAGTTAAGATTGAATTTTCATTGAATTGTAGATATCATTTAATTTCATTTATAACCCACTGTTTGCTAATGTTGTTTAATTTCCAACTATTTAGGGTTTTTTGTGGTTTCTTTTATCATTTCTTTCCAGTTTCATTGCACTGTGATCACATAATATGCATGGGCTAAATTCTGTTTTCTTGCATATACTTAAGCCATGACCTATGGTCTCATATATCATCTATTTTAGAAAATGTCCCATATGCAGCTGAAAAAAATATGTATTCAGCTGTGGTTGTGTGGAACACTCTCTATATGTCCACTAAGTCCATTCGTTCCAAGCTCTGGTTCAGTTCTGCTACTTCTTTGTTAATTTTTTGTCTGCTTGACCTATCTTTTTGGGAAAACAGGCTGTTAAGGTCTCCTGTTAAGATTGTGGTATTGGATATTAGATTGTTCATGTCCATTAAGATTTGTTTTATATAGTTGGGTGCGCCTGTGTTTGGTGCATGCATATTTGTAAGTGTTACTTCTTCCTCTTGTATTTTTCCCCTAATCAGTATGTAGTGGGCTTCTTTATCTCATTTGACTATTCTTGGTTTGAAGTTCAGACTGTCTGCAAGCAGGTTTGCTGTCCCTTCTGTTTTCTGAGGTGATGGGGCATGTAGAATTGTATTCCATCCTTTGACTTTCAGCCTATGAATTTCTTTGTCATGGAAGTATTTCACTTCTCCATCAAACTTGAAATAGAGTTTTACAGTCTGAGGGTAGAGCAGTCTGGGCTGGAATTTGTTTTCATGGAGGATTTGAAGTACTTTGCTCCATGCTCTTCTTGACTTAATGATTTCCGAAGAGAAGTCTACTATTATTCTTATGGATTTTCCTTTATATAAGACCTTTTTCTTTTCTCTAGCTTTTTTAATTTCTTTTTTTCCCTGTATTTTAGGGAAGCATCTACAGGATTTCAGGGTCTTACTACAAGAATGGGCTCATAGTGATTCTCCTGTTTACAGCCTCCCAAATTCTGGGATTACAGGCTTGCATCACCATGCTCATCTTAATTGCTGCCTCAGTGTGCCTGGTGGTGGGGCCAGCACTGCTGGTCTGGGATTGAATCCCCAGTCTCTGCACCTGCTTGCTGGTGCTTTAATCTCCTGAGCTATTCTAGCTGTTTTTAGTATATTGTTCTTTTGCTGGATTTCTGGCATCTTGATTATTATATATCTCGATGTGCTTTTAATTGCGTTGATGTTATTTGGAGTTGTATATGCTTCTGTTACCCGAGTGTCAGGTTGTTTCACCATATTTGAGAAGTTTTATGCTATTACTTCTGCCTATATTCTTTTTATATCATTTGTATTAACTCCATCTTTTTCATTAGTGCATATTAGTCTTCCATTGTTCACCTTTGCATCATCTTGCAGATGTTGGATTATTTTTTTCTGCATCCTAGTTTTTCTAAGAAATCTTTTTTTTACCTTTTCATTAGCTTCAACGGTGTCCTTGAGGTCTGAAACTCTATCTGCACTTTCATTCAAGCAGTTTTGCCCGTTTGTGATTGCAGTTCTAATTTTCTGTACATCTTTTTGAATCTGTGTCATGCATTCTATTTCTTTCCTACATTGGTCATTCAAGGATCCCACCATTTTTATATTCTCTATTTTTTATGAGTGTCTTCTTTAGAAACACTTATTAACTCTTTCATTATAGCTATCATTTCTTTTCTATTCCAGAGATTATTTCTAATATGATTTTTTCTACATCTCTCTGCAGTTGTTTCTTTACTTCAGACGCTATTATTTCAGAGATTTTGGTTGTGTGATTTCCAATTCTTCTATTCCGATGTCTCCTGCATTTGTTCTGCATGGGATCAGGGCCTGATAATGCATTTTACTCCTTATTTTTGTCATTTTGTATAGCTTTATCTTCTGACCTTTGGTGTACAGCTTTGGTAAAGTTATTACGTTAGCATGTACTGATATTGCTACCCAAGAAAGATTATGTTGATTAAGGATGTTACACTATTTACTATAATTAGCAACACTATTAATGGGTAGTGAGATTTAACAGTTAAAAAACTTTGTATCTATTACATTTGCCTTTTAGACCCTAAGAATACACATGATGACTCTATAGCTAAGCAGAAATTAGGTTGGGAATTTGTACTTAAATTAGTTCCCTAAGTTCTATCTGATCTTCCTTTTGCACCTGTGTTCTTCCAGGCAGACTAGTTCACTTGGGTTGTCTATTGCGCTTTTCTCAATCAAGAGAGAAAGAGAGAGGATCACTAATAAATCTGGGTCTAGCAAAGTGTTCCAATTTGCCAGGTCTGGATATACCAAGTTTGAACTCATCCAGGTGGACCTGACTCGGATCTGGCACCTGTGCTCTGCTTCTTCCTGCTGCAGCCCATGGAAGTGGACCCGCTGTGCCCCTATGACAAGATGATCTGCTCCTGGATTAGTTGGGTGGATCTTGCCCTTTGCCTTTCTGCATGGAGTTCTGAGGCAGGTTTCAACACCAAGCCTGTCTTGATGGAGGAGGTTCTAGCAAGTGTGCTGAAGGTCCCACTCACATGCTGGGCCTGGGGATCTGTTGGAGTAGAATTTGGAGGGCATAGAAGGTCACACCCACAAACACATACACACACACATACTGGGGGTGGGGGCTTGGTGAGGTAGAATCCGGAGTGTGCAGAAAGTTCCACTCACAAGCTTGGCCCGGGGCCCTGTTGGACCAGAATATGGAGGGTGCAGAAGGTCCCACTCACAGGTCAGGACTGGTGGGATGGGAAGAGTAAATAATTATTAACTAGTTGAATTCTTTAAAATGTCATATCTTTTCTCTGTGTTCAAATGCAGAACATCTTGGATGACTCAGAAACATTACAGTAGATCTGATTCTTTTTCACTAAATTTTGAAAATTAGGTATGGCCTACTGTGCACACTTTAGAGTTAGTCTTTTTTCTATTAACAAAAAAAAACTTAAGTCTGTGAACCCAAATTTGTGGCATTCAACCCAAGAAATACTGGTTGTGAGAATAATTTGCTAGGCCATCCTTTTATTTTCCTCTCCTTCTATCTCTCTTTTAAGTTATACTTTGGAAGGAAAATATCAAATCATTTTAAAAAAAAAACAAATATATGTGGGAGCAATTACTTTTACATAAATGGTACAATGTTTTTATACATGCAGTTTAAATATTAAGGAGTGCTTATCCGATCTACATTTTTTAATCAGAAATTAAGTCTAAGTAAATTTGAACATTTAACTTTTACTTTTTCTTAGCATTACCAAATATTTTTTGGGGTATTCATGTTCTGCAATAGTGGCTGACATCTAACAGTATCTCGCGCCATCAGGATAAATAAATAAGTCATGTCTTAATGTTCTCTGTGCATTTTGCTGCTTTCACTTGCATTTGGTTTGTTGACTCTGGCGTCTCAGCCTTGCACAACCTTCGTGCTCCTAGCCAGTCTCCTCTCTGTTAGATTGCATTTGTTTGGTCATGCAGAAAACATAAATTACTATCTGTGAACCAGGAGGTTCAGGTAAAACCAAACATCTGATTTAAAGCTTCACACTGATGCTGTATTTTCTTGCTTTCATTTACAACCTATGAAAGCCTCCCCAGATATTTCAAACTTAACAGAAAATATTCTGTCCAATCATCAGTCAATATCATGAAGTAGGACCAGAGCTCTATTTAAACAAAATCAAAGTACATTTATAGAAATTATAGTCTAGTTGGTATATAAAATATTATGCAGAAAAGTTTAAATAATCTGAGGTGCAACAATCATATATATATATATGATATATATATATATAATATATATATATATATATATTACAGTATTTTCAGTTTAAGACATCACTAATTTTATAGTAGGTAATTGTGATTGCCTTAAGAAATTAAGACCTTTGACATAATTGTAATGTTTTCCTTTTCTTTTTCTTTTTTCCTATTTTAGGGAGGGGTCTGCAGGGTGTTCAAGGTCTCACTACTAAATCAGACTCATAGTGATCTGCCTGTTTACAGCCTCCTAAGAGCTGGGATTACAGGTGCGCACCACCACACCCAGTCTGTAATGTTTTTTTAAATATATTCTTCTACATGTTACTCACATCCAGGTTCTGCCTCATGTGGAAAGCTAAGAACTGTGCTCCTCCCACTATTATTTTCAGACTGTGGATCCAAGCCAGGACCTTAGGATTGCTGCAGAAAGGCTGCAGTACTCAGACAGATCACCAGGATCTTGGTAATACTGGAGAAGGAAATAAATATTAGGCAAATATATGTGATAATTGATTTCCCCCCTAGATGCTGTGGTTTCAGTATGGGTTGTCCCCTCTGAAACTCATCTTGGAAGGCAAGTGCTGTTCCAGGAATGAAAGGTCAAGGCTTGAAGGAGTGAGTAGGTAGTGAAGACAAGATTGGTTATCTACACAGTGGCTCATTGCAAAATGCAGCTGTTGACCCTATTGTGTCTCTCCCCACACACTTACATTTCTGTCCTTCCAAACCATAAGTTAAAACAAGATCATCACCTTTTGTTTCACTCTGTTCTTCTATATGTGATACTGAGGACTGAATCCAGGTCTTTGCTCTGATATTTCAGTGATCCTCTTTTGTGTCTTTTTAAAAACATCTTTTAGTTTTACCTTTGAGTTTTATTTTGAGAAAGCATCTTGTGAAGCAGCTAAGTTCTCTGAGATGGGCTTAAACTTGTGATCCTTCTGCCTCAGACACCAAGAGTCCTAAGAACACGGTACGCACCACCACACCCAGAAAACAGGATTCTTTTGAGTGTCAGAAAAGGGAGTGACACAGGACTACTCTTGGTCTTCCCAAATTTCCTTAAAAGGACCTGACTTATCTTTTTAGTCATCTGACCCTCCTCGATACCCTGTGTGAGTCACTGAAAGGTGAATCCACTTTCAGCCTGAGTTTGTATCCTTAAGGCCACCTGAATAATTTATCACAACTTCACTTCCAAGGCAAAGATTACTTCAGGAAATGAGACTAAACCTTATTAGTTTAAATCATTCCAGCTTTTGGTTATTTTCTTTCCATTATTTACGGAGAGCCTCTTGGGTCATTACCCTCTGACTTTTTCCTCTGGAACCCTGTCCTTGAATTGCCTTCCACTCCACTTTAGCTACCCTAACCTCTGACCCTATTCTCCTTCATTCAACTACTTCTCTGATGTAGTTGGAAAATTCTGGAGGGATTCTGGTGCTCACCATGTACATCTCTTCTCTTTAGAGCTGAATTCTGCCTATATCCTATGCTGAAAATCAGGTTATTCATGATTGGATAAAAATTCTGATACCAAGATCAGGACTAGACATGGAAGGAGACCTGACAGAGATTCACATGGCAAGTAATAGTTCAAAAGGATAACAATGCCAAGTATGAAAAATAGTCAGGGTGTAGATATGGAGGTAAGAAATATTTTTCTCATGTAACAGTGGCTGACTGTGATAAGGAAAGAGTAGTTAAGTCTAAGAAGCATGAAGGAACAGAGATATACCTAAGAAAATGTTAAGAGCTACTCCAAGAAACAACTTGGGACTGCATAAACAATGTGTTGCCAATGTGATCCCCAAGCTTTCCTTCGTGTATTTGTAGTCCCCAGTGGGTTTTTTTCATGCATAGCCTTCCCATAGCATAAATGTAGTAAGGCTGAAATTGCAGCACATGTGTTCACTCCTGCATTCTTAAGTCTTCCTTCATCATAATCAGTTTAAACTATTTGTTGAATTTGTTATTGATTGAATATGTTTATGTGTGTGTACTTACTTTGTTTCAAACTAATCATCCCACAGTAGAAACTGACTTCTGATTAACTAAGGTATTTTGAGGAGCATATTTATTTTTACAGAAAACTAATATATTACAAACATTTAGTTGTTTCATTAAAAATTTAAAGTTTTGGCTTACCATTAAAACTACTTCTGGGCAAAAGTTCAGAGACATTATAATTAAGTCAAGTAAATAGAAGCATGACTGAAACACATGTTTCACATGAATCAGTGAAATGCTCATTTTAATAATACCTAATAAAACTTTCTTGGTAGGTCAAAGGCTTGGAGGGTCCCACAAATAATTTAATGAAGATCTAGATTTTGAACACTAAGGCTGACAATTTCTGAGAGAGTGGCTTCAATGAAAAGTAATCTTTATATTATCTACTATTGAAAACAAAGCAAAAAAGTCCTATTTCTTTTCCTTTTCTTTTTGCAAATATTTTAAACAGAGAAAAGCAATAAAATAAATGTACAGAATTTTGAAACAACATAGTAGGAAAGTAACAATGGTTAACCTACTGCGTATTGCCATCTCAAAGTACTTGCTTGGATTACAAGACAAAACTTCTAAATTGCTTAAGCAACGTAAGCACAACCAGTTCTTCTCAGTGAACTAATAGAAACTTGTAGTATAATTACCTTACTTATCCTGTATATATCTTTTTCCCCCTTGGTTTTTTCTTTCCCCCATTCTGGTTATTCTTTCCTTTGAGAAGTTTCTTTCCCTTTCACAATATGTATGTCACATTTTAGATCTCGTTTATTCCTTTAGTTTCTTATACTAGGGAGACAATAGATGTTTACACATGTGAGAATGATTTATTTTACTTACGACTATGGCCTCTGGTTGGATCTATTTAAATGTATTCTTCTTTACAGTTGACTAGTATTCCATTGTATAAAAATGTCACATCTTTATATCCATTCTTCAGTTGATGGATGTTTGGGCTATTTTCAAATTTTAGCTATTACAAGTTGTGCTGCTGTAAACATGGACATGCATACATCGCTTTGATATGATGTTTCTAATTCTGGGGAACTACCCAGAGTGGGAATAGCTGGGTATAATGTGACCTGGATTCATAGATTTTTGAGGAATCTCCACACTGATCTCCACAACAGTTGTACTAGTCCACCTAAAATTTGTTTGGAAATAGAAGAGAACTAGCATAGCAAAGAGAATTGTTGGCAACAAAGACAAACCAGACAGCACTACACCCCTTGACTGAAATTACACTACTAAACATAGTACTGGCAAAAGACTAAAAAAGGCGCGAAGATCAGTGGAACAAGTTAGAAGATGCAGACACAACTACAAACATACTTAGCCACCTTATCTTTTACAAAGGGGAAAAACATGTTCACCTGAAGATAATTAAGACTAAAAAGATAGCCTCTTTAAGAAATTGTGCTGGAAAGAAACTGGTTTTCTACATGCCAGAGACTGAAACTAGACCCATTTCTGTCACCGTGCACTAAGCTAAAGTTGGAATGGATCTATGGTTAGATCCACTTTGAGATACATATTTTAAATATTAAAACAGAAAAACTGAATTTATTGAAAGAAAATGTAGGTAGAAATCTTGAAGACATAGGCATAGGCAGAGTATTAATGAGCAAAAGCCATACTGAGTGGGAAATACCTGAAAAGAATCAACAACCAGGATCTCACTAAAATGTCTTTGCACATCAAAAGAAATCACCAACAGAGCGAAAAGAAAAATCCACAGAATGGGAAAACATTTTAGCTAACAGTTTCTCAGACAAAGGACTTCTATTTAAAACATATAAACTGGTGGGACATGATGGCATGTGCCTGTAATACTAGCACCTGGGAGGCTGAGGCAGGAGGATCGTTGTGAATTCGAGGCCAGCCTGGACTGCAAAGTGAGCTTAAGGCCAGCCTGACCTGCATAGTGAAACCCTGTCTAAAAAGACAATAAATAAATAAATAAATAAATAAACCATATAAACATTTGAAAAAAAAATTACACTCTCAAAATTCAAAGGCCTAATCTAAAAATGGGCACTTGAGAAGAATGCAGATTTCTCACATGAAGAATTACAAATAGCAAATAAATACATGAAAAAGTTCAACATCATTGGTAATTTGAAAAACACAAATTAAAACAACACAAATTCCATGTCACTCCAGAGGGAAGGTTTTCACCAGCCATTTAAAAATA
>NW_004524658.1:4527239-4587620 GCF_000260255.1 Octodon degus
TCTTCCTTAGAATTCAGTCCTTAACTGTTATGCTGGCCATTATATTTCAACACCTAAATTTTGGAGGGAACAAATTCATTCACTAGCAACATGGTAGAGTTAGAACTCAATAAATGTAAAATAATCCATACTTTAAATAAGCAAAAATTGTAAAGGGAATTTAGATGAACTATTAGTTACATAAATTCGTAAGTATTTTATTACCAAACAATAATAATTAAGTCAAACCCACCAAGAAGCAGTGGAGTCAATACTCTATGAACACAAGCGAGGGAACTCTCTGCTGTCAGGCTCGCAGAAGGTTTTCTCCATCCTTCTCTGCAGATCGGTTTTCCTTTGTTTTTCAGCATATGTGGTAAAACAGACCACACTACCATCTCAATTTCTTTTTATATCCTCTATCAAGAGACCCACCAAAATGGAAAGTGGAATATTTCATTCTGAATTTATACATATGCCAAAATAACCAGATTTGCTCAGCTTGAGGAAGTTTTTATCTGTATTTTAATTTCTAAAACATAACAATTTTGAAGCACTGTAATGCATTTACTTAATTTTCATTTATGTACTAATTGCACAGGACACAGCCATAAATATCCATTTCATCTATAATCATCATGTGGTTCAGTGCATGATATGCGTCATCTTCAAGGTACATTCATCATGCACAAGAAAAACTTTAGATCTTTGAAAAACTTATAAGTTTATACAGCTGACCAATTAAAACAAAGGACTTTGAGGAAGATGAGTATGCACATTGTATCAAGCATAGAACTTTACATTTAATGTATGATAAGAACAAATGTATACTAAATTAATAAGTGTAAGAAAGACATTTTATTTTATTTATTTATTTATTTTGTATGTATTTAGTGCAGGTTCTATAGGGTCTCACTACACAGAGCAGACTAGTAGTGATTCTCCTGTTTTCAGCCTCCGAAGTGCTGGGATTATAGGCTGGTGCCACCACACCCAGTCTCAATAGCCATCAGAGCGCCCAGAGGGTGGGGCCGGCATGGCTTGTGGTGCCAGTGGATGGAATGCCGGCCCCTGTTCTTTGCCTAAGTAGGCACTTTAGTCTGCTGAGTTTATCTGGATGGTCCAGAAGACATTTTAAATATCAATTTTAGTATAGTAACTAAAGCAGTCATATATATTTCTTTTGTTTAACTTCCATCAAAGTGTCTTTATTAATTTTGTATTACAGACAGTTAAAATTGTAAGTTAACTTTTATAACATATAACCAAGGAAAACTGTGATGGACTCAAAGAAAATACTGAAGTCCAACTCTGGAGAATATGATAAGCAAAGAGACATATTATACATATTTGGAAGAGATCTAACATTTTCATTGTGACAAAGTATAGTTCCCTCATATTAAGCAAAACTAAAAGTTTATTGCAGTGTTATGTTTCTGTGTATGCATAAAAGTGTGACACAAACTCTTGGAATCAAGTACATTGCTGTAATGAATATGTTTCTTGAAAACTTAAGAACTAAAATTCTCTTTCTATAATTTTACTTTCATTTCATTTGGCAGAAACTACCATTTGGCCAACATATTAGTCAGTTCACTTTCTACTTCACCAACAAAATATGGTGTTTATGGGCATCAAGTTAACACCATAAAACAATCCTGAGACAGAGAAATATGCTGAGAAAGTCTACAGGAATGAATGGAAAAGTTCCCCTCTTTCCATTCATCCTTCTCTCTTTTCTCACTGTGTGCTAAGGCTGACAACAAACGTGTGATACTCCTGCACTGCTTCCAAAGTGGCTAGGGTGGCAGGCATGGACTTCCACATCAGCCAAGCCATCATTCTTCGATAAAGATCAAAGCAAAGCAATGCAAAAAGAAAAAAAAATAAATAACTGGATCACTAGATCATCCTTAGGACAGCTTACCCATGTACCTTTTATGAGGGATATTAATATTGTAATTCTTATGTCCATTGTGAGTTGAATGTACTGACTCTTGAATCAAAACATGGCTTAACTTCTCCAAGTAAGCTCCCGCCATTCAATAATTTAAATACATTTCTACTTCTAAATTATTATCAATTTATTGATGACATATTCTCTGATAATTCAGTACAAATGGTAACCCTTCTTTCATAATCTCAATAGAAAGGTTAGTTATGACTGACAAATACTGGAAAAAGAACACCACTTTTTGGAAAAAATTCAGAGTTTTAACATACTAAATAGCCCTTATCAATATCATTAACACTACATATTTCTGAAGCTAATAGCTTCATGATATATTGATATAGTTCTTTCACAGTGATTGAATATTGAGACAAGTAGAAATCACACAGTTCTGCGGAATGAAATATCATTATTCTAGTGGTGGATCTGCCAGAAATCATCACTGGTGTTTAGCCACTTGGAACATCAAGGAAACATAAATGAAATTATAAGACAACTTTCTTGTATTTGTAAAATTATTAATGTCAAGATAAGCAACTTTGGAAAAGAGTCTAAAAACATACAGCAACCAAGTGCACTAAAAAGAAAACAAAGATCGCATCTAAGAAGGACAAATGAAAATTCAGAGTCTGGATTGTGAGTTATACAGCAATGCCATAGAACAGCATCACTGCGACATTCCTTGACTTTGATAGCTGCAGTATTGCTGCATAAAAGAATGCAATTGTTTGGAAGAAAAGCATTCGAAGTTATAAATATAAAGAAGCAAGGTGCTATCAAATGACTCAGTAGCAGCTCCACAATAATGTAAATGGTTGCAAACAACCTTGCTTGAAATTATATCAAATACAAGCTAACACACACATGTAATCACCAAATAAAACTATGTCAAGCACCACTTGGCCAACTTTTTGATCTTCCAGTATAAAACAGAGGCTGTGTCTCCCACTATATCTTGTATATGATGTGTTTTTGCTTTTTGTCACAATATTTCACTTTTCTACAAAAATTAAATTAATTTAAAGCCAGAAACTATGTCACATTTAATTTTGAATCTTAGATTATAGTATAGAGTTTGATTCAACTAGCGACCTAGGAAGTGCTTTTGGAAGGAGTATATATAGGTGTCTCTTGGCAGAAATATACATTATATACAGAAGAAAAGATGAGTTACCTTAATGAAACCATTTGTAACATAAACTTTAAATATCTCAATATAAGTTATAGTAACACTTTGATTAATTTAAAAAATCTAAGTATTGGAAAGTATAAAATTTAAATGTTAATAACCTCTAATTTGCACAGAAGTTGATCCCTTTGCAATATTTGAAAACCCAGTCACCATGATTAAACAAAACTAAGCAAAACAGGCATGTACTTATCCTGAGAAAACATAATATTGCTTCAATATCAGTGCATTATTTACAGGGAATCAAGAATAATTTTTTTTACATTTTTTGACTTTGAAAGTTCTTATTTCATCCCATTTTTGCCATTTTTTTCTTCTTTCAGCTTTAGGTATACTTGCATAACATACTTATCAACTTGACTAATTTCTGTCAATTCTTTCTTATAAGATGAATATGCTTAGCTCCAGCCTTATTAGAGACTATTCACTTAACACATACCATAAGTTATATAGTTGAGGCAGCTTTCTTGGTTACTTTTCTCTCATTGCTGAGACAAACTATCTGATGCCCCAAACTGAAGAAAGAATGATTTACTTAACTCATAGTTTGTAGAGATTTCAGTCCATACACAGCAGGCTTCAAAGCAGAGTGACACATGGTAGTGGGCAACAAATCTTGGTGGTAGAAAACAGCAAAAACAACAAGAGCCAAAAGGAAGGAGCTGGAGAATAAGCTCCCTTTCCTCCCTTGTATTGTATGCAGCCTACTTGCCCCAGGGCAAGTGTAGCACTCAGCCTTGAAATCTCTCACAAATTCTTGAAGCCTGACCCCCTCTTCAACTGCATAAAGTTTTGGAGTGGGGGGGTCTTCTAGACTCAACAGCATCTTACTGCTAGAAATAGCATGTTCTGAGGAAATTATAGTTGCCTACACTAGGCTACATTTTCAAGTAGAAGAAGACTCTCTCCCCAACTCTTTAATTCCTTTACCCAGTTGGAGTCATTTCACTTGAGGATTAAAATAGGTACTCTCAGGCCAGGAGATAGTACAGTGGCAAAAGCACCTGCCTGGCAAGTGCAAAGTCCTGAGTTTGATCCCTAGTACCAAAAATAAAATAAAATACTCTCAACGGAATGCTCTCTATTTTTTCCTGTTGAAGTATTCCTTCCCATCTAGAGAATTCAATGTTTTATCTCCTGATGGCTGGCCTCTTAGGCACTTGCCTGGCCCTGCCTGGTACTAAATAGGTAATTCAGCCTGAATTCTGTAGTCTACTGGCTGATTCAAATGGCTTTCACTGTGAGCAGAGACTTCCTATATGGCCTGCGTGTGTGAATAAAGTGATACTTAACTTTATTTGCAATTATTTCTTTCTGTTCTTTATTAGTTTTTCAGAATATTAATGTAGAAGGAGGGTGATACTTGTCCCATACCTCCTTAGCTTCCATATTGTTCAGATTTATCATTATTAGAATCATATATTCAAAACACACTCTCTCTCTCTCTCTCTCTCTCTCTCTCTCTCACACACACACACACACACACACACACACACACATACACACACCCCTAAAGGAGGAGAGGCTTAATTTGGGACACGATTTCAGGGGCTGGGGAGATGGCTCAGTAGAATAAGCACCTCCCTGGCAAGTGCAAGGGCCTGAGTTCAATCCCTGGGTATGGAAAAAAAATTCAGAGAATTCAGTAAAGGGCTCTCCAGTTCTATGACAAGAACCGCACAGTAAATGCAGATGACAGAAAAAATTGCTATATCTGTAATGTCTGGGAGCACAATAAAGGAACATCATCAAAGAGAAAGACATAGTACTTAAAATTATTTTTCTATCCTCTCCCAGATACAACCCAAAGCATTCTTTAGTAATCCCTCAGGTGGCTCACAAACCAGGCAAGTTGACAAGCTTACCTCGTCAATCTGAAATCCAAATGTATCTCCTTAAAGCGTACATAATCTCAGATAAATGTAATAACAATGATTCTGCTTCACCTAATCCATCTGTCTTCATACAACTAAAAATGCAGTCATCCCTTCCCTCAACGTTCAATAGTCACAGCATTGATCTAATGTCTAGCTCTGGGATGCAAGGTGAGCTCTTAGCAGTAAGCTCCTAAAACTTCAAAAGGTAAATTATGCACTTCCAGTATGCAGTGGCACAGGGTAAGTATCCCCATTCCAGAGGGGAGGAAGAGGAGGATATGAAATAAAAGCACTTTACCAAGACCAAACATTTGTCCAGCAAGACAAAAATTAAGTACTGTGTATAGTTCCATGTCTGGGGTACATGGGGTGTGATCCAACAGCCTTCGGTATCCTCATCCCTATGGCCTTGTCAGTTATGAGCTATGTGACTTCTTTCTTAATAATTCTGTGTTTAGCAGCAGACATTCCACATCTCTGAGTTTTCCAATGTCCAGGAGTCCCCACTATACTTTTGGTTCATTTCCATAACTTCATGTAGTGTCTTCTTAGAGAACACTCTACCTAACCTCCCAGGACTTTCTTTGAAATCTTCATTGAAATCTCCATGATAGGATGACTATTGCATTCTGCTTGTCAAAACTTAAAAACTAAAAAAAAAAAAAATATGAAATGTACTATGGCAATGTCTGCCACCAGCAGGAGCAGAAACTAATCACCTTGGGAGATGGAGGCTTGCAAGAAGGCCCTGATAATCTGAATGGCTGAAAACGATGAGAGCAATCCCAGTGAAACAATCCCTCGTGGTGGTGGTGGTGGGGTGCTTCTGGAGCAGAGGTACAGGGACTCTTCTTAAAAAAAAATATTTGCACATTTGCCTCCCTTAAGCCTTGGGAGGTGGAATGCTGCTGACTCATGAGGTGCTCTCAGGGTTTCTTTTTGGCCCTGCTCAAAGCATGTTGCTTATTTTTAATGATAGTAAAATCTCCAGCAATGACACATGCTTTGACCCCAGCTTTCCACATGATCCCCTTCAAGTGAAAATTTACATTTTTCAAGGATTTTTTTCTGCTTTACACTCCCAATTCTCACTACAATATGAATAAAAAGCCAGGGATATACATGACACAAGTAATGGTGAAAAAAAAACCTTTATTAACCTTGGAGAAATTATGAATAGTAATTTCTGAGTTTGTATCCAGAAACACTACAGTGAACTCAATTATAAAAGCTTGTCAGAATGTTTAAGAAAAGAAAATGTGTGTTGGGCTGGTGAGATAGCTCAGCGGATTAAGCGCCTGCTTAGGGCTTCAGTCCTGGGTTGCGCAAGCAGCACTGTCCCTTCCTTTAGTCACCCTGAGCCAGCAACTGAGTCCAGGCATGTAGGCGCATGCCTGTAATCCCTGGGGAGGCTAAAAGTCGGCCTAGTGAGACCATGTACAAAAAAAAAAAAGTAAAGGTGTGTGTAGAAAAGTGTGCAAACTCTTTCATGGCAATGTTTCATTTGCTATAATATTATTTTTAATTTAAACATTGACCTTATTTTGATCACTATCCACATACATACTCAAAAATTATCATTTTATTAACATGTAGATGAGATACAATTCCTTGATAAGAGGCTGAATGTCCAGGTACCTTATTATTATTATTATTTTTTGTAAAAAAAATTTGCTCAGGGTCTTATTAGGCAGCATAGAATTGTAATGATCTTCCTGTTGTCAGCCTCCCCAGCACTGGGATTACAGGAATGTGCCACAACATCTGGACTCGGTTGCTAGCTCAGTGCACCCTGGAGTGGAGCTGGCATGACCTGGGGTGCAGGGAATGCAACCCCAGTTCCTATACTTGCCTAAGCAGGCGTAAGTCCACTGAGCTATCTCCCCTGCCTTGTCTAGGTATCTTAAGGAGCCTCATATGTGTACCACAAAACAATCTTCTGCACTGTGTTCCCAGAAATCTTACTATGATCTCATGAAAGTGCTGACTTGCAAAGTATTGATCAGACTTATTTATACAATGCATTGCAAAATATATAATGTGAATCTCTGAGAAGCGAATACTGTGCACAACATGTTATAAATTTTCAAGAGTCTGTCTTAAGAACTTTTTCTCATTTTCAATTATGAGTTATTAAAGAGAACAGGTGAGCATTTACTCTGCAGGAGCCAATGACGTTTTTGTAGTTTTCACAAAAGTAACTTCAACTCAAGGGTGTGAGCCTAAACTTTGTCTAGTCAAGAGCACTATGACTACATAAGTAGTTTTCTTAAGAATGATCCATCTGTAAATACTCTTTGTTGCAAAATGCACTTCTAGGCAACGTATTTACCAACCAACATTCTAATTCATCATCGCATACCATGAGCACTGTGCTGTGAACAGAATACTAGAATCAACTGACAAGTCTTACCCATTTGCCATTCAAAAATTTTCTTGTGAAGTAGAAATCAAATCAGGTACATTTTGTCAAGAGGAAAAGCAAAAGGAATTGGATGATGTAGGGGAATACTGCATGAATAAGTATGAATAAAATGAGGCTTTCTTTTGCATTTCAGGTTCACATTTTTCAAGACAACCAAACTCCTTTCTGATTATTGCTCAATAAGCCTGACAGATTTTATAATGCTTTTAAAAATTCCTTAGTACTTAAAGATTCTGTTACAATATGGCTTTATGATGGGTATTTCACAAAATTAATTATTTTTAGTTCATTTTTATTGTTTGCAGTTTTGATTACTGTCTTCCCTGTGGGGCTTTGGGGGAAAAAAGTTCTATAAGCTCCTTTGCTGAATTTTAAAACTATTCATCTTATCATAAGACACATAAAATAGCCTCTTAGGGAAAGTTTGTTCTACAAATGGCTAACTTCATTTGTTTTATGCTGAATGATGTCAGCTTCAATTCTCAAGGTAATGCTTAATAGTTGTATTTATATGTTTTTAGGGTACTTTCTACTTAAGAAGCATAATATCAAAGTGCAAACTGTATAACTAAAATATACTGCTTGGTACTGAAATTTTATACCATAAAAATGTTTTGTCATTTTTAAGAGTGATGAGACAGCTAAGGGGTACAAATTGTAAACACTGGCATTTAAGAGATGGTCAAATTCAATGATTCACTACAGGATATGCTCATAAGATGACTGTCTTTTTGTCAAGGCACTGCAGTTGGCTTAGTGACATAATGATGAATAAGATTTAGAATGCAATTTTAAGAGTATATTGAATGTATTAAATATAGATCAGAACTTGTTCTCAGGTTGAGCAAATGATCATCTATTACCCATTTTATTTCAGAGGATTCCAGAAATGAATTGGTCTGTCTTGAAAAATATTTGCTCAAGGCCAGTTGATTCTTCACATTCTTCCATAAATGTCTTATCATTTTACAATAGCGATTTATTTTGTGTTGAATACAAATATTGCTCAAAGAATTTACCTTGTTGTCAGCCACATGGAGCTGAAAGAAAGATAATGGGAGGTCAGAACCCTAACTTCACTGGATACTGGCTAGTGACATCGCTTCAAAGTCATGAAGCTTTGATTTTTCCTGGATCTCAATGTTCTCCATTTGCAACTCCCGTAACTCTGGGTGGATTGCATTTTGCTTATTTTATTGGAAAGTTTACCCATGAATCACAAAATGTAATGTGTGTTAGGAAAATATCCTAATGAATGAAATTGTCTGAAGCAGGAGATAAAAAGTTGCGAGCATGTGTGATATAAAACATTCAAGAATAAACTTAGATGCCTTAACATTTGACTTAGAGCTGTTCATCTGCGGTTACTTTAAGAAACTCTGCAGTGGTTTGTGAGATGAGATGTAATAAAGGTATTATGGTTGATTTTATATGTTATTTTTATCAACTTTGATGTGCCCAGATTAAACATTAATTCTGAGCATGTCTGTGAGGGTGCTGCTGGATGAAATTAGCAGATGAAATGAAGGGAAGGCCTCAGTAAGATGGACTGCCTTCTCCAGAGTGGGTGGGCCAAGGGCCTAAAGAAGGCAAAAAAGCAAAGGAAGACTATTCTTCTTTCTGCTGGAGAAAGGTTTCACTGCTGGAGCAGGTACTTCTCATCATTTCTCTGTCCAAAGACTGGGACTATGACCAGCTTTCCTGTTTTTGTAGCTTTCAATTCAAGTTCAGTCAAATCACTTACTTTCCTTATCTCCATTTCACAGTGTAGAAAGCCAATTCTTCATTATCTGTCTTCTGTCTGTCTGTCTTTTGATTTTCTATCTCTCCTCATTCTTTGGAGAAATGTAATTATTTCATATGATATTTGATAGGCATTAATGTCTTATATGTTACCACATGGTAAAAATTTGATAGAGCTAGGTGTGCTTTGGAGAGCACCAAGATATAGAAGGTGTCTCAATTTTTTGTTTATATGTTTTTCATAGACTAGAAAGTATTTTGCCTTGCTTTGTAGAAGTAAAAGCAGGCCTGACATAAATAACATAATAATTTGATCTTCTAGATTGTTAATAGCAAACAAAAACCAATGTGTTAGGCTCCTATTTGGTGCCTTTTTCAGTATTCAGCTTCTTCTATATCAAATTTAAAACAATTTTGAGAAAATTTAGTGATTTGTGTCTTTCAGTATCTTCAACATTGTTACAGTTTGTCTGTAGGTGTCCCACCAAAGCCTGATGCAGTCCTGGGCAGTCTTCTAGAGTTTGTGATTAACTCGTGGCTGGGATTATGGGTCTTGGTACTACTGGGATTATGAGTGTGAGTGCCACACCCAGTCTGAGGAGGCTAGCCTGAATGTAACGTAAGAGAGACAGAGAGACAGACTTGCTCTGTGTTGCCATTGCTGCTACTCCTCCTTTGGCTCCTCTTGCTCTTTGTTGCTGTCATGGAAGTTTACCCTCTGCCATGAGCCACTCTGCCTTGGAGCCAGCCAAGTAAGGACTAAAACCTCCAGTAACTGTGAGCTAAAAAAAATAAAAAATAAAAAAAACCCTTTCCTTCCTTCTTTTTGGGTGTCAGGTATTTGTCCCAGCAATGAGAGAAAAGTAACTGAAGCAATAATTTAAATGAAAAATGTATACCAACAGAGCTATAGCTATAATCCCCATTTACTAGAAAAGTACAGGCATTCTACGTATTTGATTTAATTTTTAGTTTGCTTAGTAACTGAAATAGTTGAAAGCACAATGGTCACAAAGAATAAATTATCTCTATAGTGATATAAACTCTCAATCACAAAATACTGTGGCAACTCTGTCAAAGCATCTTCCACATCATAAAGCTTTTAAATTAGTCACATTATTTATATTCAAATTCTGTTTTGTCACAGAAAAGTGACAAATCTTTAGAATACAGTATACTTACTCTTTACACGACTTCATCTCATATTAAATAAAAATTCCATTTTTCTACTTTTGTATTTGAGCATACCGTATCAGTCATATACTCTTATGTATTTCTATGGGTTCTTTAAACAACAAAATTCTCCAAGGTATAAAGATTTTTAAGAAGCAAAGTAATTGTAACAGAATATGTTATTCTCTGTTAAACTAGAGTTCTTTTTTTCTTGAGTATGTTAGGTCAAAGCATAATTTGCTAATTGTAAATATTTCCAAAGTTATTTCAGGAAAATTTATATAGACACATATAGTTCAGAAAAGTTGACAAAGTCAATTTCATCATCATAAAAGGGCTTTCTCTTCATGGAGAAAACTACCTGTATTCAAATTTGTCACAGGATTTTTACTTTGTAGGGACTACTCTATTATTCACAGGGCTCTGACTGGTAAAAACAGATAAACACAGACCTCTGCTACTAGTGAGTCATTTTTAAAGATAATACAGAATCCGGAGGGCGTCTACGTCTGGGAAGTTACCAACTAGCCAGTCAACCTCCTGCGGTATTCAGTATACTCATTCTCACTTCAGTTCCCTAAGCCTATTTCAAAATGCAACATTTGGCTTATGTATTTTCAGTCTGATACAGGGGTTAAATTGTTAATGCTTTACTTTCACTTCTTTAATTTTTTTTTAGTCAAACTTTGCTTTTTCTCTCTCTGGGGACTAACAAATGGACAGCCTTCCTCTCTTGTCCTCTTGCTTCCATTACCATTGCAGCAGAATGCATCTGAGACTGCAATAATTCAGTGATGAAATACAAAATGTCGCAATGCCATCTCGCTTAGAGTGAACTGAGATTTTGTTATGCCATTTTAGGTGCACTAATAGCAACTCAAGTCCCATGGAGTGTCCTAATGTGAATTTAATGAGCTGATAGCATATAAATGACAGTACTGTGAGGGTGAAGGTGACATAACCTTTTTCCTTCTACTTGATGTTTGTCTTTGAAAAACTACAGATCTGTTCAAAATGTACTACATTATTACTAAGTGGTGCATCACTCACCAAAGAAGCTACTATTGTTTTAGCATTTAAGAATATTTTTCTCTTTTACTGGAACAAGTAGCAAGAGCAATTTTTTTATCATTAGGATAATAAAAATCTGAATAGTCTTTTCTCTGAACAAACACAAATTATGTTGCACTCTGGTGTCTATTTTGCCATAGGCTGATGCTCTCCAGTGACAAATATTTACTCATGAATCCCATAGCCTTTGCATATAGCAGTCAGTGATGACATAGAACAAGGGTAGCCTTTAAACATAGTGAACATATTCAACCTTATGTGAGGTAAGTAGTGGATGTTACCGACACGCTGTTTGGTTTTCTTTTTGAGTTTTGTTCGTTATAGTAGATTCCTTAGTTTGATTCACATTTTCAGAATGGCCATTGTGTGAAAATCCCTGTCTCCAAATTAGACTGGGATCAGTAGCTTGGCTTATCCTTGTGCATATTGGTAGTTAATGACAGGGAAAGCGCATAATTTTTTTAAGTGTAATCATACAATGTTAGGAGGGTGATCAGTAATAACAATAATGAGAAAAATACTTTATTAAAGTCATTGACACTCCCACGCACTTTAGTGGGACTTATCTTCTAGGAATACTGAGTCCATATTAGCACATACAGGCAGATTTGGGGATGGAAGTAGTGAGTCTGATAGTGACACAAGATGCATAAGAATGAGCCTTCTGGACCTGTGTGTCATTACACTAAACAACTTTGAAGTTCTTTCCACTTAAAAAGGAAATATATACACCTCAAATACCTTTTACAACTCTTTGAACTTTTTTAATCGATCCTCTTTTATTTACAAATGAAGAAACTGGCACCAGAGGGATTGTATGAAATTTCTGATGTATCAATTCTATTTGAAATAACAGGGCCAAGCAAGATTAGAACACACATCCTCTGATTCCCCTCTCCATGGTTGTTTTACTTTTATGGCTACATCAGGACATGATAAAGACAAGAAATAGATGCAATTTTTGAAATTCATTAGCCATTCATTCAGGTCTAAATAACTAAAATGCACTTTGACCTAAACTGAAGTTGGAAGATTATGAAGTTAAAAATTACTTTGCCAAATCTGTCAGAATTCAAGAAGTACAATTAGCTCTCCAAACAAAAACATACCTTGGGTTTTATTTTATGAAAATAAAAATTAAGCATTTCAAGAGTTCCAAAAGTTTGGATTTTGGCAAAGTTCAAAAATCTTTTGGTTGCCAGGTGACAAAGCAAAAACACATCCCATATGCTTAACAACCAACACGTACATATTTTTTTCTTTCCAAGGTTTCTAGGGCTGGCCAGGCATAATGATGCATTACTGCTGAAGGAGCTTCCAGCGGGGACAAATGTTTATCTGTTTCAAAACCATTTTCTTAATTCTTAAGAAAACAGCCCAATATTTCTCATAGTTAAAGATTGAGTAAAGGTTAATACTACCCAGTAGAGATTGTCTTAAACTGTATATCTGTATTGTATTAAGAACTATATTTATTAAAAGAGCATCACTACATGCATTGGATTTGCAAACTACTAAATAATAGTAGACTCTCCTATAAAAGCATTATGGTATTTGTCACATCTTTTGCCATTAAAGTAGCAGATTATTTTTGCAACTTTATAGAATTATATTGGAGTCTATTTCCTTTCACATACATTGACTGTATTTCTCAGGCTTTAAAAATTGGGACTAAGATCAGAGAAAACATTTTTTATTATATTTAATGCTTAGCCAGAAGATGGAACGATGTGTTATGCAAAGACAAATCCTTTGCAAAGTGAATCTATTTTAACAATTCCTGCCCACTTAAAATCAATATCTGATTTATTGTTTACTCATGGTAATGCAATTTTAGATGAAATAGACCAATGATTTTATTTGATTTCATAAAAAGTACATATGCAATTTACATTTGTATTTGTTCTTGATGCTCAGAAATAAAATGTGATGTTAATCAAAAAAAGAAAAAGAATAGTGATCATGAAATAAGTTGGAACAGAAGCAGTGGCCTCCTTTTGGATCTTGTGACATGTACTTCTTTTAATCTGTTTTCTGAGGACATGGAATATTTTCAGGGAACACAAAGCATCTCTTGGTTTCCTTCATATTACATATTACAAATGAAAAATTTCAAAAGAAGAAAGTTTAACAAAACTATTCAAGTGATTTTTTTAAAAAGTTGTGTTAAGACAGCAAGTATTCTGTTGACTTTTAATAGTATTTTTGAGAATCTCACAATAAATTATTATCCTGAATATTTTGGATTCAACTATTAATACTCATAAAATATTCATAAAAGTTACTTTCTAATAGATTTAGCTACAAATTTCACCCATTTCAATTCTAATGATACTTTGTTAGAAGTTTTTAAAATTCTTTGAAGAAAAGTTTATATAGTTTTTAGACTAAAACAATATATCTGTAAAAATTATACAATAGGGAATTATAACCTAACATTTTCACATTTTCCATAATTCTTTCATGAAAATATATTTTCCATGAATTTATGTATGTTTCTTCAAATTACAGCTTTTGTATGTGTAGTACTAATCTCTTCAATTTTATTTAAATCAGGATTATATTATCAATTTGATTTTTGGTTTACCCCTTACTTACCAATATATTGCTACTTCTAGCTCATATTTTAAAATAACCTGAGAGTAGTGATAAATCTGTATGCAGGATGTATTGCACTAGTTCTCTCAAGTACGTTGTACTTGGGTTCTTTAAAAGTTTATAAAGTTATCCATATTATTTTTGCAATTATATATCCATTGTTTGAACATTTCTACAGAATAAATTTCTAGAAATAAAAATTCTAGCTAGAAATATATGTAGACACACAGCTTTAGTATTGACTGACAATTTCAAATGAGAGATAAATTTGAGGACTTTTTTGTTACACAAAAAGTCTTGAATTTTGCCTTTATTAATATTACTATTAATGTACATATCTGACAGATAACAAGCAAACATACTTAATTTCTGCATGTATGACTTGTAATATACTTTTTAAAGGGTTTTTCTAATCACATCTGTTGCAAATGTTTGGAAAAGTAATAGATTAGAATTCAAGAAAAAAACGCAATTGTCTTGGATTTGTCTGTGTATACCCGTGGATGAAGTCACCTATAAAAGTTTGCACAAATTTGTTTCTGGATTCTTTTAGGACTAAATTTGTGAAAATTTCACTAGATTGGCTAAAATAAAGGCAGAAATTAATCATATATTTCAGCATATTTTCTGAAAATATTTGTTCAATAGATTATTATCTTATCTGACAGATCTAAATCTTCCAATGACATTATCTCAAGCTTAAAAACAATATATAAAGCTGGCTCTTCTAAATAAGCTATGTGAGCTATCAGTTTAACATTCACAGGATGTACAAATTGTCTCTAATAAAATGTGTATATTCATAAAATGTGAATAGCTTGTCACTGTAACTTCCATGTGCATGATAGTGGTCCAAGTGACAGAAAACTGGAAAAGCATATTCATTCTTTGTCTACAAACTAGGTCTGTCATTCTATGTGATCCAAAATCGTGACTATGACTCAGATGCCATGAAATAATGAGATAGTTTTATCAAATTGAATTGTATTTTTTAGATCTAATTTGAATGTCAGTTTCAATCAAATATGTCTGAACAGATTAAAGCAGTTCACTATTCTGGTATTTTTAAGTGATTTGTAAAAATTCAAATTTTTATTTGATACAGGATGTCACTATGCAGTTCTGACTCCTAGTGATCCTCCTGTCTCAACCTCCCCAGTGTTGGGATTACAGGCGTGCACCGCCATGCATGGTTGGTATTCATTCTTCTACTATAGAGCACATGGGTATGGACCCAGGAGTGTGACACAGGCGAATTTTCCAGGAGCTTGTAAGCTTGATCATTCTGTCTTTCAAATATATAGAGATACAAATTCCAAAAGAACTCTTGGAGAAGAAATCTCAGACCTTTAAACCAGTAGAGGCAAACTTCCTTAAAAATCCGTGTATCCTGAAAAGTTCAAACACTAAGAAGATTGTAAATTGGGAGAGGGGAGATAGCTCAATAGAATAAGCGCTTGCCTGGCAAGCCCAGTGTCCAGAGTTCAATCCTTGATACTGGAAAAAAAAAAAGAAGATTGAAAATGGCTTGGATTAAAAAGACCATATATCATGTAGTTTTCTCACAAGGGAAACAGAGTGGAAAGCCCTCATGGAAGTAAAGCTTGAGCCATAGAAGAATATGATCCATGCTACAAGCCTGATAAGTTCAAGTTTTGTGTATGCACATGGACTGAGTGGCTTTGGAATTCGTATCTCTGTCAGTTTATACACACAGATCTGGTCCTGCTGTTGGCAGTCAGATTTTAAGCTTTGATTTATGCAGTTTTCACTGTTTTGAGATTTTGCTTAGCTGTGAGTTCATCTTTTTCCTTCTTTTTGAATCTTCAAAAATCATTGCAGGAACATTTCATCCAAAAATGCATCAGAATCTTAATTGTATGTACATATAATAACATTTCATAGAACTTACACATTTAATACAATCTGAACAGTCTAAATCAATGTCAAGTAGAGCTCTAACTGAAATAATAACGGAATTTGTGTAACCTTCAACTATAAAATGCATATTTACAGGAAAGAAATTTTTTCCAGTTTCTTCTGGGAAGTTCACATAACTTATTTATTGATCTCCATATTTGATTTATAGCAAATAAAATGAATTGCCATCAAACTCCCCAAAATGCAATTATTTCCATAGGTCACCGATCTAAAATGCGTTGTAAGAAGTTCAAGTTAGAAGCCACTAAGCCCTTTCATGTTGTCCATGTCCTCTAATGGACAAATGAAAAACAGTCAGAAATGTTCATTCCATGATTTTTTAAGAGAGTTTAACTTTTTACTTCCTAAATTATGCTTTAATCTTTGCCTCAAATATAAATTTCTATTTTCTACAATAGACAAAATGTCAGTCTTCAAAGTACTAAATTTAATGTTTTCCTTATCGTGAGAATAAGAAAATATAAGAACACCAACGAGCTTACATGTCTAACAAACTGTGAGCATTATCTTTCCTGTGTTCCGTAGCAGTGGAAGATGATGATGGTGGTTAGGTTCATCCAAACAACCAACCCAATCTAATACAAACGCTTACAAGAGAAGTTGAGAATAGAGGAGTTGGACGAGACCTGGGAGAGAAAATAGTTTTAGTATTTCACAAGACCATGTGTTTTTAAATGATTTCAGTGGAAAGGGTCCTTTTTCCTGCCGTATTATAAATTCAGGGCAAGGTCAGGGGATGTAGTTCACTGGCACAAATGCCTCCCTGGCAAGCACAAGGTCATGAGTTTGATTTCTGGTACCACAACAAAATCAAGGCAATGCTTTATTTAGTATTTGGGATTGAATTAATGATTGCTCATAGTGAAAATCAATAAGATATATATTCACTTCAAATTTTATAATATGTATTAGGAAAATGTGAGACAATCTCTGCATAGATACTAGAGAGCAGCTGGCTCCATGGTGAATCCCCTCTCAGGACTAGTCAAGTTATGAGTCTCAGGTGTCATGATGCGTGTTTGGACAGCTATGTTCTTTAATGATAAGGATTTTCTTCTTTGATATTACATATCTTTTAACATTTTTAATTGAGGCATTTGTAATAAGTATTAACTTAGAAGTAAAATAATGATATGTTTGTAAACAATGATTCTTGGGACAAAAACATACTTAACTACATTAGGTATTTTACAGAGACAGTTTTCATTTGGTCCTGCTTTTTCCTTGTAGGGTAAATCCTCAAATGTTGAGAGAAATATCCAAAGTCTCAGACTAATACATTTCTACACAAACTACTTATTAGAATGCCAGTTAATTTTTTTGCCCTATTCCAGGGTCGTTGTTTATTTTTTCAAACAAAAATTCACAGGTATTCTCATAGATGGTTTCATGACCATGAATTTTTCTGTGTCAATTTCTTTCCTTTTGCTATAGAGTTGATGAAGTGTCATATGGAATTAGAAAGTTTTTATATATCGGAACAACCAACCAACAAGATAAAAAGAAAAAAAACTGGATGGGAAATAATTTTTGACCATTATTCTGATTTCCTTTTAGATAGCAGAACTGTATCTGAAATATAGAGTTCTAAAAGATCAGAGTCCCTAAATGAAAGATCCAATATAAACAAGAGCAATGAAATGAACAGATACTACACAGAAAAAGTACAAGTGGTTAATAAATATATGAAGTAATTCTAACTATTGCTGGTGATTAGGAAAACACAAATTAAAACAACTTTGAGAGAGCGCAGGCCCGGCGAGTGTGTGAGACGACCAGAGCCGCGGGATCCTAAACAGACCCGGAGCGCAGGCCCGGCGAGCCCAGTGAGACTTCCCGGGCCGGGCCGAGGGATCCTCTTTTGACCCAGGCTGCAGGCCCAGCAGGGAACCCTTCAGCAGAACTCCCTGCAAGGAGGCTAGAGGCAAGGCCCACCCAGCTGATTCAGGAGCAGAACATCTTGCCAAAGAGACACAAAGGGTTCAACTCTAACACCTGCAGCAGAAAGAAGTGGAGCACACAGCCAGAACCAAACAACACCCACCTGGAGGAATCCGAACTTCATAGATCCGGACCTGGTGCTAAGGTAATAACTCTATCTAAGCTCTACACCAAAGGTCAGAAGACAGGTATACAAAATGACAAAGAGAAGGAACAAAATGCAGTCTTAGGTCCCGAGTCCACCCAGTACAAATGCAGAAGACACTATCACTGAGGAAACTGGAAATCACACACCAGATATCTCTGAAATAATAGCGTTGACGGTAAAGAATCAACTGCAGAAAGGTATACAAGAAATAATTTCGGAACTAAAACAACTTTGAGATTCCATCTACATCAGAAAGACTGGCAACCCTCAAAAAAATCAAACAATAACACATGCTGGCAAGACTGCTGTAATATAATATTTCTACAGTGTTACCATGAACATACATTAGTACAGTCACTATGGAAATCAGTATGAAGATTCCTCAAAACTAACTAAAACTAACCAAACCTCACCTCACCTCGCCTTACCTAAACTAAATCAAATTAAAACTGAAACTAGAAATTCTATTTCACCCAGCTATTACCCATCTGCATAACTTCCCCAAATACCTTAAAGACATTATATTCCAGTGCGACAGGGACATCCTTGTGTGTAACAACACAATTCATGATAGCTAAACCTTGGAAGCAGTGTGTATGTCCATCAGCAGATGAATGGATAAAGAAAGTGAGGTATTTATACACAATGAGTAATAATATGCCATACAAAAGATAAATTTGAAATTTTTGGGCTGAGACAATAGCTCAGTGTAATAAGTGCTTACCCGGCAAGCACAAGATCCTCAAGGTCCTGAGTTCGATCCCTGGTACCAACAATAAATAAATAAATAAATAAATAAATAAATAAACTGAAGTCATTTATAAATAAAAGGATATTCCTTCAGATTATAATATTAAATGAAATAAATCACATACATATGCTTAAATGTTACATGTTGTCTGTTATTTGAGAAACACAAATTATAAACTGCAAAATGAAAGTTAAATAATAAGTACAGAGGTAGATCTTTCTTACATGGGAATGGGATCAAGAAAGAGAGAAAGAGACGGGAGGGGAGGGACAGAGTGAAAAAAGAAATTAGATATGTTCTGTATGTATATCAGTTTTCCACAAGGGATCTAAACATTATGTACTATTAACACATACTATTAAAGAAAAAGTGTCTATGATCAGATTTGGGTGGGTGTCATCTCTAATTTAAGAAAAGTTGATGGGCAGTATTAAAAATGAGGTGGTCTACAATAAGAAGTATGAGATACTTTTTATTTCTGAAAACTCACAGAAATAATAGGAATATTGTAAAAGCACTTTTTCCTCAGCGAACAAAATTTAGCTGAAGAGAGAAAATATCATGTAACTACCTCTGACCTATGATATTTGCAGAGTAACCCTAAAGATTCCCAGGTAAAAATACATAATCCATCACACATCCTTTTCAACTTTTAAGCTTTATTTTTTTTTCTGAATGGTATATGAGGCCTTGTAGCCATATTTGCTTCTATATTCAACCTCACAACACTATCAAAAATTGCATTGTTATGTTAAAAGTCTACTTCACCCCAAGCTAATTGACCCTATGCATACCAGTTCCATTTCTTTGGCTTGGAATCACACTTATCCTTTTCACTTCCATGGAATGGAGAGATAGAAATTTAATCACATTCTCTACCAAGCAGAATCTCATTTGACTTTTGCTTCTTTCATTTGAAGATTAGTACTATCTATTCTGTTTGCTCTGATATTGTAAGGTACATGCCTATGTAGTGCTGTGTCACTGCAACAAGACATTCTATATTTTTCCTTTGCAATTTAATATTCATGGATTGTCTTGCTCTACAGAGCTTAAGACATTTTTCTGAAAATTTAGAAAAATAACTTCTTGTATTCACTTCCCAGCCTACTTGATGTGTTGTCTTTACAATTAGGTCATTTTGCTGTCAGCACCCTGACATGAGTGGGTTACACACTCCACCAAGAGGCAGTACAGCCTATTGTTGTGACTGACAAAACAGATCCTCTAGGGGAACCACCTGGAAAGCTTATTAAAACATGGACTCACCTCATAAACATTCCAATAGAGCTGTTGGGAGCACAGGCCAAGCACTTGTATTGTACAAAGCCCCATAGACAGTGGCCTGCTGAGCAAGACTTTTTCTTTAAAGTCATGTAGTTTGAATCTCATGCAACTAATTCAAAGAGATGAGTTGCCAACAATCTGTGAAGATAAAGTTATTTATATGAAGAAGACTTAAAATGTTCTAACAATGATCATCTTTCTCTTTTTCTCAGACCTTGTGTTGAATCAGAGTATTCAATTTAATTACCAAACATAGGCCCATTTTCATACAACATGGATTCCATGTGACCTTCCTCTTCCTAAAGCTGAAAGATGAACTTTGAACTTCACTTACTAGAATTATAGATCATGCTCAACCATCTAAACTGTTTCTATTTATGGGAAATGGCAGGTGTATGGGTTAAAATCTAATGAATTGACATGATGCCCACAGATTAATTTCCTAATAATCTTCTGTCAAACCTTCCTGACGATTTTCTTCCTTAACAGTCTATACTAGGCTAGTTTCTTTTGTTTTCTTCTAGTTCTAGGGTCCTAAAGGCATTTGGAATTTTATGTTTCAAACACATTATATTTAGTAATAATCCACAATAACATACTGATAGGATGTGCATTGTTATTCAATCTCTTGATAAATATATAGATTTTCTCCAAGATTATAAAGATTTTGCATTTATCTCTATTCCATCTATTTTACCTCTATTCCAACAGTTCCTTGTTGGTTCTTGACTCACCCCAGATTCTTGCAAATCTCTCTTAGTGAAGTCATCCACTCTACCATTTTTTAAATGTTCATGTTAATTTACGTTTATGCCTATGACATTAATTAAATATGCAATTTTGATAAAGTGCCATTTCATGTCCTCCAATTTCTTTGAAAATTATCTCCAAATTCTTAGCATAGCCAAATATAGCCTGTGTATCACAGGCTCATTATTACTAGAGTCCTCATGTGCCTTAGCCCACTGGATCTGCTTTGGCCTCTCTGCTCCACAGCAAATGTGCCAGAGTTATGCGTACCTCAGGCTCAAGGTGCTTGCTTTGCCTTAAGTTGTGAAGCTTTTCCTCAATATGCTATTATGTTTCCGCCTGTGTATCTTCTTTAAATGACTTGCTCAACTGTCATATCTAAAATAGTAACTCAGTCATCATATATACACTTTGTTTTGAATTTATTCTTTATTCTTATCAAAAGAACATGAAGTTTGTCTGTTGGTATTTTATGTATTTTTTACTTTCTCTACAGCAAAAAGGTAACCTCAGTGAAAAACAGATTCTATCAATGTTCACCATGTCTGCATCTCTGCTTCCAGGGGTTCTTGGACTATAGTAAGGATTCAGGAAATAAGATGAATGGATAAATAGATGGTAGAAAGGAAAGAATAAATACGTTTCTGAATTACATTTAACACTATTATTTTACTATCCACAGTAGAATTCATTCCTAGAAAAGCCCAGTGGATGCTTGCATATGGGCTTGGAGAATGGGCAAGATTGCTGTAGTAGGGGTGGATGTCCTTGATAATTTATGGACCCTAAAGTCTCTAAGGATCTGACGTGATTAGGCTCCATTGGCATGAATTCGGAAATCCAAATTTACTCATACTTTTAGAAATTTTGTGGGTTTTTTAAGATCAAGCTATTATACAATGATATATTTCTCTCTCACACATTGTAAACCTTAAAGAATCATAGAAGATTTTAGCATGAAACAATAGCTAAACTTTCTTGATTGTTACACTTTTCTGAAAATGTGGGTCCTAGAGACTAAACCCCGGACCTTCACTCTGACTTACATGTCCTTTATTTTGAGACAAGTTCTCTCTATGTCACGAAGTCTTCCAGTCTGGGTTTGAGTTTCTAATCTTACTGCCTCAGGCTTCTAGAACATACACATTACAGGCATGCTCTGCCATGCTTGGCTGCTCTATTCTGTTATATCTTCAAACTCATTTTTTTTTTCCTGTGCTCAGGATTGAACCCAGGACCTTGTGCATATTATGGGAGTACTGTACTCCTAATCTGCATCTTCAAAGCAATAACCTCAATGTCACTCTTTAATACTAATTATAATCATGTATGCATTGCCAGTAGGGGTTTATTATTATAGAAAATTGATTCATTCAAATTTGATCCTGAAGAGAACTTTAAGTATCGTTCACACACTATTCTACAGAATCATTAAGACTTAACTAAACACAAGATAATTCGCTGATAAATTCCAAATTAGGAAAGTTTTTTGATATATAATTCTATAGCCATTAGTTGTCATGAAAAATTCAATCTTAACTAATGAGATTCAGTTCAAAGCTCATAGCCTTTGCACTAAATTTTAATTTTAAAGTTGTTATTATTGATGGATTTTATGGGCCTTTTCTATTTGTAGTAATTCTTATGATGTTCATAGTAGTAATATTTACATACTTGACCTTTGACTTTCTCTGAAAATATCTCTGCTAGATGATCTGGAAGTAACATATTCATAGTTATCTTTATATCATTAGGGCTTGATGGATTTTTCTTTCTTATCCACTTAAAATTGCAAGGCAGCGTTTAGAGGCTCTCAAAGTCCTGAATGAGTGAAAGGGTTCCATTAGCTCTGCTCAGAATGATACTTTTTGTCAGGTGTTCCTATTTGTCACTGACCTCACCTTTACAGGCCAGTTCACTGCATGGTCTGAATTTCAACTCAAGTGTCATGCTTGCTATTTTCGAACATTGTATAGAACTTCTGTCCTTGAATTTGGATAAGAAAGCTAAATTGAAATAAGAAAATTGTTTTAAAGTTTCAGGAACCAAGGTGTAAAGTGTCTGTATGTTTGTTTGTGTAGAAGTCTATGTATGCATTTCAGACCTAAAAGCAAACAGACCACTCAGCCACAAATCAAGAAACAAATGATTCACACTAACGCAGCATTTAATGATCAGAAAGCAGCATGTTAAGATTTTCATTTTCCCTACCTTATCTGTTATTATAGCTACTTCCATAAATCATAGTTAGCTCAAATAAATGTTTTATTATCTGTTGACTTTGTGAATTTAAGAAAAAGCATTTTATGTTCATGTGGACTGCATGATTTCCTAAAAATTTTACTACTACTGATTTGAATTTTCCTTCCTTTGCAGAGAAAAGTTTGCTGAGAATATTGGTAATTTGCCATTTGCTTTTGTATAATTTTTTCTTTCTCTTTCTCTTTCTCTTTCTCTTTCTCTTTCTCTGTCTCTGTCTCTGTCTCTGTCTCTGTCTCTGTCTATCTCTATGTCTGCCTATCTGTCTGTCTGTCTGTTTCTATCTCTCTGTGTCTTTTTTTGAGACAAGTTCTAACTAAGCCATTCAGACTGGCCTTGAGCTCACTTTGTAACCCAGGCTGGTCTTGAACTCACAACGATCCTTCTGCCCCAGCTTCCCAAGTGCTGGGATTATAGGAGCACACCACCTCGCCTGGCAACCATTTATTTTTAATTCTCTTATCTTGCATATTTATTTCCTCTTTTTTCAATTTGAAATATCAGAAACTATAATTATATAAACCTTTAGTTTATAAAACATAAAATGTAGATATCTCTATATTTTACTTTATAAAGCTTTCTTTTCAAATATTAGCAAAATTTCTGTAATGTAAGGGATATATTCTGTTGTGACATGAGCAGTTATTGATATGATATAAAAGTGAAGACTCATATCATTTCTAATTTTTTACTATATTTTGTTCTCTTTAATTGTTTTTCAAAACCCAAGAAAGAAGTTAGAGGCTAAACATACATAGCACTATTTATTACTGAACTGCAGTATTCCATATATAATGCTTTCAAAATATAATATTGCTCTATAAACAATAATATAATACTAATTTTATAGTCTGTATTTATAAAACAGGATTAGCAAGCCTTAAGGTCTAATGTTCAATCTACATATATTATATTTAATTGCAGTTAGAAATCTAAATATTAAAATGGAGCAATAACATCCACTGCATATATAATAGAGGGGTCTAATAAAATTATCCTTGGCTCTTCTGTCTTTTGTAATAACTTAAGATAGCAATTATATTCGTGTCATATCAAGTTGCTGCAGTTCAACTATTACTGAATTACAATACATGTTTAAATAAAAATAGTAAATCTTCAAGCTTCTTACAAGAATACTGCATTATTGAGTTGAGGTAGATACTAATACACAACTCTGACTTCATATACCATTTGATTTACACTTGTATTTCGCAAGTAGATGCCAGCATTGCGGCACGTTATCCAAGGCTCATCTGTGTCCTAAGATTCTGCATATTTTTCCCTTTTGACAATGCATAGATGGTGTGGGAAAGGCTAGGGCTCACATTTTTAAACATCTTTCATAAAAATCTTGCTTTTTGAAAAAGCAAGTGAAAGCTAAGAGAGAAGATAAAAATAACAGAAGCAAAGCAGAAAAAAATTGACATAGTAGGAAAAGAAGAGCAATAACTGCTTGAAATAATTGGCACCTGATGGTCATGCAAATCACCCTAAAATATTTTTTAAAGCAATTGTGTAATATTGGAAAGTTAAAAATCAAAACACTCTTGAATAAGGACGTCATCCGTCATTTTATTCTTTCTTTTTCTCTGAAGAAATGTGGTGAATGGGATTAGTTTATTGTAAATAAACTAATCCTATTTCAGGGAAATGTCATTTTCCATGTGAAAACACCTGTGCCACACTAGCAACTCTTCCCCGGAAAGTTTTCTCAGTCTGTGCTGTGTTTACTTGTTCCTCAGCAGGATCCGCTGATGCTAATGGACTCACAGCAGTGCATCCTACTTCAGTTATTACAGGTCTAATTCAGTCATTAACATTTCATTAATGGACGGGCCTCCTAGCTGCCGGCAAGGCTGTGCAGATATTGATGAGCTCTCTGCTGATGGAAGCAAGTCTTTAAGGTGGACCACTTTAGATAGATATGGAGTGCTTTCATGGGGTTTTTCCAGGACAAGGAGGTAGAGACTATTCTAAGGGCTTAGCTTTAACCTAACCTTTGTTAGGTTACCACAAAAGGGGCACGCAAAAGGGATTGGCTCCACTTCGGAGCATGCTATGGTATTTTATAAGTTGGCACAGCTCATAGGGTAGGTGGTTATCTAGGCACATTGGTAGGTGCATTGCATGTGCCCCAAGTCATATATCTCAGACTAGTTTCTTTTTTTTTTTTTTGCGGGACAGGGGATTGAACTCAGATCCTTGCATTTGCCAGTCAAGCGCTTATCCTGCTGAGCCATCTCCCCAGTCCCCTCAGACTAGTTTCTAATAGCAATTGAAAATTTTCCTTCCTGTTACTGGGAATAAAAGTTTGAAGAAGTTGTTTAGTGAATATGTGATGCAACTTATAAATTTATCTGTAGTTAGTGACATTAAAAGAAAACACCCTGAGCTACCCTTCCTGGACTCTAGTCACTTTCTACATTCCTCACCTCAATCTGCTGCATTGAGCTCTGGGCTTAGTCTTATTATTATCACAGTGCAGTTTTTAGAAAACTCAGTGGTGGGGCTGGCGAGGTACCTCAGTGGTCTAAAGAGCCTGCTTAGGTAAGCACGCAGGGACTGCAGTTTGATCCCCAGCACCACACGTCATGCCAGTCCCACTCCCAGTGTGGGCTGAGCCAGCCCCCCTCAAAAAAAAATCAAGTGGTACTTATGTTGTCAAGCCTGTTACGCATTTATGATGCTGTTCTTTGAGTTGATGTTTCACTATTGAACACAACCAGTCATATTTCTTTCACTGGGCGTCCCATTCTTTCGTCACCTTAGCCACTGTCCCTCTGCAACTTTTGTTACAGCTTCTTTTCCTTCTGCTCTGCATGTACACATTCAGCTTTTTCCTGCATCTCAGTGACTGAGTGCAAACCCACGGCACTTGGAATCACTTCTGTGCATGAGATGAACAAATCTAAAAACTTTCCCCAACATATTTTTGTGATTCCAGAATTGTCCAAGATGATTTCATTCTATTTTTTATACAAATTTTCTGTTGCATTATTTAATTCAAAAAAGGAATATAAGAAAACAAAAAACTTTTCTTCATTTCTACTTTCTTTTCTGTAAAATGAAGTTGTTGACTTATTTACTCTCTAAGGTCTCTTTAAACTCTAAAATTCTATGACCAAAAGTTCAAGCTTTGCATAAAGCAGGGCAATCAGAAGTAAGAATATTAACTGTATCCCCAGCTCTCCTATTAAACAGATTGTTATTTTTCTTTACAACTGAAAGTTGAAATATATTATATCACACAATTTCTAATGCAAGTACTTAATGAAAATTACTAATCTGATACCATAATTATGTTTATAATATAAAATTATTAAACACAGCTATATTGCTTATAACTGTATGTAGAACATATGTTGTTGCAATAAAATGGATTTAAATTCCATTATATAACCTTATTGTATTCTTTAATAACATCAACAACTTAAATTTTGAAAAAATAAAAGAAGCAGACAATCAAAAGCAAATATTTGTTGGTACTATAAATTCTACCTTGATGCCTAAAAGTAAAACTGGTGACCTTTTTCCTTTAAGCACTTTTAAACTAAATGTACCATCAGTATAATCTGAGCATGTCAGTACATTGTCAGTGAAAGTATTTGGGCTGAGTCATTTGAAAAATTTTCAAATGCATTATCCATAATATATGTATTTTATAAGAATGTTCATTCTGATCTGGAAATTGCACCTTAGTTTTTGTTTGTTTTTAATGATATTTTTATACAATTTCAGTCTTTAATGAGAATCATGTTTTTTTTTTCTTTTCTGTATTTTAGAGAAGGGTCTACAGGGTATTCTGGGTCTCACTACTAGATCAGATTCCTAGTCATCTGCCTGTTTACAGCCTTCCAAGTGCTGGGATTACAGGCATGCGCCAGCACGCCCAGTCTCAATTGCTCTCTCTCTGTTCCCTGGGGGTGGGGCTGGCATGGCAAGCCCAGGGTTCGAACCCCTGGCCCTGAGCCTGCTTGCAGGCACATTAATCTCCTGAGCTATTTGGCAGGCCGAGAATCATGTTTTTAAGGTGCAGAAACAAGTATGAAAATATATATATATATATATATATATATATATTTAAGAACAGTAAAGTCTTAAAAATTGCATATATTTTTATGCAGGATAAATATAAGTTTTAATAGAATAAAAATATACATAAGTTCTAGGACAATATTTTATTATAAAATTGACCTTATGTCCTAAGGTAAAAAAAAGTCACAGTTACAAAAAAGATGGGCTGTGTAACTAAATCTAGTTATTGAAATGTCTCAACATTTTTCTTTGTGAATTACTACCCAACATCACTTTGATTTTCATTATTTAATTTTTAGTTCTTTAAAGCACAAAATTCCAAGTCCTTAGTTTCTACAGTTAAAAATATCACCATATTAAAGAATAGGAATATGTCAGAGGGCTTAATTTTTAATTTTACTTTTTACAGGGAGACAAATGTGTAAAAGAAAATTCAGATAGAAGTTACATTGTTTTGTTTTTAATAATTACAATGAACGCCAGAGTAGCAAATAGCAAAGGCATGGATTATTTCATCAGCAAAAATAATAAACATTTCCAAGACAACACATGTCTATAACAAATTGTATTATTTTCTCTCACAAAAGTTAATTCCTATCTATTTACTTATTTGAACTATATATCTTCACATATTTTTCTTTCCTTCACAACATCTTATGAAGAATACTTAGGCAACTAAAGTGTTCTGCATGTGTACATTTTGACAAATGTCAAATATAGTACCATGCAAAAGGCTAATGTATCAGGAATGTGGATGGAACATGAAAGCTAATCACAAGCTGCATCAGTTCAATTTTATTAATTCTGGTTGTATTTCCTTCTACCAAGATTTATGAACAATTAACAACTCTCCTAAATTTTGGTAATCCTGCAACAAACTTTAACCAATCTCCCATTTTCTGAGGAGGTGATACTCATGTCTCCATGTCTTTTTGTGTAGATGTCCCACATGTTTCTGGCAAACCAAGATTCTCCTCTGGTCCACAAAATTCCAAAACTCTGCAAGAGTAGAGACTCTGACTTGTCACTTGGTACGCCATCTCTTCACCCTTAGGGAAACCTACTGAATGTGATTCTATTTTTATTTCTATGTGCTTATATTTCCATTGCAAATTTGCTGATTCTCTGTTAGAATTATGACATTATTATGGTCTTCAGAAAGCGATTGGTCAGCAGGCAAGATAGCTCAGTAGAGTAAGCCACTGTTTAGGCACTTTGGTTCCCAGTACCGCACGCCACACCGGCCCCGACCCTGGGCGCTCTGAGCCAGCCACTGAGTCTGAGCATGGTGGTGTATACCTGTAGTCCCAGCCGTGTGAAGGCTGAAAACAGAAGGATCACTAAGAGTCCAGGCAGCAGAGTGAGACCCTGTACAAAATACATAAAAAAATAAAAGCAATTGGGCTTCTATCTGATCTTGGGCCTTGTGTAAAAATGGCCACCATCAGTTTCCTGTCACTTGTGATACATGTAAGAAGACTGTACTACTGGCCAGGGGCACAATGGGGCATGCTCTCCTCTTTGACCAATAACACAATTTCAGCTTATTCTGCAACACTTGAAACATTTGTGTCTTATTGAGAAATTATTATTTGTGTTTTCAGTCACATCATAGACATTAGTTTTCCCAACTCTGTTTTCTCTTTGGCATGACAAAATTATATATATATAATTATATATATATATAATTATATATATATATATATATATCTGTTAGGAAACAGTTCTCATTTGTGAGAATTTAGTGACTATTACTTGTAATGGTGTGGATTGTGCCCCTAACTTTCAAATTAGTGTATTAGTACCATATCCCTCAAAATGAAGATATTTGGAGATAGGAAGAACTTGCACTGAGATAAGATGCAGCCTTTATGAGGAGATTGGTGCTCTTGTTAGAAAAAAAAATACATTAGCTTGTTCATATTCTGTGTCTCCACTGAGGGCACACAGGGAGAAGAGGGCCTTCTGTAAGTTAAAAGGAACACCTTACTTGAGTCTGACCATGCTAATATCCTGTTCTCAGATTTCTCACCTTGAAAATGGTGAAAAATATTTTTGTAAGTCACTCAGACTATGGTATTTTGTTATGGCAGCCTGAGCCAAGTAATAAACTTAGTATCCACATGTGTTCCTAAAACATCTTATAATATTTCAATAATCAATCTCACCTATCCATAAATGTAATAAATTTTGATTATATGGATTAAGTTTGAATCTATGTAATAAAATTTGGATCTGTGAATATGAAAATCTATTTTTTGTCCATTTTCATGATTGAATCTATTAACATCTATCTTTAATTTCCATAATGTGTTTTTATCTCATTTTATAGATTTTCTACCATAACAGTTTACTTGGTATAGACAAGGGAAAATAATTTATCCATAAATTTGGCCAGTAAGGATTAACCTATCAATGACTTTTGCATCAATGTTTTACTATAAATGGGGGACCATTTTTCGTGATTGGAAGGAAGGTTACTTCGGCTTTCTTTCATGTAACCCATAAGACAGTCAGTGATGGTTTGCAGGATGTCCATTGTTACAAATAACTTGAAAGAAAATCTCCGTCATCTTCTAGAGACAATTAACTTACACCAGAAAGATGAGGGTTAATTTACCTTTATCATATTCATGATGTAATACTAAAGATGTTATTAGTGATCATAAAAATCCTTAAATCTATCTGTGCATGTTATTTAGCTAAATGATCCCTTGAGCGTGAAACACTGCAGTTTAACTTTTTTATATATAAGTAAATAATTATTTGGTCTTCATTTATTCCCTTTAAATCCCATGAACAGCATCCCTTTACTCTATATTTTACATGACAGTGAAGAGGAGAAAGTGGCCTATCGTCTCATGACTCTGAAGGCCTCACTCAGCTCTTCCCTAAAGAGTGAGCTGATTCACTTTGTACTTCAAATATAGAACCTGCACACACACACACACACACACACACACACACACACAAAATACAGAACCTGCCTCCTCTTCTCTCCCAGTCATTTTTATATCTCTAATGATATAACAGGTTTAAGCAACTATCTTCCTGGAAACATTGAGAAATAATCATTCAAGAAAAAAGAGAACTCCCTGGAGCTATGAAATAGACACTGCGCAGGAAGTGACATGATGCCTTGTAAATCAGCTGTGCTTGCGCTAAGTCAGGGTGCACAGGTGGAGACAGTCGAGTGTTAGGATTTCCTGTCTGATTCCCATATGCGTGTTTCTGAGATTCACTGGTGAGTTTTGTTAAGTAAAGATATCTTGCCTATTTCATTGTAAGATACTTGTTTTACCTTTGTTCTTAAAATTACTTCAACCATTACTTCAAAGTAAAGTGCAGAGAGAAAGAATATTGATTCAGAAAAAACTTTTTGAAAAAATATTTGAACATTTGTACATTTGACATATTGATAATTCATAGTCAAAAGATGTCACAGCAGAAATGTCTGCTATATCCATTAAATTCTCTGAATGAATTCCAAAAGTATATTAATCCATTTGTTGAACTTTTGGAGATCCTAAGAGATAAATAATCAGTCTATCTTAATAGTTTATACAAAATATAAAAAATGATGCAGAAGAAAATCTTAATGATTATAAAAGCAAAAGTTTACTCCACATCTTAAAATGGCAAGTTTCTACCAGAATGATGAAAACCTTATTTAATGTGGCTTATTAGATAAAATAATATATATTATTCTAGAGCCTAATTTCCTGGATTAAAAAGCTAGGCTCTACCTAATTTCTGAAATTTGATAAGTCACTTAATGATTTTTTGTCAGTTTGCTAACTTCAAAATATTGATTTTAATGTTTTTCATTGTTAGACGACTGTAGAGTAATAAAACAGATTAACATTATTAAAGTCTTTAAAGAAATATTTGAACTACATCAAAGTTTTCCTCATTGAAGTTTCTTTCATATATTAATTTTATTGAGAAAGAAATAGCAATGAGAGTTTCAAAACAGGTTAGTAAGACAGTTACAATCATTAATACATTGTATATTGTTGTCTTCATAGTAGTTATTCATAGTACAAGTTGCAGACATGATATCTTGTCTAAGCACTACTAGCTCAAAACTTTTTTCTCATTGAGCTAAGAGAAAGTAGTTGTATATCTGTGCTAACTATTTTGTATATATGTTATATATTTTGTATATATATTTTAATGCAAAATTTACAATATACTACAAAATGGTCCTTCATTTATAGCCCCTTTTTTTGTTTTCTTTTGTCAGATAAGGGTATTCCATTGCCATTCAAATACTGTAGGTGTATGAATTCAGCAAAGTAATCCAATATAGTCAGTAGTCTATAATGGTAGTGGGTTATCCACAGGACTGGCAAAGTCAGAAGTCATTGACTTGAGTCTTTACAGCTCGGCTGAAGTTTCAAAGTAGACTACGAATCTTTGTGATGTTATAGAGGTTGTTGTTGCTTAACCAACTTCCCCAAATTCTGTAATCCTCATCCAGCAGTAGAATGTCTTTCCTGACATACCTACAGGTAGGCTCTGGATTCTACTCATCTCCACTGAACTCCCCTGCAATCTCCTGGGCTCTCACATATATTGGAGATCTGCTTCTTACTTTGTGAGGGCTGAGAGCTGTTTAGATGGATAGCTGAGCCCACCGGGCCTGCCAACTGACACTTGGCATTTCAAGCTTGGTCTGTTTACTGAGCAAACTTCTAGGGAGCACATATACAGATATTGTTCAGTCTTTGCTTATTGGCAGTCTTCTAATATCCTTTTTTTTTTTTTTTTTTTTTCGGAACCAGGGATTGAACTCAGACCCTTGTGCTTGCCAGGCAAGCACTTATTCTACTGAGCCATCTCCCTGGCCCCACTAATATCCTCTTGCCTACGGAAAACCACATGTCCATGCCTATGTCAAGCAATGAACTGGTGTTTGATAGGCATGACCTCCTTCAAGGAATTTCTCAGCTGCAACAAAAATTGTGCAAGTGACAATGGGTAAAGTACTCATGCTATAAGTGCCACCAAACCAGCACAGTTGTACATCTAGTGTCTAGGGATATGTTATAAAATTGGATTCACTGAAATGTTCAATAATCCTTCAATAGTTATCAAATATTATTATATTTTCAATTAATAGACACTCATTCATTAACTTTCTTAGGTTTTCAGCTTTAAAAGATAAAGAAGAAAGACTGAGAACAAAGGAAAAGTACAGAAAGAATTGGTAGTTTTAAAAATTATTGTTCAGAAGGAAAGAGTTGGTACTAGCTAGACAAAAAACAATGTCTCTCATTCCATTTGCACACACCACCTTAATAATGTATATACAAGAGAACCAAAGCAATAAAAGCATAACAGCCACTTAATCATTTACCAGTACTGACTCTGTGGCTTATCCCACCTGATTAAATTTTTTTTCAGTATTGGTTTTAATAGTACTACGCGATTTAAAACAGTCTAACTTATGCTGTCTCAGATTGTCAGAGGGCCACAATATGATATTTGTTTTACCAATTACACTAATAAATGGATAAACCAAAATATGGATGAATGGGCTTTTGGGCATCTAGAACTGTTATTCAAGTCATTTACATCTGAGTTTACTATAATATTTCTGATTTAAAATTCCAAGAGAAAATAGTTTTGCTGAGTATTATTAGGAGGGCTTAAATTTAGAATCATTTTCTATTAAGAAACTTTACTACAAGTTTTTTGCTTTATTTTATTATTTATAAGCTTAACATTTCTTCAGATACTCTACTTCCATTTTTCTAATTACACCGTCTTTATTGTACTCAAGCTAACTCGGCAGCGCTCCTTTTCTCTGCCGCGTATCACCATATTGAGCGTAAGGCAGGCCTACTTCACAAAACTGAAGAGCCCATTGAATTCCCTTTTATTTGTACCTACAAACATACTGAGCAGTGTCGTTTAGCAGCAGGTCCCGGCCTGTAACTTGGCCATTGAGAAGCAATCACATTACATTTCGACGATAAATGTTTTAATTTTCAGACATATGCAAAATTCAGTCTTCCTGGCTGAGGATTTGCATGAACCTCCATATGATTTTGAATGTAACTTTCAGCAGAACTGAAATATAGAAAAACAAAAGGTTTATAAATTAACACTCACACAGGGAATGCCATTTTGGAGGAGAGAGACGATAGTAATATAAAATTAAGTTTTATAGAAATACTGATTTTTCTTTCCAACTATTCAGTTGAAATAAAATTAAGACTGTTAGTTGGTATCAGGAAAGAATAAATCTGGAAACAGTTCATGGATTAGAAGGAATTTTTCCCCTTGTTTTCCCAAAACTAAAATTTAAGAAAGGAAGAGTCTGGTTTTAAGCCTAGTGTTCTAAATGAAATATTTTATTTATTATAGCTATGTTTTTCTTATAATACACTCACATTTTGTACAATCTAGCATTGTGTTTTTCTCACTGAGAAATAAGAGAAAATATTCTCACTCTGGACTCAGACAAAATACGTAGCACACTATGTAAACCTGATACACCCTTACCACTAACAGTTTTCTTTTTTTAATGTGAAGTCTCCTAGGAATAACTTAAGTGGCAGTGGCTACAGCAGCAGTTAGAACTATTGTGCTGGCAGCGGCTGTAGGAACCATTACCGCAGTAAGGCCCTCAGCTAGAACATTCAATTCAAAGGTCATTTCTGGAGAGAAACAGACATTTCAGGGAAAAAAATCATTAGATAAGAAGTGATTATATCTACTCCAAACAAGGTAAAATATGCTAACTAAATAATACTTCTCCTTCAGGAAACTAAATATGGCTATGTTAGTATATCTATGTTTGTGTGTATACATATGATTACAAATATAATTACATATATTTTATGTATATGTGCAATGACATATGTATATATATTCTTGTGATTCTATTTTTCATTTGAGAAATGGAGAAATTTAAATTGTCTGTTACATAAAGTTATGGTGCTGTTTATTTCTTTATTGTGTGCGTGTGTGCGTGTGTGTGTGTGTGTGTGGCCGGCTCAGCCTGCCTTGAGAGCGGGGCTGGCATGGCATGTGGTATCTGGGATTGAACCCTGGTCCTTGCACTTGCCTAAACTTGCCTAAGCAGGCACGTTAGTCCACTGAGTTTTCTTGCCAGCCCTGTGGTGCAGTTTAAGTTAATTAATGTTTGAGTTTAAGAGATTTTTTAACTGATAATTGAGTTCATAATTTGAATAGCATCTACCAGTCTTGAATATAGTAAGTGTGCAATAAATATTTATTATTATAATTTATTACCATAATCATATTACATATAGTTTTGTAATTATAAATAAAATAAATATCTGACTTATAATTTTACAAATAATTCAATATTGGAAAGTCTTACTAATTTGACTGAAAATTTAAAACAGTAATTGGTAAACCAACAAAAAAGCCACTTGACATGAATCATCTTTCAAAGATTAGTATTCTCATAAAACAATAAAAAGTCTTAATCACTTGGCCTTTTTCATTTGCTTATTAGTCCTTAATTGTGGTTTTGTAATAGAGAAAACATATTTTGTCTTATTTTGAATATGTCTTCATACTTGTTACTATATAGTTATCATAATTCCCATAAATCCATTAAAATGAATCATAAAAGTAGTGACAATCTTTTGGGATTGTTACATTTATTAATTTTAGAAATATTGTTCCAGTAGAAATTTAATGGATCAAATCCTGCTAAAGTTAGTTAGTAGTGACGCCGTGAGAAAAATGAAGGAGAGTTCAGTGGTCATTGGGAATGATTACAAAAAACTCACAGGACCAGTCCTCTGCAATGAATTCACCAGGTAAGGACTGTGCATAGCACACAAGTACGTAATCAAAAACTAGGCTGGAATGGTATGGTGATAGGTCATTGAGTGGTCAAAATTTCTTCAAAGTAAATATTGTTCAGGAATTGGTACAAAATGTAATATATATGAAAAACTAGCTGTCAAATTCTATAATAACAAGAAGCCCTTTTTTATTGATCTGCAAATCTTTCACTTGAAATTTATGCCTGTATTTAAAGACATGCACTAGTCAATCTTAAGCAGCCAGTTATTTTAAATTTGCTTGTAAACTCTCTAATTCTCTTGAAAGAAGCTTAAATTTTTATAGCCTAAATACACCTAATATTATCATATCAAAAATATTGGTAAAATATTCTGACCATAATTCACACATATTCTTCACGTACTAACATCTCCCATCAGGTTGCTTCAGTGATCTTGACCCTCTCTCCTGACATAATACATTTTAGAAATGATGTCTTTATGAAATAAAGGGCTCATCTCATGTATGAATAGAAATTGAAAGAAACACATAGTTTTATTTCTTGCTACATTTACTAGTAAGTCCTTAGTTTCATTAATTCCGTAAATCCACAAGACATAGTCATTGTGGTTGCATTAAAATAGTTCTAAAGCATAGAACTCTAAGAAAACCACTTATATGCTGGGTCAGTCAGTTTTACAGGGCAGAGTTGGGGTGGCTTGCCTCTCTCTCCTTCACACTATGTGAGATATGAGCATAAAGCTAGGGCCAGGAGCTGGAAAAGTCATCTGTAGTCTCACTACTCACCCACATGAGTGATGTGTGGCCCATACCTGCTGAAAGTTGGACTGTTCACAAGATTCTCTTAATGCGTGTGTGGTAATGTTGGTTCCATTATTGCCTAGAATTTGGATTCTAAGTATGAATGTCTTCGAGAAAGAGAGTACAATAGAAGACTTATTTAACCATTAAGCCCAAAGTCACTTTGGCTACATTTTTTTTTTTTTCCCCAGGGGAAACATAAAGACCTGCCAAATTTCAAAGGAAAAAAAGCAGACTTCATTGATTGGTAGAGAAGTGAAAAGCTTCTAAATAACATGTAAGGGGGGCTGGTGAGATGGCTCAGTGGTCTAAAGCACCTACTTAGAACAAGCTTAAGCTAAGCAAAACACAGGGACCGCAGTTCAATCCCCCAGCACCACATGCCAGCACCCCCTGGTGGGCTGAGGACACACACACACACACACACACACACACACACACTAAATAAATAAATAAATATTAAAAAAATATTTAAAAATAAATAAATAATGTGTAAGTCTACAAATACTACTCAGATTCCAAGCAAATCCAGCCATCTGGGTAGACACATTCAACAAACATGAATTATGTATCTACTAAGAACAACACAGTGAAATGCATAATATAGTAAAAAGAACTGTAAAAAGACTTATTATTTAATAATTGGAAAACCCTGAATGTGAACTGGTTCATCAGTGCAATGTGTTCAAACTATGTGATGTTGAGAAAGAAAGATTATGTTTGAGAATTTGGAGGAAATTTTATCTTGACTTGAATCAGAGTGAGCAGGCAAGATTTGACAGAAAGACATTTCTATTAAAGAAAGAGCTTGAGAAATGAAACTTTTTCCTCTAAAGTGTGAAAAAAGTTTGGTCTCATCGTTGGTCACTTCACACAGGTTAGTTTAATAGTGTTAACTGCAAAAGATATATTTTGGATCTTGTCTTAGTTTCTTTCTCACTGATGGCACACAATGCCCAAGATCCACAACTGAAAAGGAAAAAGGTTTGTTTTGGCTAACATTTTGTAGAGACCTCAGTCCATAGTCGGCTGCCCCAAGACGGGGAAGCATGGCCTAGAGACACAGCTCATCGTGAGGTGGCTGGGGGCAGAGTCTTCTAGGGACAGGGGAAGGAGAGACACCTTTCTAGGCCATGCAACCAATGATCCACATCCTCTAAGCAGGCTTCACCATCCAACATCACATTGAACTACAAACTTATCTTGGAAATATTCACTAAGAACGTATTTCCATGATACAATCAACCTAAGAGCCCCACTTAATAAACCCACAAGTCTTTGGGGGAACATCGGGATAGAAACCATAGTAGATATGAAATAGCGAAGCAAGTAAAAAAAAACTAGAATGTTGGAACAAGATCAGAAATTTTTCAAGGTCTGGGAACTAGACCCATCAAATTAGTTTTGAGCATGAAACTGATAACCAGAAGGATGGACTCTCTTGGAGAGCTAAGTCAATGGCGGAAGTAAAGGAAGTGATAAAAGGCAACTGGAGAAATATTGTTGAACAAAAGACAGGGAGCAGTGTAGAGAATGTCACATATCCAGAGGCTATGTAAAGGAGTACTGCTATACGAAATTTTTCTAATATAGAAATTCCCAGGTAGGATGCATAAAAGCGTTTATGAGAAAATATTGAATGCAATGGAGAGACGGGATATTGATTATAGTGAAAAAGGAAGCTTTTATTTTAATATGTACAGGAGACTACTGAACATAAGTGAGGACAACAATAGTTTGAAAAACAGGAAATTAAGAAAATTGAAGAAGCTGAGTGAATTGTATGTATGTCATGTTAATAGAGAATGTAAATTATTGATGCATAGTTTCCAGATAAAAAGAGGAATTCCCAATTTTAGACCAAATTAGAATACTAAGCAATTATAGGCTTAGATTAAATCATACAAAAGAAGAAAAATGAGACAGATAAGAGCATAAAGTAAAATCCTGCTGGACTCATCATATTCAGCCAATAAGAAAATATAGAACCTCACTGAAATTAAGAAAGAACGATAGCTTTTTCAGCAGTGAGGGTTGTGAAAGGTGTCAGTCTGGCAGAGATTATTCTTCCCAAGGATAGAGAAGTGAGTGTAAAAGTTTTTGAGTTTATATATTTCATTGTTCTTCTCCTATAACAATAGCTCTTAACCAGGTAAGACTTTATCCCCCAAACATTTATTACTCTCGGGAAACAATGGAGCTGTTACACTAGGGATGCTACTCACAGCTGGTAGGTAGAGCTGCTGCTAAGAGAGCAACCACAGAGCTAAAGGTACTCTCCCAATAGAAATGCATCAACCCCCAAATCCATAAGGGTGAGGAAGAACGCTCAAGATCCTGTTGGCCATAGTTGATCAGAGAAATGAGATTTTTTGTTTGCCTTAAAATTCTCCGTCTTTTTTTTTTAAATCTAGAAAGAGATGATCCTGAAAATGCCACAAATTTTATGGTACTTCATAATTTGAAAAGTGGACTCAAGATGCATTTTTTTCTTATAGACTGAGTAGTACAAACATATGCTATGTATTTCCAACACTAAATGTCAGATCTATTTAAAAATTATGAACCGGGCTACATTTACCTTCTTTAATCCAATATGGATTTTTCAGTGCCCAGCTGGAAAGCTGACATGTTTAAGGATTGGATGTTATAGGTTAATGTTCATTTTAAATGCATTACAAAGTTACTTATATTAAATACATGTTAAAAACTATTTGTTAAGGTCTGTGATTCGAACATACAAATTTAGCAAAACTCAACTTTTTCCAACCTTGTTGTGTAAAGATGTTATATTTTCAGAATAGTAAAAGTCACAAAAAGATATCTATGGAAAAATCCATTGTGGGAGAATTACCATTCTGATAAGAGTGTTTTTTTTTTCTAAGTATATGTCTTTAGTAATTTCTACACATATGGTTCCTCTCTCAACTGTGACCAGTCTTAAAGGATGCAGTATCACTTGTTGCAACTTTACATGAAGCAAAGTCCTTAAATTTACTACCTACACAATCAAATATCTTTCAGAGGATGTTGATTTATTTATGCAAAAAAGCAAGATAATACCAAGTGCCACTGGGGAATTATGTCCCTTCTGCCCTGTGCCTTTGAATCATAGACTACATCACACAGCTCAGCTGTTGACTCTGGACGGAGTCCAGCACTACACAGTACTGTGGAAGATGCCAGAAAGATACACCTCCCTACAGCAGATGAAGTAAGACTTATCTTCTCCACAAACTCGAGAGGATACCAGAGTGATTTGTATTGCAGTAGATGTGCAGAACATTCATCTTTAATTTCCAGTGTCAGCCGGGTGTACTTGTAGTTCACAAAATGGCTTATTGCTCTCCTAGGAAGTGAAAGGAAAGAAGATTCACATGGAATACTTTTCCATCTTTTTGGAGCGAAACCTAACATGTTTAAATTAAACACGTGATACTCATTTCTTCAATTAGCTTCATCAGTCATCCTTGTCGGGTACGTCAAAGATGATAGCAAAGAAAAGTGAAAACCAATTGCACTACCGAGGAACACAGCATGCCAGTTACAAACCACTGCTTTGATTGCTTTTAGCAGCATCCTACTTGAGACTACACAGGTAATAAAATTGGGCTGATGTTCATTTTGTGTGGTGAAAGCAGCAGTGTGCTGCTATTTCCACAACTTGCTCACGGTTCTGACAGCCAACGTAAGTGTTCTTCACTTTAGTACCTTCCCAGGACTCGGGAAGTTGCCAGGTAATGCAGCTGTTCAGAAATATGGCGTCTCCTTTTATAGGAGAGATTTGCATGGGATTCAGTGGAAATTTCGTAATGGTGAAATGCTTGGCAATTTGGGAAAAAAGATTTTGCTTTAAATTTTCTTGGCAGAGGTAATTCATGGCAATAAAGGGCCAGGAAAGCAGTGCCTACTAGAGTCCAAATCATTCTAAAGCCCAGTCCTTCCTAGCTAACATGTCCATGTTATTAAGAGGTGTATATCTCCCCAGTTCATATGATCTCACCAGGAGTGGTGAACTCATTGTTCAGCAACCCTGTGGTGTCAGATGAAGGGCAAAATCTCCAATTACTGGGCCAGGAGTAGATCCCAGGAGCCCACCAACTGTGGATAAGCCATACTACCTTCATGACTGAAGGAAGAAAGGAATTTTTTGGACTGGAAAAATAAAATAATTAATAAGGTGACCAAAAAAATTAGGTACATTTTGAGGTAAACAGCATCATGTTCTGGGGAGCAGATTTTATTTCTGGTGATATTTTAACCATATGAGGATTGAAATGAAAACAGTTTTGTGATAAAAAGAAATAATTTAGAAGTGACCAAACATTTTGTGATCTAATGTACATTTTAAGATAATTACCTTTTGGACTCTACTAGCCATGACAATAGGAAATGTATGATTTTGTTTTTAAAACATTTTCACATCTTAACTAGAGATCTTAAGCACGCATCCTACCAGGGAGAGAGACTGCACAAGTATTTGGCACATATCTGGTTTTTAGAAAACTGTGCTAATTAAAACCATCATTGAATTTTTATCACAGAATAGCAATAATGACACCATCAACAAGTTAGTGTTCTATAAAGTTTTTACTAGACATTTTTATTACTAAATTCATTCTTACTAAGATCTTTTGCACATATTTCCTCCTCATTCTCTACTCCCAAGCAAATAAAAAAATAGATTTTTGGGGGGTGTAAAATTGTTTACTCATAGATAGTCCCTTCCATTTTATATAAGGGTAACAGAGAATCTTGATTTCTTTATCTTTAAAATACCTGCAAGTTGAAGCATTCTTGAAATATTCATTCTTTTTACTGAAGTCACTTGTAAACAACATACTAATCAAATCAAATCAATGGAAAAGCTAGTCAAAGACAATAAAAAGAAACTCAAAGCAAACTGATAACTATAAACATGAAAATATTTATTTATTAAGTAAATATTGTATTTATTTATTAGAAAAAATTCTTGATAACTGAGCTAGTTACATGTCTTTCATTATATCTGTAATTTGAAGATATTGGGCAAGTTATAAGGAGATTCCTGAAGTCAGTCCACAGCAAAGTCACTTAATTATCTACATTTTTCTTTAAGAACAAATCATTTGATATTTTAAAGAGGAAAAATGATACAGAATTTCAAAATGAGATGATAATTAACAAGTTATTATATTACATATTGTTATCTTTATAGTAGTTTCTAAGATTCCATGTTATTCGATCAAACAAATCAACACTAACTGTTCCTTTAAATGAACTAATAAAAACTTTTTTAATGGTCAAAGAGATTAACAGCTAAGAATCTATTATGAAGTTATTGCTTAAATTTTTTAATTAACTTTTGAAGTAATATTATGGAGTAATTATTTGGTCTGCTATTTTCTATACACTGTTTCTCGTCTCCCAGTATAAAGGATACATTAGATATAATGCTTACCCTCAATAAATTCATTCTCCAGGCAGGACAAATAGCTCAGCAGATTAAAGGGTCTGCTTAGGCAGACATAGCTGCCTGGGCTCAATCCCTGGTGTGTCGCCACCCCCGGCAGGGGCACCCTGAAGCGGCAATTGATACTAGGTGTGGTGGCACCCACCTGTAATCCCAACTCTTGAGAGGCTGAACACAGGCAGATCACTATGAATCCAATCTACATAGTGAGACCCTGTAAACCCTGTAGACCATGTACTGAAATACAAAAAAGAAGAAACAGAAAAGAAAAAAGAAAGAAAAGCAACTCAAGCTCTTCTAAGAGAAATTAAAAATATAAACAAATGGGGAACATTGCATTTATCAGAATCCCTTGAAGGACTAGGAAAGAAAGACAGACCTGTAAGGCTGCTTCTTTTCAGAGAGTTCAAAGCAGTAAAATATACGCTCCTTGCCTCCTGGCGTCTGTGTATTCACAACTAGCTAGGACACGTAGTAGGAAGTACCCTAGAACTGCTCAGATGGAGCAGCCTGTATAAAGATGGACAGAAGTGAGTCACACAACATTTTCTTTTTGGAAACCATTAGACCTTTAAAAAAAAAACACTGAATTTATGAAAAGTTAAATATTCTTGACTTTCCACTGGTAAACATGAATTCATTAAGCTAAATTTTGAAGCTTGTTATGACATAGGGCAGGCAGAGAGATAGTTCTCAGGAGACCCCTGGGATAAAACAAAGCCTCCAATAGAAAAAAAGGACTCCATTAGCATGCAATGTATTCAAAACATTGAAAAGACATTACCAACATTTCTTTAGCTATGTGAAAATGAACTCCATAAGTGGAAAGAGGATAGATGTCAAAGAAGGTTAAAATAAGGAGGAGAAAATGAAATAAGTCTTGAAGACAAGGAAATTTTAAGGACGCAATAGGCATTCTATAGAAAGAAGCATGAAAGGAAAGAAATAGCATATGGTGATTGGACAATTATCATTTGTTTCCGAAAGGGTGAGTTATGAACCTGGAAGTCAGGTCATAAGAAGCATTTTGTATGTTGTCAGGATTTGAACTTCGTTTCTCGGGCTGTAGAAGACTCTGAAAACTTTTAAACAAGCAATTGATTTGTTTTTATAGTAAGGATCAGTCTGCAGTGCGGTACACGAAACTTCTGTGCACCACGCTATGCCTGGAGCCTTGGGCTGGTAATGGTCCATCAATCAGGGGCAGCAAGCAGACATCACGGTTTCAACAAATCTCATCCCCCAAAGGCCTTCATAAGTTCTTGTCATCCAAGCTATTCCAGCAGCTGTGTTGTGTAAACAATGTGTCTATAGCAAACTGTTTTGGAGTTCAAGAGTAATCTTTCCTGCTTTGCGGTAGGATAAGTTTCAGATGCACCACTCCCCTCTCCCCAGCGTACTTTGGTGGTGGGCCTGGTAGTAGTTACTGCATCCCAAGACATGTCTATAGTCAAGCACAGGCTGGTGGATTCAGATGGCTGCACATGGGGGTTTTGGAGACAGATAGTCACAAAAAGAGATGTAGTCTTTCTCACCAAGGTATTTCCTCTGCATTCTAAAGGATTATACTTAAAGCAATGGGCTATGTTGTCTCCTGTGTAAAAGAGCTGCTTAACATCCCTTTATCAGTTTAGGTTAAAGGCTGCATCGGTGTCTATCAACATACATGTATATTTATAGGCTTAGGATATTTTTAATAATAATGAAACTGACAAGATCTAAATGCCCCCCTTTTTCCTTTATTTTCTAATTTGTCTTGTAGGATGAAAATTGTATAACAATTTTTCTCACACATCATAAGGACCCTGACCAATGTTCCCATAAAATACAGATCAGGGGGCCAGGGACATAGCTCAGTGGACTAAGTGCCTGCTTAGGCAAACATGTGGACCAGGGTTCGAGCCCACTACCACATGCCACACCAGCCCCGTTCTTGGGTGCAGTGAGCCAGCCATGGAGACTAAGCGTGGTGGCATACACCTGTAATACCAGTGCTGAGGAGGCTGAAAATAGGAGGATCACTATCAGTCTAAGCTGTGTAGCAAGACCCTGTTCTGGATACATTTAAAAAAATGGAAAAAAAGTATAGATTAGGAAGAGAGAAACACAATATAAATATTTCAGTGAAGAATCTAAGATCCAGAATAAGTTATTTTTATGTTCCATTAAAAATGAACAGCCATGTAGAAATATAATAGGACAGAAGGCTATGAGCTAATTGTAATATTCTGCACAGAAACCTGGAGAAGCCTGTCTATTCAGATTATTTTTGGCCTCCCTGTATAGCAGGTCATCTCCATCCCAGGTATAAGGCAGAACCTCTCAAATCTGAATTTATCTACCTATTTTCAGATACTTGCCAGATAGTTTTCTAATGGGCAGCTCTTACTCTAAGAGTTAGGACATGATTGAAATTCTAAGTGCTTTGCTCCAATAGTTTACAACAGTGTTTTCTGTGCTCTATTGCTTTATTTACTGACAACCAGGTTCCTTAATATTATGATGCTATTAGGGCTGGCCAGATAGATCATCAGACTAAAGCATCTGCTTAGGCAGAGTGCAGCGGCTGGGGTTAAATCCTCTGTGTGCCGTGCCGGCCCTGTCCTCAGGAAATGCTGAGACAATGATTGAGACTGGGCGTGGTGATGTGGGCTAGTAATCCCAGGACAGGGAATGGTGAAAACAGGGATCACTACAAGTCCAATCTACCTAGTGAGACCCTGTAGACCCAGTCCTAAATATATATATATATATATATATATATATATATATTATATGTACATATATATTACAATGCTGTCATATTCTCAATGAAAGAAAGGGCATGTATGTATGAGAGCAGAGTGTAAGTTTTCTAGAGAAGAACATCAGTGAGCCCACATGAAAGGTGGGATTGGAGTGCAAATATCATTATCAGCAATGACGGCCTGAAAGAGGCTCACCAGGCCCCATGGAGATGAGGAAAGAGGCTTGGCCATACTGTGTGCCCTCCTCAGGCTCCCTTCTCAGGACCTCTACTGGACACCTTTTCTAATGTTGAAGGCTTTTACTTGTTTTTCTTTCTGTTCACATTCTCAGTTCCACTACAGAAGTTATTGCATATCCACATGTAATAAATAAACATAAAAATAAATAGATTTACCATTTGAGGTGAGGATGAGTACGAGCTTGAGAGAAGCAAATAGAGACAATTCCAAGGCCAGATTTCAGAGCCATAGAACAGCAGATAATCTGGTCAGTTTCTCCTTGATCCTTCACATTGCTTCTCTGTGTTCCTTTACCCTGTTCTGTAATTTGGGAAGTTTGTCTTTATGTTCTGCATTATCATGTCTTTTGGCATGGTTTTAGAGTCTAGCACTATGCTGGGCTTTTAGCTGTGTTCAGCTACTTGGGGATAAATTGCAAGGGTACATGCACAATGTGAAGGGCAAGAAAACAAATGCTGGCTATTATTTTCCTGCTGAATGTCTACTGTCGGTAATTCTCTGTGGTTCTCTCTCTCCTAGGACTTCAACAACCTTTTCCCCCTTGAAGCCTAAGATTACCAATAGCTTTCCTTTGTTCCAATATATAAGGGAACCTGAAACATATCCACCTGTTTAAATAATAGAATTTCTATTAAGTCATCTTTCACTAAACAATTTTAACTGCACTATATGTTTCTGGCTAAAATCCCATTGATGGAGCGGGCAATGCTAGACCATGAGAAAAAGAAGACATACATGGTAGAGTGTCTGAAGAGGACTTTGACTCCAGGAGAAAATACTTCTGAATGTCTTCACTACAAAGTTTAATGCTAACTCTCCTCCTAATCTAAGGAGGAGCACATAACTTCGAGTCTATCCACTTACATAAGATGAGTAAGAGTATTTTCTCAAGTATCGGTTTTCATGCCACAATTTTCAATTCCCTGAACCACAGGATAGGCAGAAGGGGAACACAAAGAGAAAGACACAGCTTAGGCTTTCCTGTGACTCTCACTGCAGCCACCTCCTTCACTAAGTCTGAAAGCTTGGGAGAGAGCACAGGAACAGAGGAAATACAATCAATGCAAACCAATCCCAGATGAAAGTGAGTGCTTCCTGATGATTAGCAAACACAGAAAAAAGAAAAACTTTAATAGCTCAAAATTGGCTTAATGCAAAATATTAACAGACCACAAAATACATACTTGGATAGAATTAAGTCGCTCTTCTGAGCATCTGTACTTGGCCGCCACAGTCATTCCAGTCCTCTCTGAGATTCTTTGTGAAGTCAACAATGACAGAGAGAAAACAAGGCGCAGTGATTGCTTTACTTCCTAAACACGGATCCTAAGCTCCAAAACTTGAAACTGTAGCATTTTAATGCACTTTTGATATTAAAAAATGCAGATTAGCTAGGTGAATGGTGCAGTCCTTTCATAGTTATAAATGACATACTAAAATTCTAAAACGAAGTACTTTTTAAAATAAATCATATAGGAATTAACATTACTAAAATCTGGCATGAACAACTGAGAACTACGTGGCCTCATCTATTTAAGATATAAGTTTTTAAATAAATAAATACATTTAAGATATAAATTTCTCATTCCTCATATACATAAAGTGAAGTCCATAATTCACACAAATTTGTTTTATTGTAACTTAAAGTAGTCTTGAATAAGATATAAATATATGCCATTTTCATAAAAAATTGTACATTATACTATTTTTATTTATATTCATTCCTATGACAAAATTAGTTTTAATTACGTGATTAAAATTAGATGAAGTCTTTAAGAATGCCTTTTTTATGACTATAAAAACTGACTTCCTCTTTAGGACCAAATTATATTACCCATTGTAAGACCTGGTGGCAGGCAAGTTTTAGAAGTATTTATCAGCAGATTTCAAAGTACAAGGCATCCCAAGGAACAGAGAAGCTGCCCACATTCAACACTAAGCCACATGGATTCAAATTCTCTTATAAAGATAATGCAAGTCATCTTGAGAAGATGCAATGTATCAGGTTGGTAATTTGGAGTAAATATCTTTTTAAAAATATCTTTAGGACTGGCAATGACATAATAGTAGTGGCAATAACCTACTACCATTATGGACTACCGGACTATATTATAATATTTTGTTGAATTCATGCACCTACAATATTTAAATGGCAATGGAATACCCTTCTCTGATAAAACTAAACAAAAAAGAGGATACAAATGAATGACCGTTTTGTATCTGTATATTTAAAATAGGATAGATATACAGCTACATTCTCTTAATTCAATGAATAGAGAGATTTGTTCTAATAGTGTTTGTGGACAGGGTATATTGTCTGCATCTTGTTCTATGAATCACCACTAAGAAGACAACAATATGCAATGTATTAATTATTGAAACTGTCCTACTAATAAGTTTTGAAACTGAAAAAAAAATCTTTAAATTTTCTTCTAGTTGAATGAAACTTCTTTACCAATTGTATGTAAGTGAAGGGTTGCTATGAAGAAAATTACTTAAAATCAACTGAGGACAAAGGGTGGGACAGTTTTCTTTCTTAGGCCAGCAATTTCTTCCAAGAGGACAGCTTTCATGTGTGGCTCCATTCAAACATCTTTAAATTATGTACCCGGGAGCATAGGTCAATGAAGGGTTTCAACATCAAATTAATTCAAGCAAGTCTTTTAAACTTACAAAGTAGTTAGAATATGGAATCATATTTACCAATTTATTTATTTAGAACTCAGTTCTCATTTTCCCAAAGAAATATTTTTTATGTCTTTTGAAAACCTTTCACAGTAGTTCAGAATTGCCTATTTAACCCATAATAGTTCCAATATTTATTTCAATGTTATTTGCAAGGCTTCATTACTGAAAAAAGAATTAATGGATTTAATAGACACCCCTGAAGAATATCACCTGAGTGTTCTATATTGCATCTCCACCTGTACACAGTGCAAAAGTGTGTTAAAGGGAAGTTTAGTTTTCTGCTGGGGCACTAAGTCTCCATGAGATACTGTATTACAAAAGACTTGCTTTTCCCTATGCAAATGTCAGAGTAGAAGTGCTTTATATGGGAGTTTCTTTCTATATAAGGAAAGAAGAAAGAAAAATGCAAATTAAAACATATGTGTAGTCCCCTTTTTATAGGGAACAGTGGTGTGATACGAGTCCACCGCATTCTATACTTTCTCTCTGGCTGGGTCAGTAGTGTTTGTTCTACACCTCATGCATGCTTGTTAAAAAAGCTTCATTGGATAGTAAAGACAGTTATCAAGGGCATCTTGTGAAGAGCTAAAATAATGATTCAGGTAAGATGCTGCACTTCTTCCAAATAACTTTCTGCCTGTAGATTTCTCCAGAAATAAGACCAAGCAGAATTTAGCAGACTACATGTTTCTCCAAGAAAGAGATGGTACTTCCTAGTGCGAATTCTGGCTTGTGATTATTTTAAAATTCATACTCTACACAATAAAAGATATTAGTAAAAGTAGAATCTAGCGGAAATTACTGCTAGTTATACTGTTGGCTTGCAGAAACTTGGTAAAGATCAAGAGGAGCTAGTTCAAAAGTAGTCATTGTCCAAATCAAAATCACTAAATTAAAAGTCACACTAAAAGGAGCCTTTGAAGAAACAAGACAGTTTGCTTCAGGGGATCAGCTTGGTCTCAGTCTGTATCCCATCTTAAATGGTCTTGTTAATAAGAAGTTCTATCTACATCTGAAGTCCTTCTTCCTTTGTGGAAAGACGTGCAGCTACTTCTAATAAGTAGAGAAGACAAGAGTAAGAATGAGAGAAAAGTGATCTTATTTTTCACCCTGGGTGTAAAGAATATTACTGTGTTTAATTCAACCATATAAAGAATTAATCTTTAACCAAGACTACAGGACTAATTAATGATAATTAATTACTAATGAAATTATCTATTTAAGATGGCAGTAAAGAGGTTGTGCTTTCTCTAAATATAGTCAGAAAAGTTGAATTGTCTGCTCAGGTCTTTACTCAAACCACAAAAATATTCATGGGGACTTATTCTTGAATAATATTTATGTTGATGTACAGATATATATTTGGTTTCTTCACAAACCACAACAGTCATACTTAGAGACAAGAATACAGTAAGGAGGACCACCACTGCACAGAGTCTCTGGTTTAATTTTAGGTAATTTGCCCCTTTTCCGGAGCTCAACATTTATATAGAAGATCAATATACCAAGAAAATAAAATGTAAGTCTCTTGTGTGATACTACAATGGTTTTATAGATCTCTAGCCCTGTGGAATATCTCATTCAGTTGTTTTGAGACCACTGTAGACATTTTCTACTTCTTAAGGTAGTGCCTCATTGCTACCAGTGCCCACTGAAGCAACAGAAAATCATGAAAAAGGGCAGCATGTTCTTATGTTCCAAAAGTTACAAACGGTGCTGCTGTTTTGTACTTACTTCTATGCGGTGAACATACTATTATATCATATCTCTTGGTACCCTTTATCCAACTTGGGTCTACAACTCATCATTTTATAGAATATAGGCTCCATTTCACCATATAAAAAGTATATATGATTATTATACATCATAATTCGTGAATAGGGAAACCAGGAAAATTGCTCTCAAGAAGGCCTGAGAGATCTAAACATCAGGGCAAAATGGAGCTTTCTAGTAAACAAGAACACATGTCTGCCCTTAGATTATCTATACCTTCCAAGAGTTCTGTATTCTACTGACAGAATATGAATCATCAAGACATACTCATTGCTTGGTAGGTAATGCAAACTCCATCTTCATACAAGAAAACTAAATTTAGCAAATACTGAGTAACTTACAAAAAACTTATCTCCCAGAAAGTGACCAAGATTTTTTAGTAACTAAACTGGACAAAAACTGAGGTATTCTCTGTGCATTTATCTGTATATGTATAATTATTTGAATTATTATATTTATGAATTTGACTGTCATATATAACGCCGTCTGAAGATCTGGTTATTCATCTATAGTAAACTAGAAATTCTGAGTTTGTTAGGAGGGAAAGAAAACATCAAGGGCACACAGAAAAAAGTTGGAAACACATTGAACAAAGTCAAACTAGAGTAGACAGAACAATTATTATATACAAATTAAATGTAGAAATGGAGTGTGCTGTTGTTCACAAGTAGTGATCCATTTTGAAAGGACAACTAAAGTGTTCTTTTCAGAAGAAATGCTAATTTCTGGAGTAAGTGCCACCACAGCTTCTTATTAATGGCCTGTGATCAGCTGAATTTCTCCAACCAAGAATTAATTACAGGATTGGATAAAGGGCCACCAGGGATCATAGAACAGGATAAAAGATACAACTCCACGTAGCTCATGGATGAAGGCTAAGGAGACCACACAGTTGAAGAAATGTCAGCTCTCACCTGAGCAAAGAGACAAGATGGGAGGAGTGTTCCATAGCACAGGACACAGTCAAGGCAATTGTTCTACTTTAGGGTCCCTAAACTGATACATTTTTATGCAAAGTGTATTAGAGAATTCACAAGAGGAAAAACAACTTCAAAACCTTGAGGAAACAGAACCATACGAAATGAGACACTGTACGGCAATGTTAATGACAATATAGAGTTCATCTGATTGCACAGGAGTCCTGCAGCCAGGATGCCACTTTAAGTTCATATGAAGGCCGGGGTAGGGGTTGTCTGTACCCGCCGCTGTGGAATCCGCGGGAGAGGAGCTGCAGGGAGGAGCTACCGCAGTGTTCTAGGCAAGGAAATATACTTTCCAGAGAATGATAGAATGTGAGTGTTTAACAGCAAATATTACAAAGTATCTGAAGAAAGGCATGTTTATTATTGAAACAGGGTGACCTCCAATGTTTGTTTATATGTGTTCAGTGACTTCTTGTAGAAATTCCTTTTTCTCTGATAACAATTTGTAAATTCTGCTTGGTTGTATTTCTGGAGAAATTACAAGCAGGTTAGTGCCCCGTTTTGCACCAGAGTCATTACTTTAGCTTGTCTCAAGCTGCAAATGCTCATTGTCATCTCTCCTCTGTGCTACACACTCTAGGTTGTCCTCAGCCTTGACTTATATTTCTGTGTAACTTAATATTCTATGTGCTGATATTCTGAGACCATCACATCTGGCAGTTGTGACTTCCTCTCAATACATCCTTGTTAAAAACAGACAAAGAAATACTGATTGAGATAATTTGGTGGATTATATAAGTATTAAACCTGTCCTTTATTACCTCATTGGAAATAATTCTCCAGCAAATTAAGTCCATAGCCACAGGATACAAGGTCATTTCTTTATTTATCAAATCACTTCTTTCTATTATTTTTAATTTTATTATTATTAAGTTTTCTGTAGGGCGTTAGAACTCAGAAATTTGCACTAAGCTATATCCCAGGACACTAGTTCACCTCTTGATGTGGGAAACTCACTGTATCTAAATAATAGCTTTAAATTAAATGTCAGCTTTTCTTTATGTTTTTTTTATTTTTAAAGTGAGTATAAAAATAGTAGAAACCATTAGAAATGATACAGAATTTCAATACATAAAATTAGAGGAATTCAACAGTGGCTCTTACATTGCATATTGTTGCCTTCAAATTGGTTGTTCAGATTCCCAGGCGTAAACCTATAAGATTTGTTAAAAATTATAAAAATTTAAAAAGAAGAGAAATGTTTAAGCATTAACTTCTTCTTTCAATAGGCCAGCAGAGATCAGCAGTACAATTAACCAAGCTATCCTGGGTATATGCATACGTATTTTTTTGCTCTTCCTTCTTTATTTTTCCTTTTCCATCATTCCAGTGGCTCTTTCCCTCCGCACGCTTCCTTTCCCTTTCACGCTGACCACTGTACCTTTCAGATCCTTTTTACTCTTTCAGGTTCTTACACTAAAGAGACAATATGATGTTTACACATGAGGGTCTGATCTATTTCACTATGATTGTAGACTCTAGTAGCATCCATTTACCTATAAAAGTCTACAACTTATTTTTTAATTTATTTTATTTTATTTATTCATTTTGTATTTTAATGAAGGGTCTACAGGGTGTTCAGGATCTCACTAGTAGTGGTCCTCCTGTTTATAGCCTCCCAAGAGCTGGGATTACAGGCATGTGCCACCATGCCCAGTCTCAATTGCTATCTCAGCATGCCCCAGGGACAGGGCCAGAATCCCAGGCCCCTGCCCCTGCTTGCAGGCACTTTAATCCACTGAGCTATTTGGCTGGCCCTCCAACTTTTTTTTATAGCTGAGTAATACTGTGTTGTGTAAAAATGCACATCTTTTTTATCATTCCTCATTTCAGTTGTTTCCAAGATTTAGCTGTGACAAATTGAGTTGCTATAAACATGGATATATATATATGTGTGTGTGTGTGTGTGTGTGTGTGTGTGTGTGTGTGTGTGTGTGTGATGTTTTCAGTTCTTCTTGAAAAAATACCTAGGAGGGTAATAGCTGGGTTGCATAGGACTTCTAATCATAGTTTTTTTGAGCAATCTCCACAATCTTCACACCATAGTGGTTTTGCCAGTCTCCACTCCCACCAACAGTGAAGAAGAATTCCTTTTCCCTCGCAGCCCCTCCAGCATTTGTTGTTGGTTAACTTCTTGCAGAAAAAAATATCAAAAATTTTCTGGGATTCTTGTTGTGTTTTATTTATCTCTGGGAATTAGATTCTATGGAATTGTGCTTTCAGTATGGTAGTCCGCAGCATATGTTGTGATATTATTTTATATGTGAATTAACTACATTGAAATAAATGGAAAGTTTTGTTCCTCAGTCAATGTAGCTGCATTTTAAATGCTCAACACCCAGATGCATGCTAAGGAGCATGCGTATGAATGTATCCATCCTTGAAGAAACTGGTTAGCTATCTCTACATTCTCAGTGCCTAAAATTTCAGAGACAGGAAAAAAAATCTTTCCACTCTCGATACTGCATAATAGTAAGTTAGGCCACCATTGTATTTTACCTCTTATTTCCTGAAGCTATGGAATTTAAATTTTGTGTGACCGTTTAGAGCATATAGCACTCTGGAAGGTAGCATCCCAACCCCTGATATGGCATTTTTAAATTGGTACCTCAAGGGCATGTTTAGAAGTGGTTAACATCTCATTGGTCACTGTATGGTAACAGAATGACACAGAAATGCATTTTCAGTTACTGTTAACATCCTAAGCCAGCCCAGTGTGTGATTCTTTGGTTAGTGTTAGCCAAGTAAAAGGCTGGCCCATGGTACATCCAGTGAGGTGAACTGCGTGGCATCCCTCAGTATGCAGCAGGTCCTGACGTGGAAGTCGGCACACCCTGCTCCACTTGTGGTTTTTCTTCTGCCTGAGCCCATGTACAGCATTGGCATGTTAGGACGGATTGCTACCATCCTCCCACATCCTGTCATTTTTTGACCCAGAAAAACTTGGTTAATGATGTATAGTGACAGTGTAGTCATGTGTTGTCTTGAGATCAGTCACCCAGTTGGTGCTGAGATTTGGTGTTAGCTGGCACCCCTTTTTTTCAAATGACAGGCAGCTTTCCCCTTGAGTTGGCCTGCTCCTTCTTGGGTTCTCTGGGGTGTAAGTTGTGACTGCCTTGTTGGACTTCCTGTAAGTATTCCCGAGTAATGTTCTCCCTACAGCACCTTCAGCACCATGGAATCTGCCAGGTGCTCTGCAATACTGCTTGCACATTAGCATGAAGGTGCTCAAAATCTCACTCTTATTCACATCCCAGTTAAATTTTGACTGCGCTCCATGCCAGCAGGTACAAGGATGAGAGCATTATTTCCAACTGTAGATTGAGAAGCTGCCAGAACCTAGACAAATGCACCAAGACTTATGGCTACTTATTAGTATTGGAAAGTGTAAGCCTCTGTCATCTGGCCTTTATTTGGCATGTTCACGCATATCCCATACAATTGAGCTCTCGAAATTTTCATTTCTGTAAGGCTTATCTCCTTGGAATGCACGTCCCACTCTGCAGCCTCTTGTTTCTTGGTTATCCAGTGTGATTAATTTGATGCCATTGATAGAGAAGGCTGGATACAGAGTTACATCAGCCCTGGAGAAAAACTTTAAGTGGGCACTGCTGCCATCTCACATGAATGTGAACTGCTTCCAGTCCTTCTTCCTCATTGTGATGGAAACAAACGGATATGCCAGATTACTGGTCACATATCTTCCACCACAGTGGCAACAACTGGATTCAGCAAATATTTTCAGCAGAGCGGTTTCAACAGTGGCTAGCACTTGCTCACATTTGTCTTTGTCTGCTTTTATTCACTATTTTTCACTTTTTCTGTTAAGAGACAGACTTAAATGCTGATGTGATGAGACCTAGCATTGTTGTCGTCTTTAAGTCAGAAAAAGTGGTGATCATCTCTTGTACTACAACCAGGTTTCAGCTCCACTTATGTTTTACTATAATGCTTGGGCTTAACACAAGTTTGCAAAGCTGATAGTAGATCCTCTAAAACAAAACAAAACAAACAGATATGCAATGTGGAGGTCTCTGTATTGTTTTAATCAAGTGAGGACAGCTGGCTTCTCATAGGAAGGAAGATACAGTTCTACAGACCTATAGAAGTCAGGAAAAAAAGGTATTTCACAATTCTTGAACCTATATATAACCCACATCCATTCCTATGTGCTAATTCCAGCTCTTAGAGCCCCATTCCTTAACCAAATATTTTAGTCTTGGTGTAGTAAATGTATTTTGCTGGAAATTTTGACTTTTCCAGAGAGCCACTACTTATTATAGTAATTCTGCAGCTGATAATTCATTTTCTTGTTCTACCTTCTGGCTGCCGCAACAACTCTACCCTTATATGATGTATGATAGCCACACTACATTAGTGTCATCAATTATCTCTAAATTATGTTTATATATTGTACTTAGGTAACATCTTCTGATTGCAAAGATCTTATAATTAATGCTTTCTCATTTTCCCCAAACACCTGACTTCCTGCACTAGTCATTGACCTTGGTGCTGCTAGTCCATCTCAGTTCATCATCAAAGTCTTTAACACTTGAAACTACAGGCAGTAATTATCAATATTCCACCTAGCACTCACGAAGGAGTTCTTAATACCAATAGACCAATGTCTGACTTCCTAAATGCTGCTGCCTGCTTCAAACTATCACCATTTTAGGTCATTTTCCTGGAAAATATTATCTATTTGAGAAGTGAAAGGAGTTATTTTACTGGGACTGACATATAGAGAAGTGACAGTGACAAAATTGGACAAGAGGAGAGTTGAACTGTGGTAAGTTACAACGAGAGCATTTGCCAAAGCAAATCCTTTGTGGCATCTACAAAACAATGATTAATAATTGTCCCAAATTAGGTTAAAAGATGCAAAAATGAACAATCAGTAGCCAAAACTGGAAGCTATGAAAATGTGTACTTCTACCTGAAAATACTTGTATTGGATATAATACTTCAAAATCTACCGTACAGATATCACCTGAAGCATTCATTTATAGGATAAGAAGCTACATTTGTCATTGATTTCTAGAGAGTGAAGTGAGTAATGATCTATAAACAAATGGAAGTTTCTGATATCAGGGCGACACTAAGTATACTATGAGACACCAAAACAATGATTTTTTTTTTTTTTTTTTTTGCATTTTAGGGAAGGGCTTACAGGGATTTCAGGGTCTCACTACTAGATTAGACTCGTAGTGATTCACCTGCTTATAGCCTCCCAAGTGCTGCGATTACAGGCACACACCACCACACCCAGAAGACAATGATTTTTAAGTGAATTAGTATTCATGCACCAATGGTCATGTTTAGACATGATGGGGAAAAGTGACAATGGTGAAAGATGTCACAACCTATTCATAGACAAGATTGTCCTTGCAATTAACATTGGAAAACAATGAAGCATGAAGTACTCATGACTTTTATTTAAATGGTGAAAATTGCAGACCCACCTGCATGTCCACTATATGTGGACTATTTTGACTTACACCTCTTGAATATTTTAAGAAATCAGTACTTTTAGCAAACATACATATTGTACTTGATAATGTTATTTTTAAATTTAAAAACATTAAAATTAATTAATTAAATTAATTAAATTAATTAATAATTAAAATTAATTAAGTAAACTTAAAAACATTAAAATTGCTCTTGTAGGTAGCATGAAATCATCTTTTTTTTCCAGAACCAGGGATTGAACTCAGACACTTGGGCTTGCCAGGGAAGCACTTATTCTACTGAGCCATCTCCCTGGCCCTGAAATCATCTTTTCTATATTGCTTTTTTGCCTGTGACAGGAAAAGGACACATCAGAAATTTTATAGTGAATGAAAATCTATGATGAAACCTTTACATTCTAAAACTGAGGGTAAAGCCTGGTCTTCAGAATAGAAATTATCGTTTCTTTAAAGTGACTTGTAATACTTTGTGAGTTTACCTACATGATTGATTATTTAATTTGGATAATATTGAGCAATATGTGTTCTAAAATTAAGTTTGTACTAGGGAAGTACATAATCTCATACTACTGAGGTACAGAGAAATCAATACTTATATGCAAACATATGGAAGTTTCATTAATTAATTAATTTATTTATTTATTATTGTACTGGGGATTAAACTCAAGACTTTGGGGTTGCCAGGCAGGCACTTACATGACTGAGCTATCTCCCTAGCAACAGTTTCATGAATTCAAACCATATCTCCATTGCATAAGTGTATACATGGTAAGTACAAGGTCCTGAGTTTGGTCCCTCATAACTCCTCAAAAAATGATTCAGATGTACACCAAATTTAAATTAAACTGTACAGAAATGTAGCATGAATAATATTTAAGGATATGTTAAAACATGAACATTGACAAGTCATGAAAACTGACCTAATATTTAAAATAATATTTATTATTGTGTTTCCTTTATGTTTATAGTAAACATACAAAATGAATTGTTCAGAATAACAGAAAAAGAATAAAAGAGTAATATATGATTAAAATTATCATACTCAATGTCATTCACTCACTGGCTTGGAAAATATATTTATTAAATAGCTATTAAAAACATACATATTGAATATAACAATGATACTAAATTGTCACACTCGACCTCATTATTTAATGGTCAAAGTAATTTAACATATGTTCTATGTTGTAGAAAGATGACTTTCTATACAACAAGCTCTACAGATAAACCAACAGACTTCTACTTCTTTTTGGAAAATATTTTTGTCATATTGGAAAGGATTTGGCTAGTCTCAAGATGAGGCTTTGCTCCCATTTTTATTTTTTATTTTTATTTATTTTATTTTAGTATTTAGTAAAGGGTCTACATGGTCTCACTATGTAGATCAAATTCATAGTTATCCTCCTGTTTTCAGCCTCCCAAATGCTGGGATTACAGGTGCAAGCCACCATGCCCAGTCTCAATCTCTGTCTCAGCAGGCACCCGGGGTGGGACAGGCAGGGCACAGTAGGGATCGAACCCCGTCCACTGTACTCTGCCTAAGCAGGAGCTTTAGTCCACTGAGCTATTTGGCAGGTCCTACCCCCATTTTTAGAATCTAAATATTTCATCATAAGTTTTCACTCACCACATTTTTTTCATACGTTATTTTCCTATCACAGCAAAAAAGCAATACAAAAAAGATTCTATATGTAATTTTTTAAAAAAAATTTGTGGCCCACTGCAGGGCTGGCACAGCATGTGGTGCCCGGGGTGGAACCATGGTCTGTGGATGCCTGCCTAAGCTTGCCTAAGCAGGCGCTAGACTTCTGAGCCATTGGGTGGCCCCAGTTTCTTGAATGCTAATGTAAAACCGAATATCATGACTGTCACGATACCCAAAGAATGTTGTTTGTTAGTTTGATGTACGACATTTATCTCTAGATATTTACCGCAGCTTGTATTAAACTTTTTCAATGCTCATCTTAGAGAATCTACAGTGGAGAAAAGGTTTCCAAGATATTTACTGACTACTGACTCCTTTGAACTCCTAAGATCTATGGAAAACCAATTCAGAACCAAATTCCATGTGTCTTGACATCCATTAGTCTACTTATCTAGACAAAAACCAATGATCACATGATACAGACTTTTCTTTGTAAAAGTAATACTGAGAGAATTTTCCACCTACGTTGTTCAGTGTTGGTGATATAAAGACCACTCCAACATTTTTTCTGTTACATTACTCTTAGATTCAGTTTTGAAAAATTAGCATTTCAATTGTTACTGACTAATGAATATTTTATTATCAGATAAGAACATAATAAATTACAAATTATTCATCTTTCATTCAAATACCACTACCATTTATAACACTTCAGGTTTATGAAATTTGGGGCTTCTTTAATTTTTTTGAGAAATATTTTTATTTCCAGAAAGTCATGAGCTAAATTTAATGCTCAGTTACAGTAACTGTATTCCACTAAATTCTTGGAATATTTAATTTTTATAATATTTTATGGTTTTACATTTTCTTTTGCTATTTTTATGATTATGCTTTATGTGTATTTTATTTTAAACTGCATCAAATAATTTGTCAAAGTCATAGAAATCATTTTAAAAGAATGTATTTCTAAGAGTTACATATTAATGAAATATAAATGTATGAATTATTTCAATTTGCTCCTGTTCAATCTATATTTTCAAAATGTGCTTGGTAAAAAATATTTTCACTTTCATTAAAGAGTGCATGAATTGGTCAACTGGGTTGTTACCTGTTTACATTATATCATCTATATAGTGTACTTGTTTTGGACTTAATGTTAAAAACTCTAGAATCATGAAGTCTATTTAATTTACTAAAAGAAAAAACTTTCTAGAAATAATTGCCCAGATTACCGTTCATTACATTTATAAGAACATCTGAAAGCACTGCAAGTATCATTTTGATTGTTAAATGGTAGAAAAATAGCTATAGAGATTGAATGAATTATCCTTTTATAATGGCCTTTGTAAATGAACATTCTAGGTGACAGGAGTGTGCTTATCAGGAGAGCTTTTGCCTAGGATGTATCAAATCCTCAGTTTACAAATAAGTGAATAAATAACATGACTCTCTAAATCATATTCTATGTAACTTTATATTTAAAAGCTTAATGTGATGAACTATATCTATTTTCGATTTTAAATATTATTTAGCTCAACTATAATAATAAATAGAAATAAAATACAAATTATAAAGTAGAAGTTTCTTTTCTCACATATGTAAACATTAGTTCTAGTAATGCCAGAGTTGTAACTTATGCTTTTTGTAAAGTTCATGTTAGGCTGTACTCTTCTTTTGTATTCATTATTTCTCTGTTCTTTAAAAGTATATAAAATTAGACCTGGACAGTAACATAATGGGTGCCAATAGGCTGCTAGTCTTACTTTAAATTGTATTTTTTTAAATTTCTGTTTCTCTTAAACATTTAAAACTGATGACATAATATAAATACATGAACACATGTAGTGACGTAGGTTTACATCATGTCACATGCTGAATACCAAAATACTGAGCTCTAATGCAAACAAATCTAAAAAGTTCCACCACTAGTACTTTCCAAAGATATTCAGATTTATAAAAATGACATCTTAGGCTGGGCATGGTGGCATGTGCTTGTAACCCCAGCACTTGGGAGGCTGAAACAGGAGAGTCACTATGAGTCTGATCTACATAGTAAGACACTGTAGACCATGTAGACTCTCCCCTAAATACAGAAAAAAAAATGACATCTTGAGATAATTTTACTATTGCACCATGAAAGAGTTATGAATAACCTACCAGTGAATATGCTCCCAGATGAAATATTAAGTAGATTGAAATGGTTATGTGATTCATTAGTAAAAGAAATTGACAAAGTCATGTCTTCTTAGATAGGAAGGTACAGAATAACATGCAAAAAACAGGCAAAATCACAGTGCAAATGGTATAGATCTTAAGTACAAGTAAAAAGAAGAGCAATGAAACAATCGAGGAGAAGGGTTGCAGCATTACGTAGAGTGCAGGTAGACCTCACTGAGAAGCTGACCTTAGCAATGTAACCTGGAGGGAGGTAGAAATGTGATCCATGGGAAGAGTGTGGAACCACATGTCAAGCACAAGGAGTGGAAGCGGTCAGATCCTAAGAGGAGCACAGGCCTAAAATTGTAGAAGAACATGAATATCTGGGAGGTCAACTAGTGAAAGGATCCAGGTGACTTTGTGCTTTTAGACCTTCACAATTGCATGGTTTTGGGCCTGGGAGATGGTTCAGAGGATTAAGTGCTTCCCAGGCAAGAGCAAGGGCCTGAGTTCAATAACTGGTTCCGCACACAAAAAAAAAAAAACAAACAAACATGCATGGCTTTGCTCCAGTAAGGAGACCCATTGAGAGAATAATAGGAAAATACTTTATGAGGTGCTTCATTCTGATTGCTCATAGAGACTGGATTGCAAGGGGCTGAAAATGAACAATGAATGGGGGCATTGAGAGGGGACAATGGCAGGAGTTCTTGTAGGACAGCATAGTGACTGGGTGTTGCTCAAAACATGGACATAATGAGAACTGGTCAGAAGCTGGAATACTCTAAATATGGGATAATGTCCTGAAGCAACACACATCATATGTGAGAAAGCTAAGATTTTAACCTACCTGCAGAGAGAGTGGAATAAGTTTGATTAAGTGAAATAGAAAAGTAAGTATGAAATCAGTTTAGATAGATAAGATGTTTGATGACTACTGAATATCCAAGAGATGAATATATGTTAAATTTAGAAATTCACTGGGACTTGTGATGCTTATCAACATACAGCTAAGTACAGATAGCTAAGGGATGAGATAGGACAGGAAGTGGGTACAGACAGAGAACAGAAGATTCCTGGAGACTGAGCTAGGCCATGCAGTATTAGGAAATCAGAAAAAGGAAGGAGAATCACACAGAAGCTGGAAAGAAGTGACCAGTAAATTGGAGGAAAAATAGGACAGCCAAGAGGCTCAACAGATTAAAGTGCCTGCAAGTAGACTCAGGGGCTGGAGGGTCCATCCCCAGGCCTGTCATGTGGGTCCTGCCCCTGTGGTGTGCTGAGACTGTGACTGAGACTGGGCGTGGTGGCATGTGCACTTGGGAGGCTGTAAACAGGTGGATCACTATGAGTCTGATCTAGTGGTGAGACTCTGAACACATTGTAGACCCTCCCCTAAAATACAATTATATATATATATTCATTTTGATTGTTAAATGGTAGAAAAATAGCTATAGAGATTGAATGAATTATCCTTTTATAATGGCCTTTGTAAATGAACATTCTAGGTGACAG
>NW_004524658.1:4587720-4597317 GCF_000260255.1 Octodon degus
ATTCTAAAGGAGAGAAGAAAGATATTGTCTTACTTCCTCATCACTGAGGAAAGCATACTGTTTTAGTTATCACTGCTTTAATGGGACAATGTTAATTTTGGTTGATGATTCTTAGAGGTTTCGGCCCTTTAAGGAAGGGAGGCATAGAAGAGTGGCACATTGGAGAAAAGGCTCATACATGATGACAGGAAAGAATAAGATCAAGTAAGGAGGGTGGAGACACATCTTTCAGGTCCAGGCCTCTGGTGAACCCCCTCCCAGAATCACTTTCAGCTATAATCTGTTTACTAGACTAATCCACTCATTTTTTCAGGATGAGAGTCACACCCCTATGACTGAATTACCTTCTAAGAGGTCCACCTATGACCATTTGAAACTTTAAAGGGACATCTAGGTATAAATTATAATGCTGTATTCCTATCCCCATAAACCCATGCACATCCCTTCATACAAAATGCATTTAGTCCATCTCAAAAACTGTACTAAAGAGAAAGAAACTGGAAAAACAATACCATTCACAATAAAATCAAGAAAAGTAAAGCTAACTAACCTAATCAAGGAAGTGAAAGTCCTCCTCAATAAAAACTAAAGCACTCTAAAAGAGAAATAGAGGATATATGAAAATGGAAATGCTGTCTACCTGGATGGGCAAAACATACATTATCATAATGATCAAATCCTAAAACTGAAATGCAGATATAATATAAACCTATCAACATTCTAAAAGCCTTCTTCATAGAACTACAGAAAACAATCTTAAAATTGACATGAATCTAGAAGAGACCCAGCATAACAATATGAGTCCTGGACAAGAAGAACAAAGCACTTTTCATTTTCTGTTACAAGGCTACAGTGAAAACAAAAGAACTGTACTATCATGGAAAGAAATATGGTGATCAGGTGAACAGAACTGAGGATGCAAGAACAAGTCCAGACACTTTCAGCCACTTGATACTTAAAAAAGAACAAAAAACATACGCTAGAGGAATGGAAACCTCTTCATAAGTGGAGGTAGGAAAATTCTTTATCCATATGCAGAATATTGAGGCTAGATCCCCTAGCTTTTATTATGTATTAAATTAAAAATATTTCAGATATATAACTACTGAAACAGAGACACGAAACTTGAATGAAGGTAGAGTAGGCCAGACTATTGAAAGCATAGGCAAAATCAAGGACTTTGTGAACAGAATGTTAATTGCTCAGGAAAATAGCATTAAGAGTCCACTAAAGATTTCATAAGTACAAAGGAAACTACAGAGTGAACAGGTGACATACAGAATAGGGAAATAACTTTGCTGGCTACACCTCAGACAGAGGATTAAAGTCTAGCATATATTTTTTGAAACACAAAATTATTTGAATCTTCAAAACAAAACAAAATCAAAAATGACCTTTTGAAATTAGTAGTCACTTCGCAAAAGAAGAAGTATAGATGGCCAATTAATACATAATAAAAAAATTTAACATCACTAGCTTCTAGAGAAATCTAAATTCAAACAACACTGAGGTGTGTGTAGGACAATTCCACTCTCCCCTGGGCTCAATGGATCCCTGTAGACCCAGCCCAAGACCTGCATGTGAGTGAGACCTTCAGCCATGCTCTCTAGACTCCTCCAAACTCTTCCAGAAGAAGCCCAGGCCCAGCATGTGAGTAAGATCTTCTGCCATACTCTTTTTTTTTTTTTTTTCCAGAACCGGGAATTGAACTCAGGCCCTTGCGCTTGCTAGGGAAGCATTTATTCCCTTGAGCCATCTCCCCAGCCCCCTTCTGCCATACTCTTGGGACCCCTCCAGATGCAGCCCAAACCCAGGCTCCGTGTGTGTGTGTGTGTGTGTGTGTGTGTGAGATTTATTGCTTCCCTTTGCCTGCTGGATCCCTCCTGACCCAGCACCGGCCCACTTGTGAGTGAGTCCTTCAGTCCTACTCTCTGGACCTCCCCAGACCCAGCCCAGGGCCGGCAACAAGGTCTGGTGTGAAACTCTGCAGCTGAAGTCCCTAAAGAGTGGCTAGTGGCCAGAACCACACAGCTAATTCAGGAGCAGAACATCTTGCCAAAGGGACACAGCGGATTCACTTCCAGGGACTAAAGCAGGAAGAAGCTGAGCACAGCAATGAGACCCAAGCCAGGCCCAAATGGATGAATTCAAACTTCATAGACCTGCACCTGGTAAGCTGAGACACTTTGCTACACACAGGTCTATAAGAGCATCCTCCCTCTTTTTTGCCTGAGACACGGGGCAAAAGGTAACTGGGATGAATTAGTCTGCTTGGAAAACACCAGGTACATCAAGGGGAGATGATCAGACAGAACTTAGTGGAACTAACTTAAATACAAATTCCTAATTTAATGTATGATTAGCTATATAGACATAATGATCGCTCTTATTGTCTAAAATCAAAGACATTAGTTACAAAAGTTTGTCAACTCCTAAATATCATTACCCATTATTAGTGTTCCTTATTGTAGTTCTGTAAATACAAAACTATAACTACCTTAACCATATAACCTCTCTTGGGTAAGAATTTCAGTAGGTACTATGGTTATAACTATACCAAAGCTCTACACCAAAGGACAGAGGACAGTGCTATACAAAATGACAAAGAGAAAAAGTAAAATGTAATCTCAGGCCCCAAGCCAACCCAGAACATGTGCAGAAGACACTAGCACAGAAGAACTGGGAATCACACAGCTGAAATGTCTGAATTGATAGCTCTGAAGTAAAGAAACAACTGCAGAAAGGTATAGAGTAACTCAGATCAGAAATAACCTCTGAAATAAAAAAAGAAATGTCTGAAATAATAGCATCTGAAGTAAAGAATAAAATGCAGAAACATATAAAGGAAATCACATCAGAAATAATCTTTGAGGTAAAAAAAGAAAGGATAACTGTAAAGAAAGAATTAATAAATGCTTCTCAAAAAGACACTGATAAGAAATAGAGGAGATTAGAAAAGCAATAAAGTCCTTGAATGAGAAATATAGGAAAGAAGTAGGTTGCATGAAGCAGAGTCAAAGAGATATAGAGAAACTTAAAAACTCAATCACAAGCTTGCAAAACCATTTGAGTGAAAATGAAGATAGAGTTTCACATCTTGAAGATGCTGCTGCAGCTAGTAAACAGGTAATAAAAGATCTCATTAAAAACAACTAGGATGCAGTAAAAAATAATTCATCACCTGCAAGATGATTCAAAGATGGACAATGTATGATATAAAAAGAATATGAGCAGAAATAAAGCAGAAAACTTCCTAAATATGGGGAAACAATCTGACATGCAAGTATCTGAAGCATACAGAACTCCAAATAACATCAACCCAATTAAAAATACACCAATATGTGTAATAGTCAGGATCCCAGAAATCCAGCACAAGAGCAATATTCTGAAAGCTACTAGACAAAAGAAAAAGATCACATTTAAAGGAAAACCCATCAGAATAACAGCAGACTTCTCTTCACGAACCATGAAGTCAAGAAGAGCATGGAGCAGAGTCCTTCATGTCCTCTATGAAAACAAATTCTAGCTCAGATTCTATACCCTGCAAAACTCTCTTTCAAGTTTGATGGAGAAGTTAAATACTTCCATGACCCAGGACAACTGAAGAATTTCATGACGAAAAAGCCAATACTACAAAGACTCCTTAAAGATATTCTAGAGAGGGACCAAAATGATCACACTCCACAAATTAGAATGGAAAGAACCCACCAAATAGGGCAAAATTTAAACATAGGAGGAAAAGGAGTAAACAACAGCTGGTAAATATCATGTCAAACATAAGTCAATACATCTGAATTATAACCAGCAATGTAAATGGACTTGATTCATCAATTAAAAGAAATAAACTGGCACAGTGGATTAGGAATCAAAATCCAACAATATGCTATATACAAGAAACATATGGAACTCTTAAGGAAATTCATAGGCTGAAAGTCAAAGGATGGAAAATAATACTACATGACCCAGCACAACAGAAAAGTGGAGTAGCAATCTTGTTTTTAGACAGTCACAAACTTCAAACTGAGAATGATTAAGCAAAATAAAGACAGCCATTATATACTAGTTATGGAAAACAATTAATAAGGAGAGGTAACAGTCATGAATATGTATGCACCAAACACAGGTGCACCCAACTATATAAGACAAATATTTATTTATTTATTTATTTACTTTTTTTTTTGTGGAATTGGGGATTGAACTCAGGCCCTTGCGCTTGCCAGAGAAGTGCTTATTGCAACAACACATCTCCCTGGATCCTAAAAGACAAATCTCAACGGACATGAAAAATCTGAAATCCAATACCACAATCTTAATTGGAGATCTTAACACACCCTTATCCCAAAAAGATAGATGAAGCCGACAAAAAATTAGCAAAGAAGTAAGAGAACTGAAGCTGAGCTTGAAACAACTGGAGTTAGTGGACATATACAGAGTGTTCCACCAAACCACAGCTGAATACACATTTTTCTCAACTGCAAATGGGTCATTTTCTAAAATAGACCACATACTAGTCCATAGATCATGCTTAAGATATGCAAGAAAACAAATTATCACATGCATGTTAGGTGATCATAGTGCAATGAAACTGGAAATAAATGACTAAATAAACCAGAAAAACCACATAAATATATGGGGGTAACCACAGCAGGGAAAGTGTCTCTGTCTAACACTTTCCCACCTGTTTTTTTTTTCTTTCTTGAAACTGGAGATTGAATTCAGGCCCTTGTGCTTGCGAGGGAAGTGCCTATTCTACAGAACTATCTCATGGCCCCCCTATAAATGCATGGAAATTAAAAAACAGCCCACATTCCTCAGCAACCAATGGGTCACAAATGAAATTAAAGAAGAAAACGAACAATATATACAATGCAATGAAAATTTAATCAGAACTTATCAAAAAGTATGAGATATGATGAAAGAAGTTCTTAAAGGGAAATTCATAGGTGTGAACTCACACAATAGGAAGACAGAATGGGAAAAAATAAACACCCTAATGCTGCAGCTCAACAATCTAGAAAAGGAAGAACAAACCAAACCCAAAGCCCACAGACGTATGAAATCATAAAAACTAGAACAGAAATTAATTAAAGTGAAGTGACGAAAACAATTCAAAGAATTTAAAAAAATCAAAATTCTGGTTCTTTGAAAGATTAAATAAAACTGATAAGTCCCTAGCTAACATCATCAAAAAGAGGAAAGAAAAAAACTCAAATACAAACAATAAGGAATGAAAAGAGTGTAATAATCACAGACCCAGTGGAAATTCAGAAGATCATTAATGGCTACTTTGAGAATCTTTACTCTAACAGAATAGAACACAAAGAAGAAATGGAGATTCCTGGAAAGGGAGAAATTACCGAGACTGAATCAAGAAGATATAAGAACTTGCAACTGATATAACCCAATAAGAGCTATTGAAATATAAAATGTAAAAAAACAAAACAAAAACCCTAACCACCAAGTAAAGTCCAAGTCATGATGCATTCACAGCTGAACTCTACAAGAAATTTGTAGAAGATATAATACCGAAACTCCTCAAACACTCAATGAATATAAAAAAGAAGCAATCATCCTACATTGTTCCTGGAGGCAAGTATTATACTGATATGTAAATAAGGGAAAGACACAGCTAAAAAACAGAACTACAAGCCAATTTCCATCATGAATTTTATTGAGGATGCAAAAATCCTCAATAAAATCCTAGCAAATAGAATACAGCAAATTATCAAGAAGATTATACACTATGACCAGGTAAGATTCATCCCAGGGATGCAAGGATGGTTCAATATATGCAAATCTACAAATGCAATACACTACATCAATAGAGCTAAATCTAAAAACCACATGATCATTTCAATCAATGAAGAAAAGGCTTTTGACAAAGTCCAAATCTCATTCTTTTTCAAATCCTTCAGAAAATTGGAATAAATGGCCTTTATTTCAATTTGATAAAAGCCATCTATAACAATGCAGTGGCTAACATAATTCTAAATGAGGAAAAACTGAAATCTTTTACTCTCAGATCTGGTGCAAGACAAGGATGGTCCATATCACCACTCCTATTTAATATTGTTGAATGAAATCATTAGATAGAGCCATTAGAGAAGAGAGAGAAAAAAGGAGTAACAATAGGTAAAGATGTTAAGTTATCTTTATTTGCAGATGACATGCTACTTTACTTGGAAGATCCAAAAACTCCACCAAGAAGATACTAGAATTAATATACAAATTCAGTAGCATAGCAGGGTACAAGGTCAATATCCAAAAGGCAATAGCATTCCTCTACATAGATAACAAACTCACTGAGAGGGAAATTAGAGAAAAAATACCTTTTAAAATAGCACCGCGGAAAATGAAATACTTAGGAATTAATCTAACTAAAAGAAGTCAAAGATCTGTTCAATGAAAATTGCAGTACTCTGAGAAAAGTGATTGTGGAGGATTTCAGAAAATGGACAGATATTCCCTGCTCCTGGATAGGAAGAAATAACATTGTAAAGATGGCTGGCCATACTCCCAAAATTCTTGTACAGATAATGCAATCCCTATCAAAATAACACCAGCATACCTCACCGACCTAGAGAAATCATTCATAAAATTTATTTGGAACCAGAGAAAATTCAAAATAGCAAAGGCACTCTTGGGAAACAAAGGCAAGGCAGGAGGCATTACAATTCCTGACTTGAAATTATACTACAAACCTATTCTGATAAAATCAGCACTGTACTGGAAAAAAAAAACATATCTGAGGATCAATGGAATAGATTATAAGATGCAGAAGCCAATGCAAACACACTCAGAAAACTTATCTTCCACAAAGGTGCTAAATATTCTTACTGGAAGAAAGATAGCCTCTTTAACAAATGGTGCTAGAAAAACTGGCTCTCTACATGCCAAAAACTAAAAGTGGACCAAGGTCTATCACCATGCACTAAACTAAAATAAAAATGGATTAAATATCTAAACATTAAAACAAAAACCCTAAATCTCCTGGATGAGAAGTTAGGAGGAACTCTTGAAGACATAGGGGTAGGCAAAGAGTTCATGAACAAAAATCAAATCACATGGATAACACTTTAAAGAATTAATAACTGGAACCTCCTCATATTGAGAAGTTTTTGCACATCAAAAGAAATTACCAACAAAATGAAAAGACAACCCACAAATTTGGAAAATATCTTAACTAATAAGCACTCAGATATAGGTCTGCTCTCTAGAATTTATAGAGAACTAAAAAACATTAGGGCCCAAAATTTAAAGACCCAATCCAGAAATGGGCACCTGAAATGAATACACACTTCTTAGAGGATGAAATTATAGAAGAGAATAAATATATGAAAAAATGCTCCACATCACTAACCATCTGTGAAATGAAAATTAAAACAACACTGAAACACCATCTCACCACAGAAAGAATGGCTATCATAAGGAAATCAACTAACAACAAATGTTGGAGAGGCTGTGGGGAAAAAGGACCCCTTCTCCACTGTTGGTGGGAATATACACTGCTGCAACCGTTATGGAAATTAGTATGGAAAGGCCTTAAAAACCTAGGACTGGAAATCCCATTCAATCCAGCTATCCCCCTACTGGTTCTTTCCCAAAAGAACTGAAAACATCATATCACAGTGATATATGTGCACCTATGTTTATAGCAGCACAATTTGTGACAGCCAAAACTTGGAAGCAACCAAAATGCCCATCACCTGAGGAGTGCATATAAAAGATGTGGTATTTTTATATAATGGAGTATTACTCAGCTATAAAGAATTATAAGTTTGAAGCCTTCATATATAAGTGGATGCTACTTGGAGATATAGTCATAAGTGAAACAAACCAAACCCACATGTGTAAATATTGCATAGTCTCCCTAGAGTAAGAACTCAAAAGAAGAAACACAAATAGAAATTTATAACACAATTAAATGGAACGTGAGAATTTAAGAATTAAATAAGGCAGAGGGTAAGGTGAAAAGCTAGGAAACACAACAAGGGCAAAACCATACATTTATATGCACTAGATGGTTAAAGCAATGATTTTGAGAATCTTCAGCAGGTTTTTGAAACTAGAAGTTAATTGGTAGGATTCTCACCCTAACTATATATGCTGATATCTGTGAACTAAGCAACTGCACTGAAAATAGCAATGTGTAGTACTTGCTTGGAATGCCTGTCATTCTGGTCTTCTAAATACATACTGCTCATCATGTCATTTAAATTACCACTATACTGTCTCTCTAGTAAATGTTTGCTTTTCTTAGGTTATGATAAATGAAAACAAGAGACAAGAAATAAAATGGCATAGGACTGTCCTATTACAATGCTGTATATGGTTAGATTTCTAAATTTCTATGTAAAGTATGTAATTGTTTACTTCTATTTTGTAAATTTTTTATTCACTTTCTGTAGCGCTTTAAAGTTTAACATATCAATGCTTGATGGAAAATACCTGTTCCATATTATGTCTAAGATGTTCGGTATTCAGACAGATAGTGAGGTTAAATTCAAATGCCTATGTTATAGGACAAAAATATCATTAAGCTTCTCTTCTGTAGGGATAACAACTTAAGTTTGCTGACCATAAATTAGAGAAAAGGCCTACAAGTATAACCAACATTTTAGCCTGAGTCATTCAAAGTCAGTGAGGACTCAGGATGTAAGAGAACCTGTACTGTAACACCCTATAATTCAGTGGTGTCCCAAATTTTCTGATCAAGGAGATTATGTGGTTATAGAGTAAAGTGATTGATGATGTATAATGCACCTAAGAGAGTGACCTAGAGAGAAAGTATTCACTTAGTCTTTCACAGACAGCAAATTGGTCAAGCAATGGCTGTGACTCATGCACATCGCTGACACTGACAAAGGATCTACAAACTGCTGTACAGGGTTTCAGGGACAGTCCTGAGGGGATTTGACTGACCTTGCCAGATACAAATTTACATTTCTTATTATATAGGTATTGCTTTATCTTGGTCTTAACCATCCAGCAGAAAAGAATAAAAAGCAAAGCAATATTAATATGCTGAGCTGTAAAAGCCTCAAGTCAACAGCTTCTGACATTGCCACTCCTATGGATAATGCACTATTATGGACTACAGGACTTTATTGGATTATTTTGTTGACTTCACTCACCTGCAATATTTAAATGGCAATGGAATACCCATCTCTGACAAAACTAAACAAAAAAGAGGATATAAATGAAGAACCATGTTTAGTGATACACACACACACACACACACACACACACACAAAATAGTTAGGATAGATATATAGATACTTTGTCTTAATTCAATGAGAAGGAAGATTTGTACTAATAGTGTTTGGACAAGATATCATGTCTGTATCTTGTACTGCTTATAACTACTACGAAGACAACAATATGCAATGTATTGATTATTGTAACTGTCCTACTAACCTGTTTTGAAACTCTTCCATTGCTATTTGTTTCTCAATAAAGTTAATAAGAAAAAAAGAGACTGGTCAAGGTGGCTCACACCTGTAATCCCAGCTCTTGGGAAGCCATAAACTAACAGATCACTATGAGTCCAATCTTGTAGTGAGACACTGAACACCCTGTAGACACTTGCCCAAAATA
>NW_004524658.1:4597845-4612535 GCF_000260255.1 Octodon degus
TTCTACTGAGCCATCTCCCCGGCCCCACCCTATGTTTATAGCAATGCAATTAACAGTGGATAATTGGGTTTCACTTGTTTACAATCTATCTGTCTATCTATCTACTTATTTATTTTTGGCACTGGGAGTCAAACTCCAGACCTTGCACTTGCCAGGCACTTATGCCACTGAGCTATATCCCTGGCACATAAAATAGATAGCTGGGAAACTGCCTGTATGTCCACAACAAATGAAGAATGAAAAAAATGTAGTATTTATGCACAATAGAATACTACTTCACCATAGCAAAGATAAATTTGAGTAGTTTGCAGGAAAATGAATGCTTCTTGAATTGAAAATGTTGAGAGAAATAAATGTGGCACACATTGCCAGGAGTTTACATTGCATGTTTTCTTTTATGTCAGAAACTCAAGTGTAAAGAAAGAACAAAACAAAAGATAGATAAGGGGAAGCAGGATGATAAGTCTTTTGGAAATGTGAAGAGAAACAAACAGTGAGGAAGGAGAGCAAGATGAGGGAGAGGAGACATAGAAACAACTGTATTTATTATGTACAACCAACAGATACTAATATAAAAAGAATTCTTGTTCATAGCACCAGAGAGTTTTAATAACAAAGGAGTCAGAGTTTTCCTGGACAGTCCCTGGGTATCTGCACAAATAATCAGAGGTACAAGGGAGATTAGAGTTATTGCTCTAAAAGATAAATACTGCCATAGTAGCAAGCTATCGCCAGAACCTAGGAGGCAATAAAAATCCAGAAGCAAAAGAGAAGCATAATAACAAATGTGGTCACATGCCTAATCAGATGGCATTTTCCAAAAGGGAATCCAGCCGTGAGATGGATTGAAGAACAGCACAAATGCTAGAAAATCACTGTACCTGTGACATTTTAATACATATACATATGCATTTCATACTATCTAAACCAAAATAACAAACATAGCTATTGCCACAAATATCTTTCACTCCTTTCCGATGAAAATATTCCAAACTTTCTTCTAGTTTTTTGAAAGATATAGCTCAGTATCATTATGTAGTCACCCGAGTGACCAAGAGCCCAGAGTATATTTCTTCTGTCTAAAAATAGAGTAGTATCTTAGTTTCTAGGAAATATTCCTCCTTCTCCCCTATCACATACTCTCTGCATCTTCCAGTAACTATCATTCTGCCTTAAACTTCTGTGAGATTAACTTTATCTTAATATTTTGCATGCACATAAAAACAGGTAGTTTTTCTTTGGCATCCTGGCTTTCTTTACTTAAAACAGGGATGCCTAGGTCCATGTATGTCATCACTAGCAGAAGGATTTCACTGGTACAATGGCTGCGTAGCACTCCATTCGCTATATGTACTAAATTTCCTCTCCCCTCCCATAGTTTGCTAGTACTGGAATTTCTAAAAGTCATATTTCAGTTCCTTTACCTGTGCCCTTCATTTTTATCTTTCGTGCTTCATAAGCAAACGGCTCTGTTGTGGGCACAGGGTATCATGATTTATGGGCCCTGCACTGCTAAGTAATACATATGCAAAAGTCTGTTATTTTAGAGGACAGAAAGGCTTTGCAAAGAGAAAAAGCAGCCAAAGGAGGAAAAGGACAGAGTGCTTTGGGAAGTGAATAAGGAAGAGGTTAAATGAAGATGGTAGACTTCATCTTAGGAATTGAAGATACTTTCCAGATGTATGAGTATAGAGTTCACTTATTGAAAAGCTGCCAGAAGGATTACTCCCCTAATTCATGGAGTAGGGACTAGAGAGGGTAGGAGCTCAGACACCTCTCATTTCTATTTTGCAAATATTAAGGGCTGGCAAGAAAACTCAGTGACTAAGTACCTGCTTAGGCAAGTTCAGGGGCTGGGTTTCAATCCCTGGCACCACATGCTGCACCACCCCTGGGTTCTCTAAGCTGGTGACTGGGTCCGTGATGGTAGAATGTGTCTGCAATTCCAGCACTGGGGACGCAGATAGAAGCAGGACCACTACGAGTCTGAGCTGCATAGTAAGACCCTATACACACACACACACACACACACACACACACACACACACAATGAAAGCAAATATTAGGTGGCATTATTTAAATGTGGATAGTTTGAATTTTCTCTACTTGTTTTGTAAATAGATGACATTTCCTGAGTCATCAACTTCATTTTTTACATGAATGGTAATTTAGTCCTAGGAGCGTCTACATAGAACTGCTCACTGAGCAACAGCTATACAGAAAATCAAAACTTTCTTTCCATGAGATTATTGCATGGGGATACACATTGAAAACCAATCTGCTAATTTTCTTTCCTTTGTTTATTATTGAAAAAGTCACCGCCATCCTATCTTGGGCTTCCAAGTCTCTATGAGATAAAGGACCTGCCCTTTGTGTTGTTCTCTGGAGCCCTTGAAAGTGCTTACATGCAGTCGCATTCTAAATGGTGTAAATTGTACAACTGGATGGAGATCAAACTCCAAATTCTCCATAACTGTGAAAAAAATACTTCATTTAGTTGGTTTGATAGACTATTTAGTTTGTTAGAGATAGCATAACAAAACTATAAACTGTCTTCAACAACATAAATTTGTTTTCTCATAATTCTTATTAGTAAATATCAAAATCAAGGCATCCCAGGTTGGCTCCCTGAGACTCTGCTTTTTAGTTGCAGTATCAGCCGATCTGCTGCCAGATCACACTGCAGTTTCACAAAGCTTTAACATCTTTTATGTGCCCACATTGCCTTTTCCCAAAAGAAACACCAACCTGAATCAGGACTTGATCTAATGACTTTTTTTTTTCCTTAATCATCTCTTTAAATGCTTGACATCTAATTACAGTTGCATGCTGATTTGCTGGAGCTCAAGGCTTTAACATTTGACTTTGGTGGTTGTAGGGGATACCGCTGAATCTGTACCAGTGACAAAGAAGAACTTTTAAAATATCGAGCAGGGTAAAACACATGCTTATGAAAACTTGAAAGACACATTCATGCATGAAAATGATGAAGTGAGGAAAATAGAGATGTGCGCAGAAAGGCGTGTTTGTGTTAGAAGGCAAACTAGTTCTCTGAAAGAATTCTGGAGCTTCCAACAGTGAGCAAGTGAAGCTTAATATCTGGATAATCCTGTTAAATCATCTACATATTTTTGAAGTTATGCAATATATATGATTACTTATAAATAAATTATATAAATTTATTTTTATATAATTAAATATAAAATATATTTTTGCACGGCTAAATGTGTAAATATATACCTATATATCTATATAAGTATATATATTCATCTATATCTCTATCTAAATCTATCTATCTATCTATCTATCTATCTATCTATCTATCTATCTATCTATCTATCTATAATCACCACTCCAGGCAAGGTAATAACTATAGTAGAGATGAAAATTTGAGAGGTCACTAATTTTCAAGTTCTTATCTGGGAAGTGAACTACGAGTTTTGGATATATATGTTTCCAGTAAGTGGTAAGGTAATTAAGCAAAATTTAAGTTTTCAAAGTAACTAAGAAATATATTTTCAAGAGAGACTATGTCAATTCCAATAATTTCTATGAGAATTTAGAGAAAATGTTTGGAGGATAAAAGACATATGATGGTGATCAGTTTATACAAATGCAACAAACAAAAACTAAATAATTATTTGGTAGAACTAATATGGGTGTGAAATTTAAATCTGTAGGTCTTTGTCTTTGTAGAAATGTTCATAATATGCTAGTGGATTTCAGAGGTTGGGAAAGAGAGAGGGCAATCACACACAATATGCAACAAGAGGATTTCATTCCTTCTGCATACAAAGCTTTGTATCTGCATTTTATTTTAAGTTTGGTGAATGGCAATCAGTTCCCCTTCTTGATTAGTTTTTGTCTTTTCAGTGTAGAGAGAGTTGAGACAGAGTTTTAAAGGTTATTCTATATCAGACTAAAGAAGTACATGAAAAATAAAAGGCTTTTCAAATGATCTAAAGTGCACTTGAATCTACCACTTTGATATCATTAGCAAATTGTGATTGATTAAGTATCACAGTTAGGTCTCTTATAAGCTTTTTGGTAGAAGAGACAGTAGGGCAAGTGTGGGTATTCCCAGTATGTGGCATTATTTGCTAAATGTAAAAGTGGTATTTCTTCACATCGCATCATCCTATCTTTTACTCTTGAAATTATGAAGTTAGAATCACGAGAAGAGTTTCTCCAGATTCAGGTTTCAAGCAGGTGATTGCCTTGCCATTTCCAGCTGGGCATGAATAGCGAGGGTCTGGGAATAATGCTGTCCAGTAGATGATGCAAAGTAGGAATCAAACTCAATTTATTGTACTGCTTTTGTAAATCACTCTCTTAGTTGTTTTATTTTTCTTAATGTTTACTCATTTCAACTGGACAGGTTGAACAAATTTCTCTGAGTCAAGGACAAGAAGATAATGTTTTCTTAAATAATGATTAAAATACATCCTAGAAATCACTAAATGTATTGATAATTATCTTAAATGTAATAATAACTAAGAAACTAAGTGGTTTGATATGCAGGACATTCTTTATGTATTTTTCTGATAACTTGATGATATTAAGTTGGGTGAATGCAATTGGAGAGACAAAACAAAAGTTAGTTCATTATAGATTCCCACAAGAAAAGCTGACTCACAGAGAGTTTCACAAAAATATGTCTAAGAGGAGAAAGTAGGTCATACAAGTTCAAAGTTACAGGTATATAAGGAAGATTTGGACACTAAAGTCCAGTTATGCATTTCCAATTTCTGTTTCACACTGAAATTTTATTTTATTTTGTATTTTATTTATTTGTAATTTTAAGTATTTCATAAATTACTATTTTTAATTTTTTTCATTTTATGTATTTGTTACAGGGTCTCACTGTGCAGCTCAAAATCACAGTGATCCTCGTTTTCAGCCTCCCCAACACTGGAATTATAGGTGTGTGTCACCACTCCTGGACTCCATGGCCAGCTCAGGGTGTGGGGCCGGCATGATGTATGGTGCCAGGGATCAAACTCAGGTACCTGTGCTTGTCCAAGCAGGTGCTTTAGTCTGCTAAGCTGTCTCGTCAGCCCTCACATTGGTATTTTATACTACTTCTTGGTGTCTGTATTTTTCTCATGTCCAATCTTTTGTTTTCCTTCTTCTTCCATTTTTAAATTTATATACATATGAAATACATAGCACAAATTCTCTGATTATTATTATTATTATTATTATTATTATTTTAAATTGGGAATTCTACTCAGAACCTCATGCTTGCCAAGAAAGTACTGTGCCAGGGAACTATATTTACAGCCAAAATAATTTTGCTTTTTAACTTTTAATTTCAGTATATCATATAAAAACCATGCAAATTGTAATCCCAAATGTCTGATTTTATTTACTTTGCATATGGTCATAAGGTGCATACATTTTGCTACAAATGAGTCACATTTACCTTTATGGCTGACTAGCACTCCATTGTGTGTGTGTGTGTGTGTGTGTGTGTGTGTGTGTTTGTATGTGTGTAAATATGACATTTCCTATCTTTTCTTGTATTAATCAATTTGTTGTAACACATGGTGAAAGATTTGGGTATACCCTGCTTCTAAGTATTAGAAACTTTTAATTGTGCTGCTACAAACATGAGTATACATGTATCACTAGAATATGATGCTTTCAACTCTTTTGAGTAGATGCCCACAAAAGGAGTAACCAGGCCAAATTAAATATCTATTTTTAATTGCGTGAAGAACCTCTATATGGATTTTCATAATATTTACATTAATTTACATTTCACCAATGATGTAAAAGTGATCCTTCTTTCTCACAACTTCACCAGCATTTGCTATATTTGGAGTTCTCCGTGGAGCAATATTAAATTTCAGTTATTAATTTCTTTTTATTTGCATCAATATAGTGGATAAAATACCACTTTTCCACATACCACTATTTGTACCTCTTCACAAGCACCCATTTCAATTGTAAATTTGTATTGCATTTTTATTCTGAGGGGAGTCAACTGTTTTCAGTTCTTTACATATTCTAGATATTAAACCTCAGTTTGTGATATAGATGGCAAAAGTTTTTCACATTTTGTACGTTGTTCTTCACTCTGTTGGATTTTTCCTTTTGTTATGTAGAAAGTTTTTAATAAAATACAGACCCATTTTTGGATTGTTGATGTTATTTCTTCTGCAACTGAGATTCTGCTCAGAAATTCTTTGCCTACTCCTATATTTTCAAATGTTTTACCAATTTTATCTTTCAGTAGAAATAATGTTTCTGTTTTATATTTAAGTCCTTGATATATTTTAATTTCTTTGTAGTTAGGGGTGAAAAAAACATGGGTCTAGATTTATCTACATGTGGATACTCAATTTTTCCCACATTTGTTAAAGAGACCATCTTTTCTGTAGACTACATTTTTGACCTCTTTGTCAATAACCAGAGAGGTGAAAGTCTTTGCTTTATTTTTTTTCTGCACCCTCAACTCTGTTTTAATGATCAGCATGTTTTTGTGCAAATATCATGCCATTTTTATCATTTTAGCTTTGCAGTATTATCTAAAACGCAAAATTATAATGTCTTCTCCTTTTCTCTTCTCAGCCAGGTTTTTTGTTTGTGTGTTTGTTTTTTATTCTATGTCCTTCCTGGTTCCATATAAATTTAGGACCATTTTCTGTATTTCTGCCACAATTCTGTTAGTATTTAAATTAAGATTGCGTGAAATTTATATAGCATTTTCTATCATATGGTCATTTTGATTGTATCATTTCTGCCTGTATAGGAACACAGGATACCTTTCCATTTTCCAATATATTTTTCAATTTCTTTTTTTAAAGTACTCATTTCTTTATAATTCTTTTCCCATGCTAGCTTTGTCTAATTCCTCACTATTTAATTACTTTGAAGCTATTGCGAATGATACGTTTTATTTCTTTCTCCCTGGTTTTGTTGTTAATATAAAAGAAAGCTATTGATTTTCATGTATTGATTTTGTACCCTGCTACTTTACTAAAATTGTTTATTTGCTCTAGGAAACTCTTGTTGGAATTTTTGGATTGCCAGTGTAAAGGAATTTGTCATCTGTGAATAATGAGTTTGATTTCTTCCTTTCTTGTATGTAACACCAGTTTTTTGTTATTGTTTGGATCTCTTGCATCACAGCTCTGAACTTCAGAGTACTCTACTGAACAGTAATAGTCAAAATAAATAACGGTGCTTGCTCCTGAATTTAAAGGAAATATTTTCAATTTTTCAGTCTGTTTCATTTCTCTTTTTCATCAGATGATGTCCTTTGTTATTTCTCAGGAAATAACAAATTAAGGTGGAGTGTGTGGAAAGGTTTATTTTCACCCAAGCATCCACTTTATGGTTTTTTTGAGTACTAATACTCATCTCTGGTGTGCTTCCAGTTTTACTTCAGACTCCATTTCCACCCTACAGTACCTGTTTGTAGAGTACAGATCTGCATAACCTTACACAGGATATACACAGAAAATTCAATGCCTCTCATTCAAAGCCTATTAATTGCTGGCATTTTCCTTAGGGATCGAATGACAAATGTGGTATAAATCAGAACATCAATAGGGTGATATTTGAGGAGGAGTTTGCACTATTAAGTAAGCAGTCAATAAAGAGAGCTGGGAGGCTGGGGTGTCCTGACAGCATGTAAGAGTCTCTACACCCACTCTCCCCATGATAATTTCCTTATTGCTGTTATCTAATCTGAGAATGTGTCAGAGTGCAAAGAAATGCATGATAGGATAGAACACAGAATTTTCTCAGATGAAATGAGTAAATTGTGATTAAAATGAAGATATCATTGACTTTTCAAGTTATCTTTGTTACTTTTCTCTTGTTGGTGGGACAAAATACCCAACACCCAAAATTAAAGAAGGAAGGGTTTATTTAGCTCACAGTTAGTGAAGGTTTCAGTCCATACTAAGCTGGCTCCAAGGCAGAGTGGCACATGGAAGAGGTCAGCAGTTCATGGTGGTTGAAAACAGCAAAGAACAAAGTGAGTTGTCACAGCTACAGCAGCTAGCAAGTCTCTCTCTTTATATGGTACTCAACCTATCTATCTCAGGTCAGGTACAGCATCCATCCATAATCCCAGCATTGAATCATGAATCAATGACAAACTCTAAAAGCCTGATCCAATGACTGCATAAGGCTTTGAGGGGACAACTAGAAACAAACTGTAACATTTGATCCTGGCTCCCCAAATATTTATATACATCTCTTTATGCAAAAGGCATCTCTAAGAGTTGCTGCAGTCAAAAAAGTTTCAGCATTGCTGAAAAGTCCAAGTTCCGTGTCTCCTCCAAGATCTAAGGCAAATTCTTAGCTCTGACCTTCTTTACAAATGAAAAGTTAAACATTTCCAGCATTCAATGGCACAATAAAAATATTACCAATCCAAAACATACAAACATCAGGACACAAAGCATTGGAAGCAAACAAAGTCCCAATTCCAGCAGGTCAAACATTAAGTCCTGCAGTGCTATGAGGAACATTTGAAGCAAACCTATGATGAGTTGTGAGCTCCATGTGACTCCAATTCTATGACACTTTTGATGTTTGTAACTCTCATGGCTTCTCTCTTTGGCCTGCTCTGCTCCATCCTTGAAGTTTTCCTTAGATGATCCACATTCCTGGATTTTCCAAATTTGTGGAGTTTCAACTGCACATTAGACTTCACATACTGCCCTCCCAGGGGTACACTGATTGGCCTCTCAGGTCTTCTTCTGAAATCTAGGTGGAAATGTTCTTAACTTCACAACATTTGCATTCAGCATGCACCTAAACCCAATGTCAGGTAGGCGATGCCAAGGTTTGATGCCAGCTGGAGCAGTAGCCAGGTTTTCTTCTTTCTTGGATGTAGGGATGAAGTGCTTGGATTGCTAAGAACTCTGAACCTCATTCTGAGGACCAAAATCTCTACGGCGCTGCCATTCTAGAACATGGTGCTCTTTGGCTTTCTCCTCAAAGCAAAATCTTTTACTTCTGTAATTTTGAGGAGGTAAATGATAGAGGTATGCTGTTTCTTGTGTTGCCCTCAGGCTGTCTTTTATATTCTCCTGTTACTTCCGGGCAATAGAGATCCTCTCTGCCCTATCTTTGCAGTCCACAGCTTTATTTGAGTTTCCTTTTTAGCCAGACTCACATTTTACAACATCCTGCTGGGTCCTTTGCTTTTCACTCTCAACATAAATCTGACTAAAAGCCCCAACAAAAGCCATTCCATTGGAACAACATTTGGCTGCCTTGACATTTCTTTTGCAAGATTAATCAGTCTTCTGTGCTTAATCTCAATTTCATTCTAAGGCTCTGGACTCAAAAAAAATGCAGAATAACTTTCTGTCAAGCCACTAAACATATCATATGGAGTTCAACAACCAATCCAGTCCTTCTTCCCAGAAGAAGCCTCCCCAGCCTGGTATTTACAGTGAAGATTTCTATCAGCATTCTGGTCTTCTGAGTTCTGACCAGAATCTCTCATATAAAACAGTCAAAGTGTTTTAGCACTTCTCTTTTAGGTGGTATCTTCCAATCTTTCCTATCTCTTCCCAAAAGCTTTTCCTAAGACTCTTGAACAACGTGGTCAGATTGGTAACAGTAAGGAAGTCACAATATCCACCTCTTGGTGCCAAATTCTGTCTCAGATAGTTTGCTCTCAATGCTGGGACAAAATACCTGAAATAGAAAATTAAAGAAGGAAAGGTTTATTTAGGTCACAGTTAGTGGAGGTTTCAGTACATACTCGGATGGCTCCAAGGCAGAGTGGCACATGGCAGAGGGCAGCAGTTCATGCTGGTGGAAAACAGCAAAGAGAAAGGGAGGAGCTGCAGCTACTGCAGCTTAGCAAGACTCTCTTCTTTATACTGTATTCAGGCCATCTGGCTGAGGATGGGAGCAGTACCCATCCTCATAATCCCAGCATTGGATCATAAATTAATCACAAACTATAGAAACCACCCAATGATTGCATGAGGCTTTTGGGTGATAACTGGACACAAGCCATAACAAAAGGGAGCCAAGTGATTTAGTGTACCAGCATAAAGTTTTGAATGAGAAAGTAAGAGGTAGATTAGAGGAGTCTAAGAATGTAGTTTGAAAGAAAATAACCTGGGTCTAATGAAAAGTAATTGTATGTCCAAGTATGTACATACACATCAAGGTCATTTTCAAAAAGTGGCAGGATTTTTATGTGTCAGTGATCAGAGCTATGTCTTTTCAAACTGGCATTGTTAACAGTATATAGGCTTTCATGGACTCTAGAACATCATTCAAGGGTCTCTGTTAATTCGGAAGAGAGATGAGGGTGGTACTAAGTAGGTAGTGATTGAATGGAAAGATAGGACTAGAGGATGCAAGAGTGAAAAAAAAAACATATGGTGAAGGAGGATGCAAGAATAACAAAGAATGCAAAAATGAGGGTCTCTATGCAGTTAGAAATTCACTAGAATATGTATAATATTCAGGAGAATCTAGGAGGACAAAATTTTGAATAAAGAGCTCAGTTTTATTTCAAGTGTGTTTAGCAAGTTGTGGGGTATTCATCTAGATGAAATGACCTGTGCTTAGTTGTATAAACTTTATTGGAATCTCTCAAAAGGAGGTCCATTGTACCCTGTCTATTTTACTACTTAACTTTTTCTCCAGCCTACCTAATATTTTCTTATTAATACATTCCACCACACACCAAGGCATTTCTTTAAGTAACATGAAATGTTTATCTTAACTTGTGGCTGTTTTCAAAACTGGAACACGTTTCATATTGTCATTAGAGAATCCCACTTATATGATTTTGCTTGTGGTACGTATTTTAATGTACATTTATTTTTTATTTATTTATTTTTAAATTTTATTTGTGTGTGTGTGTGTGTGTGTGTGTGTGTGTGTGTGTGTGTGGCTAGCTCAGCCCACCAGGGGGCGGGGCTGGCTGGCATGTGGTGTGGGGGATTGAACCGTGGTCCCTGTGCTTTGCTAAGCTTGTTCTAAGTAGGTGCTTTAGACCAATGAGCCATCTCACCAGCCCCCTTTTAATGTACATTTAACAGATGAAAAAAATGAATCTAAACTATTAAGTGTCCCATCATATATTTTTAAAGTCTCAGGCATTTATTTATTTTATTAAAGAATACAAAATAATAATAGAATAAAATCATTAGAAATGATACAAAATTTCTTTACTTATATGATAATATAAGTATCATATAGTCTCCCTAGTACAAGAACTCAAAAGAAGAAATACAAATAGAAAGGTATAACACAATTAAAAGGAATGTGAGAACTTGAAGATTAGACAACTAAGAGAAGGCAAGGAGAAAAGCTAGGAAACATGACAGGGGCAAAGCCATACATTTATACGCACAAGATGGGTAAGACAATGATCCTGAGAATCTTCAACAGGTTTTTGAAACTAACAGTTAATTGGTAGGATTCTCACCCTGACTAACTATATATGCTGATACCTGTGAACCAAGCAACTACGCTGAAGACAGCGATGTGTAATAGTAGGGTCATGCTTGGAATGCTTGTCATTCTGGTCTTCTAAATACATACTGCTTATCATGGCATAACACAATTATTACCACACTGTCTTTAAAGTAAATGTTTGTTAAAAATAGATAATAAATGAAAACAAGAGACAAGAAAAAAATGTTACAGGACTGTCTTGCTACAATGCTGTATATGGTTAGATTTCTAAATTTCTGTGTAAAGCTATGTAATTGTTTATTCATATTTTTATTTATTTTTTTGTTTATTCATATTTTTAAAAAAAAAATTTAAATTTTTTTTATTCTGTAGATACTTAAAGTTTAACATATCAATACTTGATAGTAAATGCCTGTTCCATGTTGTGCTTAAGATGTTTGATATTCAGACAGACAGTTAGTGAAACCACACTGCATATGTGGTAGGGTAATAATTTGCTTCTCTTCTGGATGGTTAACAACCTTAGTTTGCAGACCAATAATTAGAGATAAATAAGGGCTGCAAGCACAGCCAACATTTTGACCCTAGCCTTTCAAAGTCAGTGAAGACTCAAGACATAGAAGAACCTATACTATAACATCACGTAACTCAGTTGTGTCCCAAGTTTTCTGATCAAGGAGATTATGGGGCCACAGAGAAATGTGATTGATGATGTAGAGTGTGCCTAAGGAGAGTCACATGGAGATAAAAAATTCTCTCAGTCTTTTACAGACAGCAAATTGGTCAAGTAATGGCTGTGACTCACCCACATGGCTGACAATGACAAAAGATCTACAAAGTGCAGTACTGGGTTTCAGGATAAATCCGGAGGGGACTTGACTAACCTTATCAGATACAAAAGTTACATTTCTTGTTATATAGGTCTTGCTTTATCTTGATCTTAACCATCTAGTAGAAAGGTTAAAAAGAAATGGTGTATAAGAGGTGAAGCCATGTTGGTATGTTGTGCTGTAAAGGGCTCAGGTCAACAATTTCTTAATTTTTTTTTAATTTTATATATTTTTTTTAATTTTTAATTTTTTTTTTTTTGCGGAACCAGGGATTGAACTCAGGCCCTTGTGCTTGCCAGGGAAGCACTTATTCCACTGAGCCATCTCCCCGGCCCCTGGTCAGCAACTTCTGACATTGCCAGTCTGGCAGATGACACACTACTATTATGGACTACTGGACTATATTGGAATATTTTGCTGAATTCACACACCTACAATATTTAAATTACAATGGAATACCCTTCTCTTAAACAAAAAAAGGGATACAAATGAATGACCATATTGTAACTGTATATACAAAATAGTTAGGATAGATATACAGCTACTTTCTCTTAATTCAATGAGAAGAAAGATTTGTAATAATAGTATTTGGAAAGGATAGCATTCTACATCTTGTACAATGAATAACCACTAAGACCACAATATGCAATGTATTAATTATTGAAACTTTCCTACTATTTGCTTTTAAAACGTCTCATTGCTATTTCTTTCTCAATAAAATCATTATAAATAAAATAAAGTAATAGAAGTTCAGCAATGATTGCTATATTACATGATGTTATCTTTAAATTACTTGTTCAATTCACCAGATATTAATGGGCAACAATTTTTTTTTGTGGTACCAATGATTGAACTCAGGACCCTGCACTTGCCAGGCAAGCACTTATTCTACTCAGTTATCTCCCCATCAGTAATGTGCAATAGTGTTTAAGGAAAAAAAGAACAAACAATAACAAAAATTTTAAGATATTCAAAAGAAAAAAAATGGAATAACAAGAAGAATATAAATAAAGTAATTTTAAAGCATTAACTGCTCCTTTCAAAAAGCCAGCAGAAATCGGCACTATTATCCAAACTATTCTGCATATGTACTTAAATATATCTTTTTTCTCTTCTTTCATTTGTGTTACCATATGTCTTGATTGCACAAAAAAATTCTTTAACTCATCTCACATCCTCTAACTTCTAACCACCTCTTGTATATTTTGTTGTTTTTCTAAACAAGGATTATAAATAAAATAATACTTTAAAATATTACTTTATATTTTCAATAAAGTAGTTGTGTTACAAAATTTTAAGTAATAGTAGATAAAAATGCTGGTGGATATGTAGTGAGCTTCATTTTGGTATTTATTTAAATTTTCTTTGATAAATAATAACATGCAGTAACTTTTCAATTGCTTCCTGACCATTTTGACATTCAATTTTTTTGTAAAATGCTATTTAATTATTTTGAAGTTTTTCAAATGAGTCCTCTGTCTTTTTATCACAATTGTAAGAGTCCTTTATACATTCTAGATATAAGAGGCCATTGTTGGGTATATGCATTGCAAATTTCTTCTCCCACTCTGGTTTGTCTTTTCACTGCCTTATGATGAACAGAAGTTTTAAATTTTAATTTAGAACAATTTATAAATCTTTTCTTTCAGGCTTAGTGCTTTTTTGGTTCTGCTTAAGAAATCCTGGCCTGTCTCAAACTCTTAACAGCCCTTCCCTATGTTACCTGTAGTGTCCTACCTTTCAAAGTTAGATTATGATACATCTGGAATAGGACCATGAATATTCTCTGAGACTAGTGCATGCTCTTTTTAATTATTTGAACATCCACTTGACTTAACACTATTGACATTTTTCTTCACTGAATTACAGTACTGTTTTATTATATAGCAGCTGAAAGTATACATATTAAGTCTTTATTTTTGGTTCTTTGTGTATTTCAGTTTTTCTAGACGTATTCAATGTTTTCAACATGCTTTATATAGTTCTCCAATTTTATTATTTTCTTATATTTGGGCTATTCTTCAACTGACAAAGCATGTGGTCAAATGTAATATGTAACAGTTTGAGAACAGCATTTTATGGCATTTGATGTTGACTCCTATTAGTTTATTCTATGATTTTACAGATTTACAGATTAAAGATTACTGAATGTAGCACAAACATTATATTGCTATTATTATATCAAAATATATCATTTCAGGACTGGGGAGATAGCTGGGTGGTCTAAGTGTCTGCCTGGCAAGCACAAGGACCTGGGTCTGATCCCCGCTGCTGCATGCCTTGCCAGCCCAGTGCAGAGCCTGCCATGGAAACTGGACTTGGTGGAACATACTCGTAATGACAGCACTTGGGAGGCTGAAACAGGAGGATCACTAGGAGTCTGATCTGCATAGCAAGACCCTGTACCAAATACATAAATAAAACATTTTTATAACATTGACTTTA
>NW_004524658.1:4619775-4627417 GCF_000260255.1 Octodon degus
CTCTCCGCACACTCACCAGACCTGGGCTAGGACTGGGTCTAATATGGCCTGTTTCTTATTCATAATATGAAATTAGCAGTGAATCTGAAATATTTTTATAAATGTTCTGCACATTTAGTGTCAGATCTATTCTTACTTGCTTAACTTTTTATTTTCTATACTCTTTTATTTCCAGTGTCTCCATGACAGTGAATAGTTTTTCTTTTTTTCTCAATTTCTGAAAACCTACATTTTTCATTTTGCAATGTTCCGTGTGGCAAATCATACCTGGATATGATGACATAGACTCATTTTTCTCTCCTCCTCTCCACTAGTACAAATGTCATCTTTGCAACAGGTGATCAAAGGAGGCTTTAGAAAAGGGGAGAAAGGAACTCTGTCTAGAAAAGCGTTGGCACTGCAGAAACCATGAAAGTCATTTTATGACTCACTCCCAACAATGCATGACACAAAAAAAATTAAAAGACATAATAACTACAAGTCTTATCCATACTGCATACTTACAAATGCATCAAAGAGAAAGGACATGATAACAGAATCTCCAACATCTTAGAGTCAAATATTTTCACATACAGTAGACTATCCCTTGAATTTTATAAATCTTATTTTAATACTGAAGAAGAAATAACAGTCATAATCAACATAATAATATCTAAAAGTAAGAACGGTAAAGTGATATAATGCAGTGTAAAGTTTATATAATTCATTGAAAATAGTAATTGACTGATATGAGTATATCAGTATTTCGGGCAACCACATTAAAACTAAGGAAGAAGACTGGGCGTGGTGTCATGTGCCTGTAATCCCAGCACTTGGGAAGCTGAAAACAGGAGGATCACTAGGAGTCTGATCTGTGCAGTGAGACCCTATAGACCATGTACTAAATGCATAAAAAAGCTAAGAAAAAGATCTACAATATTCAATAAATATATAAAGATTTAATTCTAAAAGAAAATTGAGTAAATAGTGAGAACTGAAAGTATCAAAACAGAGAAATGGGAACTACGGAAACATAAAACATAACGAAAAGTCTCTAATGTATCAATATTTACTCTAAGTATAATATTAAAATAAAATTATGTGGTTATATATTTGTAGAATTGATAAAATATGAACCAACTGTATAACATTTAAAGCAAACCTGTTTCACATTTTACAAAGTAGGCAGGTAAAAGTAAAGATGATAAAATACATACTCTTGCTCAGAGCATATCTTTTGTCTTGAAACAACTTATCTAAACAGTAGTATTCCTATTTTTATGGAAGCTCTTTGTTGTAGTATTGTTGCCTGCAATAAATTATATATTTAGTATTATAGAGAGGAATTATCATTTACTGCTGCTATTCCTTTTATTATGGTACTGGACTTTCCATTCTGGGACTTTGCATTGAGCTGTATCCCTAGCTCCATCATTCAGTTTTTATTTTGAAATCGGGTCTATAATGGCTTATATCTAGATGCCTTCTAGACTCACTCAGTCATAGGTTGCGCTATTTGGAGGAGGCAGAATCTAGTATTGTGATGCTAGGAACAAGGACACGTTGCTGGGATGGACTCATTGGTACAATGCTAGCATTAAGGGCCTGAGTCCTACCTGCCCTAATGGTAGGCAGCCTCTATAAAAAAAATGTAAGAAACAGAAAGAAAGCTATGGGGCTCATTGCTGTCACTCGCTGCTTGTGGCTCTGTTTTATTCACTATCTCACTACTTTGTTGTGTTAATGCCCACCCTAGGCTTTTTCTCCTCAGTGATGCCCCTCTGCCACTGCACCTTGCCAAGGAGCCAGCTGACTATGAACTAACACCTCTAAACACTGGGAGCTAAGTCAACCTTTCTTCCTGTAACTTTTTGTGTTGGGAATTTTGTCTTAACAACAAAAAGAGTGATTACAGTGGGCCTCACTAAATTTCCCAGGCTTGGTTGAGCCACACTCGGCTTATGATTCCATATGACTAACAGGCCATATCAGTCTATCTTATTTTATTCATTCTTGGCAAAATAATGTTAACAGCCTTACTGTGAGAAAGAATTTTTTCATCATTTCCAAGTATATGTAAATATCTTGCAGTTTGAAAGAAATTCTCAGCCTAAATGAAAAAGGATTGGTCACTGGGCTGGATATCTCATAATGGTTTAATATAAATTTACTGATAAGTGTTCATATGTCACATTGCTGTACATGGAGATACTGTCTAAAACAGATATTTCAAATAGAAAAATTATTATGGAGATTTGTATGTGAAAATAATAATGGAAAGTTTTCTGAAGAAATAAGAAAAGGCAATTTTATACTTATTTTATACTTAAGATTTTTCATAAAGAAAAATAAAAAAAATGTGTTAAAATCAAACGAGCAATGTGTGAAACTATATAAGTATTCAAATATTTTTCTCCCAAAGCTGTGGATAAAGTTCGACTAGGGTACAGCTAGGTGCAGTCCCCAAATTTGAGGTTCACGCCAGGCCAAAACTTGGGTCCCCAGCTGAGGGTTTCTATATTGCATTAAGAATTTCCATAAATGCCAGTATTCTAAGATACAGAGCAAAATGAACGAGAGAATTCAACGAACATAGACTATGGATTTTGGATATATCAGCTTCATATAAGAAAGACTTCAGGTCCAAAAAATGAAAGAAAATCCGTAGATAATGGCACAATATCTCAAAGTGGGAAGTATGCAAAAACAAACAAAAAAAGCCAGAGGCCCTTCAGTGACAGATTGGTTAAATAAATGGTGATACACATGTATCAAAAAATGTTGGTTAACATTTTCTTTCAAAGAGACATTGATATCAAATACCTCTGTTTCTGTGGGGAATGTATCGAGACCTATAGTAGATGTGTTAAATACTGTACTACCAAAGATACTACCAAATACTACCAAAACTTGTAATTATATCCCTTTTTTATACTTACTAAGCAGTTATCAAGCCTTGCCTGTCTAACTTTAGCATTTGGAAATAAAATGGCAAAAATACCGTGAATTTATTTTTCTTTACATTTTTAAAGATGATTTATTTATTTATTTAGTACAGGGTCTCACTGTGCAGCTAAGACTGATAGAGATCCTCCTGTCTCAGCCTCTCCAGTGCTGGGATTACAGGTGTGTGCCACCATGCCTGCTTTTGGGATGAGCATGGCATGTGGTACAGAGATCAAACCCCAGTCCTTGCACTTGCCAGGCAGGCACTTAGACTGCCAAGCTAAGATGTTTTCTTCTTAATATGAACCTTAACAATCTCAGGATATGATCTTTTTCTTCATGATTAAATTGAAGACTCTCACTTGTTAAAGGAAGCACTTTTTGACCGCTACTTGACATATTTGATACTCATATTCAGTAGCATCACTACTCTTGCACTTTGGGGCATTATTAAGTAACATACATGTTGCTTGAATACAAACACGATGATATCACAGCAGTTAATCTGATGTCCTTGACTGTTATAAAAGAACAGTTTGCAGAAGGAAGATACCGCGTGGATACGCTGATGAAAAGAAGCCTAGGTTAGGTGCAGCGGGATATTGCAAGGTTTCACTGTGATACTCAAAAGAACGGGCAATGCAAAACTCACATGATTTGTTTTTACTCCTCCAATACTTCATTTAATATTTTTGGAACAGTGTATTTTCACAAGCTGCAACCAAGGAAAGGAAACCTTATCTGAGGAAGGATGGCTACAAACCAACATACATGAACATCCAGTGAATGTAGTTGATGATAGCAATAAAAAATACCAGAAAGTTATATGCTGACATATGTCTTACTAGATTCATAATAACTATGTAGGAAATATATTGATTTTATTGTGCTAATTTTATCTTGCTATAGTGCTGAATTTGATTATATTTTTAGGTGTCTTTAGTGGGTTTAATGGGATTTTATATATATGAGATCATGGCATCTGCAAATCATGATAATTTGACCACTTTCATTTCTATACATTTCATTTGTACTTCTTTTTCTTGCCTGATTGATCTTGCTAATATTAAAGTAGTTTTGTTTAATAGGAATGATAGTAGTGGACATTCCTGTCCTGTTCCTGATTTTAGGACAGCCTTCAGTTTGTCTTCATTTAATATTGTGTTGTTAGTAGGTTTATCATTAATGGTTTTTAAGTTTGAAATGTCATTTTATACTCATTTTATAGTGTTTTTTTCAACATGAAAGGATCTCAGTTTTGCCAAAGCCTTTTTCTATCTCTATTGAGTTGATCATGTGATTGTTATCATCATTGCTTTTATGTATGTGATGCACCTTTTATTTATTTGCATGTTTTAACTACTTATGCCCTCATCTCTGCCATGAAAGCTGCTTGATAAAGCTCTTTTTCATGATTTGGTGCTCTCTGTTTGCCAGTATCTTCTTGAGAATTTTTTAAAAAACCTATACCATATTCATTAACTAAATTTATCTGTAGTTATCGTTTTGTTTCCCTCCTTTCTAGATTGGCAAGGTGATGCTACTTTCTAGGAATGGTTTTGGAGTACTCTATTACTTTCAATTTATTTAAAAAGTTTCAGGAATATTGGTCATAGGTCATCCTCAAAGTTTTTGTAGAGCTCAGCATTGAATTCATCAGACTTGCACTTTCCTAATAATAATTTTGGGAGTAGGGTTGTCACAATACCACTGAGAAAAATTAAATACCTTGGAATTAACATAATTATAGATAAGAAGGATGTTTACAACAAAAACTATGACTCTGAAGAAAGAAATCAAAGAGAATATTTCCTGTTCCTGGATAGGAAGAACTAAAATAGTCAAAATGGCTATGATTCCAAAATTCATGCACAAATTTGAGGAATTGCCAGTCATAATTCTAACAGCATTTTTCCTATAGCTGGAGAAAATAATCCTAAAGTTCATATAAAGAAAAGACTCAGAAGAGCAAAATCAGTACTGGCTAACAAGAGCAAATCAAGAGAGGAATTATACTTCTGGACTGGAAGTTAAGTTACAGAGCTACAGTGATAGGGACAGCATGGTATAGAAAACAAAAACAATGATGACAAATGGAGCAGAATAGATGAAGCAAAATAACACCAAGTATATCCAGTTATTTGGTCTTTCACAAAGGGGAAAAATACACATCCTGGAAGAAAAATAGCTTCTTTTGCAAATGGTGCAGGGAAAGCTGGATATTCTCATGTGGAATATTGAATCTAGACCCATATCTCTTACTGTCTGCTAAGATAAATCAAAATGGTTCTAACATATAAATGTTTTAATACTGAACCTTTTGGAAAATAAACTAGGTAAAACTCTTGTAGTCATAAATATAGATAAGGCTTTTTTGGAACTGAACTCTGGTAGGACGGAAAATATTACCAAGATCAATATGTGAGATCATATCAAATTAAAAAAAAACTTTTGCCCACACAGAACACATATAGAATGACAACAGAATTAACAGACAACCTACAAATTGGGAAAAATTGTACCCAGCTATCATACCGTCTTAGTTACTCTTCTCTTATTGCTGGGGCAAATACCGGACACCCAAAATGAATGAAGGAAAGGTTTACTTAGCTCAGCTACTGGAGGTTTCAGTCCATATGTGGCTGGCTCAAAAGCAGAGTGGCACATGGCGGAGACCAGCCTTCCATGGCAGCAACAAACAGCAAGAGAGAAAATGGAGGAGTAGCGGCAACAATGGCAACAGAGAAGTCTGTCTCTCTGTCTCTCCTATTACATTCAGACTATGCTCCCCAGACTGGGGGAAGTACTCATACCCATAATCCCAGCAGTACGAAGACCCATAATCCCAGTGGATCATAAATTAATCTCAAACTCTAGAATTCCCTGCCCCATGACTGAATGAGGCTTTGGGGGAACAATTAGACACAAACCATAATGCATACAGAGGACTAAAACCTAGAAAAAAAAGAAGCTAAAAAATATTAGACATTCCAAAAATAAAAGATCTAGTAAAACAAATGCTGGAGTAAAATAGTCACTTCACAGAAGTATCAATCACCAAATGACATGAGGAAAAAAAAGTTAATCACTATTGGCCATTAGAAATACACAAATTATTGCAACACTAGGGTGCTGTCTTGTACCAGAAAAAAATTTCCATGCTCAAAAATTCAAATAATAACCAATTCTCCTGAGGAAAAAGTGGTATGGGGGTGAGAACTCTTCTACATTCTTTAAAGCAAGGTAAATAGTAAAACGGTTATAGAAATTATTTTGGAGATTCTTCAAAAGATTAAAACTAAAAATTTTGTTCCATGTAGTTCTTTGCCTTGGAGGTATCATCCTAAAAGATGTAAAGACATCATATCATGATACATGCATATCTATGTGGATAGCACTGTAATTACTATTAGTTAAATCTACGAGCCAGGATATATATATATATATATATATATATATATATATATTCCAATAGAAAATTAGGTAGGGAGTACTACTCAGTCATGAGAAAGATAAATGATTTATTTGTGTGTGGGGTCCAAATAGCTCAATGGATTAAAGTGCCTGCAAGGAAGTGCAGGGGTCGGGGGTTCACTTCCAAACTTGTTGGGCTGGCTCTGCTTCAGGGCACACTGAGATTGCAATTGAGACTGGTGATTGAGACTGGGCATGGGGGCGTGGGTCTGTAATCCCAGCTCTTGGGAGGCTGTAAACAGGCAGATCACTATGAGTCCAATCTAGTAGTGAGACCCTAAACACCCTACAGACCCTTCCCTAAAATACAATAAATAAATAAATAAAAGATTTATTTCTAAGAAAATGGGTGAACCATGAGATCATCATGTTGAGCATAATAAATAAAAACAAAAGCTTAAATATGACATAGTTTTTCATATACGAGAAATTAAAAATACAAATCAAGAGCAAAATTATAGAAAAATAATATATAGGGAGATAGATCTTTCTCAAATGAAGTCAAGAGATGGAAGGAGAGAGGACAGAGAAGGAAAGGGGGTGTAAAACTGCACAATGTCCATGCTATCCCCTTGCACAGAATGAGGATGTTTACAAAGTAAGAATCTTAGCTCTCTCGATCACTAAAACTAAAAATTTCAAGTTGACATAATGTATCAACTAGTACACCACAACACCATTATAATATTTTTGAAATATCAAGGTTGAAGAAAAGGAGACAACTGATTGGTAGTTCAGGCTTAGGGTGGTATGTGAGTGAAAATACAAGATGGGTGTTTGTAGGAAGGAGCTACATGAGAGATAAGCATCGTGGTGGAGCACCCAGAGCATGGTGGCCTGACACGAATACACAGGTGATCAAGTTGTCCAGAGCGAAATGCACACATGTACACATGTGAGTGCAGCTGAAATGGGTGAGTGATTTGAATAAAATAATGTGTGTTGGGTCAATGGAAATGTTCATTATGTGATTATTTTATTATAGTTAGGCAAGTTGTTATAACCAAGACAAATGTGTAAGAGCACAGATAATTTCTTTATGTTACTCCTGACACTTGAATGTGAATCAATAACTATATCAAAATTTTAAAAAAAAACCTAACTAGATAATAGATGATATACTTTCATGTATTTAAAAACTTGGAAATAATCATCTAGAAGAAGACAGATCATTTTGACCCACGGTAAAATATACATATAAAGTATTCTTTTTTTTTTTTTTTTTTTTTTTTTGCAGAACCAG
>NW_004524658.1:4627517-4638986 GCF_000260255.1 Octodon degus
AGACTAGAATCTCTCCTATGGCACCTGGTTAGGGAAATGTGAATGTAAAGTAGTTGAAGTCTGGCCAATGTCTTTAATTTTTTTTTTTTTTTTTTGCAGAACCAGGGATTGAACTCAGGCCCTTGCGCTTGCCAGGGAAGCGCTTATTCCACTGAGCCATCTCCCTGGCCCCATATAAAGTATTCTAAAGTACATTTTGTAATCATTTACAAATATGGAAGTTGGAAACCACACACCCTCTCACTTCCAATACTGGACAATTTTCTTCCAATATTTTTGCCTGCATCCAGGTCTTCAGTTCCTTTGGAATATCTGTTACATACTTTACATAAAACTTTGAAATGTAATTTCTAGAAGAAATGCTGTTTTCCTTATCTAATCCCCTTGAACAGAAATATTGAACTCTCACCCACTTCACATTTGGTCATTAGGCACGATAACAGAGGTCTTTAATTGTGTATGATTTTTGTAAGTATACATGATCAAAGATTTATAAGTACATGTTGAAACTAAGCACATTAAAAGCAAATTTTCTTTGGTCAAATTTGTAAGCAAGAATAATGGCTCTGCCAGTTTTCAAGACAGACACAGCACACATTGCCATATTCACATCACTCACTCACTTCAGCTGTGTTGTCTTATAGCAACCAGCAGCAAGTATTGTATTATAGTAAAACTGAAATTTTGCTGTAAATGTCTTTGCTAGTAAAATGAAAGTGTCAGAATTGGCAGCTCCAGCTCCTGCAGTATGTTATCACCATCCTCTCAGTAGAGTTCGCTGATGCCAACTCTGACCAAACTTAGTGTGTTATAAATCAGGCATGCGCTAGGAGTTTCTCATGTCAACAGTGTGTTTAACTTTAACCTTATTACCACATTTTGTGGAGGCTACAGGATGATATCTTTACACTTCTAAAGTGTGAAGTTCCAAATAGTATGACCAAATGTGGTAAAAGTTCAGGGCTGCTTACTAATACCTGTTGAATGAATACTCGCCCATGAACATTAGAATGACAAATCTTTCTCTATCGATGAGGTCAGTTATAGCCCACCCATAATGTTGACATGGCCTTTTATACTACACAGATTTTATACTTTAAAATACTGTATCCATTCAAATATACAATGTCTTACCAAAAACTGCTTTCTCTCATATTTCCTTGTATATCCTGAATACACCTGAGCTATTATGTAGCAAAAAAGAAACATTGCATACTAATATTGAAAGTGTTATTTCCTTAAAATATAGTCTTCTAAGTAGAAATTTAATTTTTGAATATGAAAAAAGTCAAATTATATTAACAACACAAAATAGAAAATAAGGTTGACATTTTCTGGAGGTAAAAAAAGAAGAATCTTACCATAACAAAAACATAGTATAGAGCTCATGAGATAGCTCAGTGGACTAAGTTCCTGCTTAGGCAAGTGCAGGGACAGTGATTCAATCCCCAGGATGGAATGCTGCACCGACCCCACCCCTGGGCATGCTCAGTTGGTGACTGAGTCCAGGTGTGGTGGTGCACACTTATAATCCCAGCACTGGGGAGGCTGAAAATAGGAGGATCACTATGAGTTTGAGTTACATAGTGAGATACTGTACTGAGCACATTAAAAAAAAAATAATATAAATGGAACACATATAAAATAATTTATTTACCTTGTATTACAAAGTCTTCCTATAAAGAAGGTTAAATACTTCAGGAAAGGGAAAAGATTTTACTTATGTTAACTAATCCAGACAAAAGTAAATAGAGATTTGCTTTCTTCAGCATTTATTGATATTAATTGCTTTATTGAACTAGCCATGGGAACAGAGATTTCCCAATGCCAGCATAAATGATCATTATTTATAAGCTAACTGAACTCACAAATTCTACACTTAACTCAACGTTCTGTTGGAAATACAGAAATAATCCTTTAAAATATGTTTTATTTAAGCCTTCACACTGTACTCTAAATTACATTAACTAAATGATAAAACATTTTCAAGGAAAAGGGAATATATACATCTTATACACTGGGCTTCACATGCAGCTTATTATTACATTTTTCTTTCATTTATTTTTAACTTATTCCCTGTGGGTCTGTCTTACAGGTGTCCCTAGTTACAACCATCAGTAAAAACAAAACACATGCATAGCCTATAAATCTGTATTTGTCCTAATTCATAAGAGAAAAATATCTTCAATTTCTCCTTCCAACTTCCTTTCCTTTTACCACTTAGAAGCTCTCTATAGTGTTCTGAGCTTTCAGTTACAGAAACTAAACTGTCCCATGTGATAGGTTAATAGAAAATTTCTACATATCATTTCCCGCTAAAGTAAAGAAGTCAAGGTGGAAATCCCCAGGTTAATTTAGGGGGTGAAAAGACTTAGAAAGGGAATCAATATTTGGTAAAAGGGGGGAGTTGCCAATTTAGCTTTATTACACAAACTAGCCAGGCCCAAAATAGCTAATATCCAGTATTAACATTAACTTTTCACATGAGGAAATCTTAACCTTGAATGTTTCCCAGGCACCGAAAGTGAGGTCTTTAAATTTTACTCAGGTATTCATATTATAAAGGAACCAGAGGCAATGTTAAAGCCAAAGTAGAATAGGTTATTTGCTTGTAAAGTCTAAGTTGAGCATTTAGTAGATCAGCTGTTTTAAATCACATCGCATTGAAGTATAACATGCAAATTATCACTTTAAAGTGCTTTTATTCTTCCTTATTTAGTTTTAGTTTGATAAAATAATAATTGGATTTGTCATGCTGTTCTTTATGGTAAAATAACAACACCAGCATCTAGAAACAGGCATCAGGGCTATAGTATATTACATTTTGATAAATCATTGTTTTATTTTTCAAATCATTTCTTTCTCTAGTGATAGATGAACACATTGTTTTGTGAGAGAAAAGTGCTTTTACAGATATAGGAACAAGTCATTCTTGTAAAATTACTTTACAAATACAAAAATAGTATCTGAGTAGTCATCCAAAAATCTTAGACATGAATTTATGTAGTGCTTGCAGGATGTCTTCGATTTGATTATGAAGTTATTCTGTGAGAAGGAATTGCCAAGGCTATCACAGAATCAATGGGCTGGACTTACGAGGTCATCAGCCTCGTAGAGTACCGAGTTCTCAGAAGCTTTATGAGGTGCAATCACAAGAGGCTCCGACACGAGGTTTTAATCTTTTCTTTTTTAGAGATGATTCTGCAGCTTCAGAAATTTCATTGGCAAGAAATGAATCCTGATGCCTATTCGGATGTGTCATTTTTCTCTTAGAACACTTACAATTAATCTCGCCTCCAGCTCCCACCAACCAGATTCTTGTCATTTTCTTTTCTGTCTCTGCTCTTTCCTTTCTTCCTCCTTCCCTCAGCCCTTCCCTTTCTCCTTCCTCATCCCCACCATTCTTTCTCCTTCTCTTTTTAGTGCTTCTTTTGGCTTTGCATTACACTCCTCACTTGGTAAACTCTTCCCATGGGATCAAATAACCACATAGGAAGAAGTATAAAAACTGGACAGGTTTGCATGAAGAGAACTCAGAATGAATTGAAGCAAACCATGGAAAGGGAGTATTTAGTTTGGTTTAAATAACTGCTGTAATCGCTTAAACATGAACAATAATCTATTTGGAAATTTTCAGAAACTTCTTAAATTCACAGAAATGAGGAGGTCACCACAACTCCAGGAACCTGCCTCTTCCCTCAGAGAGACCGCCTGTATAATAGCAATCACAACAGCTATGTGTAACATTATTCTATCATTTTGATTCACATGTGTAGCTTGGTATGAAAAGGGTATTGTCCTCAGCAGCTTCTCTTTCTGTGACCACCACTTTAAAAAAAAAAAACTGTGGTAAGTCAATGGCAAGAATACTGCAAAGAGAATAAGGAAAGATTTCATGAGCAAGAGGTGATGCGTTAGGCTGCGTTGAGCCCATAAACAATAGCGCTATGAATTTCCATTGGCTAAGCATCAGGCTGGAAACTTGTAATAACAAACTCAGAATCCAGATCTATAATTTACTGGCTTGTTGAATGACACTGGGAAAATAATTTCTCTGACAGAGCTTTTTAAAGGCTATTTTGGAATTCACGTTAGTTACACAATTGATCACAGTAAAATAAATCATCCTAAAATACAAAATCCTAAAAATATCTGCTAATATAAGGCACAAAGGCTAAGTAAATTGTGTGTGTGTGTGTGTGTGTGTGTGTGTGTGTGTGTGTGTGAGTTTATTCATAACATGTTTTTTAAAAGCTGGCAGAATCTTCAGGCATAAATCATTGAAGTACATTGGTTAACTTTAATATTTTAAAGCTCAAGCTGCTACAAAACCAATAAGCAGATCAAGATATCAGATTTTCTGTTAAAATAGTATATAACAAATGAAATCATAATTCAATAGTTTGTCATATCAATTTTTTGTAACGGAAGCTAGATATTTGGTTAAATAGCTCCAGATAATAAACATTTGCTCCATTCTGAAGATATAATTGTTTTTGAGGGTTAAAATGTCAAATTAAGGAAGAAATAATAACAATTTAAGTGAATATGAAATCTGCAGTCATGTACATTCCTTCTAAATTTATGAACAATGGAAGAATTAAAAAATAAACAAGTATGAGATTTTATAGCATAAAGTGAAATTTCTAAATGTCAAAAACTACAAATTCTGAAGTAAACAAAAACAAAATATAGAACTATTGTAGTAGATATGTGATGCTATTCTTAACTTATAAGGATGTCTTTAGAACAGTAAATGGCCACAATCCAATAAGTTATTTTATGAAAAAACAGTCAATTCACAAACTAAGAACTATAGTTATCAAAGAACATTAAAGTTATTTTCACCGGGCTGGGCATATAGCTCAGTGTATTAAATGCTTGCCTGGCAAGTGCAAGGGCCTGAGTTCAATTCTTGATTCTGAAAAAAAAAAATATTTTCATCAATTATCTGATAAATGTAAAATGAAAGATATGTTTTAACAAAAAATTCTAGAATTTACCACCTTTTCAGGTTACTGTAAGCCATATTATTTTTCATAAATGTTCTGAAAAGTTAGAAATGGAAATATCTATTTTGATACCTTTCACTGTATTACCTTCAGTTCCAAAAATTTATCTTAAAGGATTTTCAGTTCCAGCAAACATCCTGTTATGGATATGCTTGAAGTACCTCTACTTGGAATGACAAGCTAGCAGTAAAACTAAATTCACCCAAAAAAAGGGTCATTAATTGAATTAAGGCTCAGTGATCCATAGTGGAGTAGCAGTAACTCCACTAAATTGATGTAAAAATATTAGCTAAAATGAACACTGATTATGTAAAGTTCAATTAAATTTGAAAATCATGTTATAGTGTTTCACATGTGCCACAATGTTCCTTATCTTTAAAAAGTTATGTAGGAATAACAGTTGAAATAAATATTTCAAAGTATTAATTGATCATATCATGTAATAAACTATTTTTTCTTGTTCTATTTTTCAAATGACTATTATTTGGTTCAATAATTTTACAAACAGAATAGAAAAATCGTTTTTGAGACAGAGCTTTAAAGAGTGCCTAAGCTTCAGTGACATAAAAAGAAAGTGAACTGCACATTTTAAGCAAAAATAAGTACAATCACTGAATATGTTTTAAAGGTTGTGCTAAACTAAATATATTTTCTTCCCATGAGTGAATTTCTATTTGATTTGTTTTACTCTTATGATTCATGTGTTAAAAACATATAGCTCACCTTAGGAAAAAAAAAAGACAGTTTTAAACGGCTCTGGTTGTCTAAGCATTAACTTTTGTGTGCTTAAAATCATAGACAATTCTGGAAAGAATGCAATCTTGACTCTCTGGAAGCCATGTAATCAATAGGCAACTCCCCAAAGCCATTGGTGAATGGTCATGGTCTTTTTGTTTATTATCTGACTCAAGAATGGCTTGTAGTCCAATAATGCTTGAACAAGGGGTGAGAATCAAGCAATAGAGCCAGCATTGGCAGGCATAAAGGAAGACATAAGAGGCTTGTGCGAATTCAGCCAATATTTCCCAGCCCAAAGGACGAAGTATAAGAAAAATAGGCAAGTGCTACCCAAAAGCAGCAGCCTCTGCTTCTTGTCAGATGACAACTGTTTCTTTACAAACATATTCAAACTGATTCCAGACCAAGAAAAGAGACTCTTTCTCTTCTACCCCCACACACCATACTGCACAAACACCCTGTTCTATGACTTTATTGTTTCCTTCACAGTGACTTTTAAGGTCTGCCTACCTAGTCACCATCTTGTGATTCCACCCCCAGGCTTCCTCTCCTTCCTTTGTAGATTACAAATGCTGATCTAGGGTTTAAGGGAAGGACTCCAGTCCCATTGCTTAGGGAAAGTGCCCCTAATCATGCCCCCAAAGGACTAGTTATCTAGCTATACCTCCTCTTAGTAAGTCTGACAATGTTATTTAAAATTAGAAAGTTAAAACAAGCCCATAATGATTTAATTACATTTTCATGGAGAATTTCTAAATACAGTCTACCATGGGTGTGAAATTTGACTTAGAATTTATTTACCCTCATTTCCTACCAACTCAGTTCTCTCTCTGCTCCTAACTATTGCTCTATCATCACAGGGTCTCCTTACCTTATGAAAAGATTACATTGGCAAATGAAGTACAATTGCTTCTATAGATCTTTACATTTAAGGAAAGCCTTCTTGAACAGGAAAATACTATTACCATTGCAATAATGAGGTTACAATACTAGAGTGATAAAAATTTTGCTTAATATTTATCTAAGACCTAACATAGCTGCCTTGTGCCCCAGTTTCCCAGCATACAGTGTCATGTCTTACTTTCATGGCCGCTGCCGATGGAGGTTCACCTGCCCACATCAACACTTGAGAAGTCAGTGTACCGCTGCAGTACATCTCATAAATGTGTGAGATAAAAGAGTGAATACATATGTACTTGTGTTTGTAAATATGTAAATATGTGCACATACATGCATGTATGTGTATATGCATGTTTAAATGAATAGACAACTCATAGACATCATTGACCTTTTTTCTCTAAAAATTACTTTAATGAAAAGATCACTCCATGAATTAAGCAAAGTGCATTAAGATTAAAACCTGGTACCCTTAATAAGCTTTCAGCAATTATATCAGTGAATATATGAGAATTACCTAATCAAATTCTCTTTCCCTCATGTATCTAACATTTTTTTAAAAAGTAGTAAAATGTTCAAAGCCATTGAGAAGTCTCTGGTAGTAAGCAGTTTTCAAGAACCAAATTGGAGTCAAAGCAATTATGACAATAGTAAGGGACTGATACTAGATATCTTCTAGAACACAACTTAGTGTGCTGGTCTGTTCTTAGACTACTGAATGCTGTTTGGAGGAAAGTAACCCAGCAATGACCAGTAGCTTCCAGACTCACATCCTGATCCTCTTAAAAGCTCCGAGGGGAAAAGATTCTTAAAAGTGACTGTGTGTCTAGTCTCCCACTTTGATAACAGGAAAAAGAAGAAAGCTGAGACTCATAATTCATTGGATTTATATTAAGGCAGTCTTCTAATAAAACAATATAGCAATTTCTCTTATTTATTAATACTTAAGATCACTTTATAACCCATAAATGCATCATGGTCTCAAATACCACATATTGTGTTCCCAGAGATTTTACTTTCTATTTCATTTCACTCATGGTAAGAGAAGCCAGAGGGATTCACACATGGGTGGTGGATCCATCCACCGGTGTGCTGTTGGAATCTATGGACACTGATAAGGAAGCAAGTCCTGGAGATAGCAGCCCTTCTTAGAGACTTTGATTAGCAAGGATTTTTTTCTTTAATAACTTTTCACCTGGTAAAATAACCAATTAAATCATTCCTAAAGTATTAAATCCACTTTAAAAATAGCTATCTGCATCCAATGTGGGTAAAATGTAAATTCAGGAAGGCCTGAACATATTTTGTCCATGAGAGAACAGCTACCTATTTGTGTGTCTGCTGTACCTGGAACTTCCCATACTGGGTCATAGAATATACTGGATAAACTGCTTGGTCCTATTTTTTTTTCTTTAAATCCTTCAAATATCTTCAGCAAATGGCTTTGTGCTAAGTTTTATTGTTAGTAAGAGTAAGTATGAATTAATGAACTATATAAATTCTGTAACTTTAAAAACAGTTAATAGCTGTTTGGTATACATAAGGACATTCTCATGCAGAATACTGCTAGTAGAAAACAATCACTACTGCATTACTTTGCTCAAGAGGTTTAAAACTGAGAATGGATACAATAACACAGTGGGTTCTTTCACTGTAAAAACTGGAAATTCTAAATTCGAAATTTAGTAATCATTGACTAAAACTGTTTTAAAATCCTACTCTATTTCAAACATGGCCAGCTTCACCTTAGCAGGGAAGTTTGTAGTGTCAGAAGGTGCACTGTACCTCACAAGTATAGTTTACTTCCATCTGACTGCCTATTACTATATTTCCAGTGTGTTTGGTCCTTAATTTTATCTGAGGTTGTGTTGTTGGTGATGGTGGTGGCTTCTTTTGAAACAAGGTCTCATGTAGTCCTGGCTAGTCTTGAGTTCACTCTGTAACCCGGGCTGCCCTTGAACTCTTAGCGATCCTTCTGCCTCAGCTTGCTGAGTGCTGGGATCACAGGTGTGCACCATCATGTAGGTTTATCTGAGAATTTTCACGCTTAGCTTCAATAGAAGTACAAATCCTGCTTTTATTAGCAAGGCTTTTCAGGGTGCATTCACCAGCAAGATCCTATGAGACTACACTATGTAAAGACATTGCTACTGGGTTACTAAACAAGGCAACTGGAGAATTAAATTATCTTTAAGATTCAGTCATCTGTAAAATTGCATCCCCCTGCTGATCCATTTATTTTTAGGAATTTTATTGCATTTTGTTGTTGTTGTTGCTTTTTTCTTTTTTCTTTCTTTCTTTTTCTTTTTCTTTTTCTTTATTTTTTATTTTTTTTATTTTTTTATTTTTTTATTTTTTATTTATTTATATTTATTTATTTATTTTTTGCCGGATCGGTGATTGAACTCAGAACCCTGTGCTTGCCAGGTGCTTTTTTCTTTAAATCTTTAATATTATATATAAACACTCCCACGTAAAAATATAATAGGAAAGTTAGAATCCTAAGTGACTGCAGTTGGTGGTCTAGAAGAAATCTTCTGTGACAAGAATTTGTGAACACCATGTGATGATTCTTCCCCTCTTTAAAAGAATAAGTTAGGGACCTGCCAAATAGCTCAGCGTATTAAAGTAGCCCCGCCCCAAGGGGCGAGCTGAGACTGCAATTAAGACTGGGCGTGGTGACGCGGACCTGTAATCCCAGCTCTTGGGAGGTTATAAACAGGCGAATCACTACTAGTCCACTGGTTGAAATCAAATCCCGTGTTTTCTTGTGAAACTACAGATTCCGCTTCATGAGTCTAAAGAGGGAAGAGCTTCGATTCTCCCAGCCTGAGCAGGATGTGTTTCTCAGTGATTCTCCTCCTCCATTATATCCAAAGTTATAAAACATTTGGCTTTTTAAATGTGAATCCCATTGCTTCATGTTCTTTTAACACCTGAGTTCTAAAAGTAAACTTTGGGGAGAGGTGGATGGTGCCTTTTATACTCCTGAAATTTGGGTTCAATCAAGGTCAGAAAATTTAAACCTGAAGTTCAAAGGGCTTTAAAAGCTAGTTCACTTTCCAAACCATCTCCTCAAGGGGAAGTCAGTTCGTTTGTGGGAGGCTTGGTAAGGCTTCACCTCTCCTCCCTCTCACTGAAAATGCAACGCTCTGCTATCTGCCACAGCAGCGCATCCCCTCCTGTCTCCTAGGTCTCTTCCCCTGCTTGTGGCTATCCCACAGAAGTGCCCTTTCACATATGGAGACACAATGGTTGAATTGTACATTAAATAGGAAAGAATCTTTATCATTCACAGTAACAGGAAATCCCGGACCTAGGGCAATATGTAGACGATATCTGAATACTCAATCAGACTCTTTGAATTACATTGTAGGAGAAACAAACACAGCAAAGAGACCACAAAAGCTGTCTTTTTCAGGGTATTCACAATGCAAATGAGCCATGGTGAAGGAGAAAATCTGGTTAAAATCACCCACTAGCTGGATAAGCATACTCTACCCTTTATCTTCAATTTCAATTTTCTAATTTAATGGCTGGCATCTGCTAGAAAAGAAAAATGTAATGGTCATTGCTGTGGAATTAAATCCATAACCTCCAAATTTATTAAGAGACTTTTCCTTCCACCCCTAAAACTCTGATACACTGATTAAAATGCCCAGTTTCTAAACAGTATATGAAAAGGCAACTGGAAAAGATTATCTCTGAAGCCTATGCATTGCTATAGGAATTACTAAAGACTTGAAAATTATCTTTTTAAAAATTATTTATTAATGAAAATAACATTGTATTGCTTGGAGAAAATACTACCACCACCTACTGGCATATACTGTACATAAGACTGAAAATGCTTCTAAATCATTTTCAGTCTGCCACATAAGGGCAAAGAGGAAAGAAATCATTATAGCAGCATTATTGTAAATTTAACATCACATTAAGTCAAATGTATTTATGGTATTTTGATTATATAATATGCACTTTTATAACCTGAATATGTAAAATGGAAGCATGAAAACAGTTAAAAGAGGACATGAAATATTTAAACAGAAAGCAATAAGATGCATTTATATTGCTGAAATGACAAATTACCTTTGCATTTCACCTGTTGCTTTCTTTATGTTTTTGTTGGAATTGATTTTATTAACCTCAAAATGAAAAGCGAGTATTGGAGGAATGCGGCAATTAAAGTTATCCTCATACCTTGTTTTGCAAAATCATGTTGAATCAACAAGAGTATGTGAACCAGAAAACACAAATATATGCAAAGCTCTACAAAGTTTTGACAGTCATCTTATTAAAGAAAAACTATAAAATATGTAGGCCAACCTTTTGGAAACATTTATCAAGCAACTATTATTAGTGTTTAGATTAAATTGTTTTCCTTTCTTTACTGTTCCCTTGAGAAATAATTAAATCCTTACGTTATTTCCTTAGTTGTTATTTAGAACTTTTTCTTCACGTTATTTCCTTAGTTGTTATTTAGAACTTTTTCTTCAATCTACTCTTCAATTTTATAAATTTCCTACCTCTAAAGAAAGTACCTCTTGCATATAATCTATTTTCTTGTTCAATAGTTTAATATTTTGCATCAATGAGCTAGATTCATGGAAACGATAGGGGATTACAGACATGGATTTTCTTCCCCAAATTTACAGTGACACCTCTATTAATGTTCCAAAACAGACAACTTATCCTTTAGATAATAATGATAATGGCATCTATTTGCATAATGAAAATACAAAAATATGAATTTAGTTTAATCTAATGATAATATGCTTTATATGTAATTAAAGTGATGCTATTTTGGTAGATGAAATATACA
>NW_004524658.1:4639296-4688796 GCF_000260255.1 Octodon degus
TAGGTGCTTTAGACCACTGAGCCATCTCTCCAGCCCCCATGTGGCAGTTTTTAAGGAAGAATTGTGTTGCAGTTGTATATCAAGATTACTTTTCTTTCTTTCTTTTTTTTTTTTTTTTTTTGATACTGGGGATTGAACTCAGGACCCTGTACTTGCCAGGCAAGCACTTATCCTACTGAGCTATCTCCCCAGCCCGTACTTTTATTTTCTTCTTGGTTGTGAAAGTGTTTGTAAATTGCAGTGGTGACTTGTTTTTCATCATCTTTTAAAAAATAGCTTTTGCTCTCACTTAGCTGAGAGATGGTTTGATGCCCTCTTTAAAAGAAAAGTTGGTATCCTCATGGCCCTATATTATAATTACAACTTCTTATTTAATAAAAAATTTAATGACTTTGCTGGACTGTTTGACAACTCCATTTTTTGCATATGTATGTCTTCGCTAGCACTCTTTTGTTACCACACACTATTTTTCCTTCATTCAGTCAAGAAATAGTCATCCTATCCCTGCAGCGTGATCTGTAGCCACTAACACGCTGACCTCAGGTATAAGTGCTTGTGACAAACATGTTCCTTGTCCTGAAAATAGAGCATTTTAATAAATGAATAAAATGCAGCAAAGAAAAGGACATATTGGTATAAATGAGGTACAATGTAAGAGAGCAAACAAGTAAACATTTCATTTTGTGGACAGTAATTGTCCACAGCTCAATATCAGACAAAAATGGAGACAGAAGTCCACCCATGTGGTATATATGATTGATGATCATTAGCTGCTTAATTGAGGCAAATACACTAGGTACTAAAATTTATCATAGTGTCCATGCTTTTCTTTCATTTCTAATATATTATTAATATATTTCCAAAATTTATTTCTATAAGATTATTTGGTATTTTCACCAATAATGTAAAGATCCCCTACAGTTCTTTAGTTTGAAGACTTTACCGGTAGTAACTCAAAATGTGAATAATTGATCCAGAGCAAAGGTCTCTAAGAACTCACTAAGGCAAAGATGAGATTATGTGGCTGTGCTCTAATCTAGTATGACTAGTGTTGTTAAATGGAAAAGAGATTTGAAACAGAAACATACAGACACGTGGGGACACTGAAGAAAGCTCATCTCTCTAGTGAAGGCTTTTAGAGAGACAAACCCTGCTGAAGCCATCACATCAGGCTTCCAGCCTCTGGACCGGGAGAAAATTAATTCCTGTTGTTCAAGCCAATCAATCTGTGCTTTTTTTTTTTAATTCTTACATTAACATTGGCAAAGAATTGATACTATGTCACAAAAGTTCTTAGTTGAAAGCTGTAATATACTTTGTAAAAAGAAAGATGTGAACTTCAGTGAGAGGAGGTGATATATCGAAGAAATTGTGAAAGGTAAACATATAATGAATGAAAAACATTGAGATGGCTTTTAAAAATCAAATGGGTACGGTACAAACTCTTGATTGTCAGGGCTAGGGTGATACTTCAGCAGTCTAAGCACCTGTCTGGCAAACACCAGGATCCAGGTTCAATCCTAGGTATCACATGCCTTGCCTGCCCCAAAACCCCAGGCATGCCAAGCCAGCCACCGAAATTGGGCATGGTGGCACAAACCTATAATCCCAGTGCTGGGGAGGCTGAGACAGGAGAATCACTCTGAGTCTGAGCTTCATGTTGAGACCCTGTACCAAATAAATAAAAGATTTTAAAAAATTAAATCTCAATTTTCAAGCAAAGAAGTAATTTTAAACATGTCATTGGAAGTGGAAAACACTTCCCTAAAATATTTTTACACAGACTTCTGCTATGTAAAACAAATAAAAACAGAGTTAAGGAAAGGTGGAGTAGGAGCGTGCCCATCTCAATTTCTCTTGATTTTCCTCAAAATAATTAAATCCTTACATTATTTGTGAACTTCAGAGTTCATTGCAGTGTCTTGAAATATATAATCACCTGGGCTAAAAAGATTGTGCATCATTCCATTCCGTTTTCTGGTTATATTATTGTTCCTAATTTCTTGCTCTTACCTTATTCTTTAAAAGGATTGCAACTGTTTATGCACAACCAGTTAGCTTAGTGCTCTTTTCTGCAGGGAGAGTGAGTATCCAAGCACCGCGTTGGCCAGTTTACCCTCATGATATTGGCGGATCAGGAAGCTGAAGAGGAAGAACTCACACAGCCTCTCAGTGGTGGGTGCTCTAAGACACAGCACTCTTCTGCTACCCTTTCTGCCTGTCTGACCTATGAAGACCCAAAGAGTAACTCCAGGCAAATAGCACATGCGAAGTGGTCATCAACTACATGTTGCTCTTTTGGAGGCTAATTATTATTGCATCAAAGCTGGCCAATACAATGTGTATGAGGAGTACCAAATAAAGTAAGCCAAAAGAGGGAATATCTTTACTCAAATATTTGTGTGTTTCAGTAGTTTCCAGATTGGATCATAGTGATAAAAGTAAGTGGTGGATAAACATACTTTGTACAGATATAAAACACAGTTCTGCTTGTATTATCCCCACTGTCTTCAGTCTTTTTCAAGTAACTTTATCTCCAATCACAAAATCCAGCAAATTGCATTTATTCAAACACAGAATTTTTGATTTGAAACAGATTGATGGATTTTGTCTCTGTCCCTTTTAGGAATTAGCCACATGATAGCCAAAAACTAGTGTTGCTTGACCTACTTAGCTCAATTAATGCTTTTTCTTGGGCATTTTAACAGGAAAGACCTAAAAAGGATTTTTGTATTGATAAGTAAAAGTCATACATCCTCAAGACCATGGGCCAGGGATATAGCTCCATAGTTTTCCAAACAGAATTCTTAGCAGCCTGCAAAAAATTCCACACAGAGGTGCCCGGGAGATGGCTCAGTGGAATAAGCACTTCCCTGGCAAGCACAAGGGCCTGAGTTCAATCCCTGGTTCTACAAAAAAAAAAAAAAAATCCACACAGACAAATATCTCTAAATGGGGGAAGTAGTTAAAGCAACACTTAAAAGAAGACCTTAGAGAAGAGTCACAAAGCTTACACGGTTCTTACAAGTGGACTACTGACAGGGCTGCAAGCATTTTGGAGGTCAAAGGAAAAGGAATGAATCCAGGGCTGGTCAGGAGACACAGCTACAACTGCTAGCAGAGGTCAAGTTGGCCATGACTGCTGGAGACGACCACATGGCACACAGCTGACAGGCAAACAGCACTCAGTTCCATATCAACCATTGCAAGATTTCATCAACATAAGTGCAAAAAATGCACATGAAATTAAGTGCACAGGAAACAGATTTCATGTTGCCAGTGCATAGCTTTCCCAAGGACAAGCTTACTATCAAAATAAATGCCAGAATACCAAAAGAATCTTTCTATATTTTGCATACAGATGTACTTTTGCAGATTGCTTATCTATAATCATTACTTCTTCTTCTTCTTCTTCTTCTTCTTTTTTTTTTTTTTTTTTGTACCAGGGATTGAGCTCAGGAAACTGCAATTGCCCAGGGAGGTGCTTATGCCACGGAGCTATCTCCTTGGCCCTCATCTTTACTCCTTCTTGATAAGCAGTGCATTTGAGATGCTTTTCTCTATATGTTCATTGGATGTTTCCTATAATGCACTAATAAATACAGAAGAGTATGGTGTCAAAATATGCCTGATGTGGCTAGAACTTCCTATAGTCCTAAGACCCTTCCATACTAAGGCCAATCCATCTTCTTAGGTATAGTTTAAATGCATTCATTATATTTTTTCTGAAGGAATAATTATGAAACAATGATTAATGGATGTTTCATGTTTCTCCACTAAGAAATAATGACAAGAATTTCTGCATGGAAAATATTAAAGTATCACTGATCAACCAAATCAAGTTTGAGAAAGTCAACAGTATATGTCTAACTTGGAGCAATGAAACTTCTTTTTATGCTTTAACTAGCTGTAAAATGTAAACCTAGACTACTAAGTGAGTAAAATGCTTTGCAGGTTTATTAACTGAATGTTGAGACATGTCAACCAAAAATAATGACTTGTGCTTTGGAATAGTTAATCTGTAGCCCTTTTGCCAGCCATAATTAGATAGTGGGGTCATTGATATAGCCATTTAAGAAATATATTCATTTGTTAAGATGTTTCCAAGCTAAAATCATTCCAGATTGTTCCCTTTTAGCATTCCACTCAGAGGCTGATCACAACTTTGTCTTCATAATAATCATTAAATCAGTTCAAATACTAGTCATGGGAATTGTTATTTGACATTTATTTATTTTGCAATTTATCTCAAACTGATTTTACTAAGGGAAAAATGCACGAAGGAAGTCAATCTGCTGTCTCAGCACTTATTTGTTTATAGAAAATTTCAGTGTAGGTGACCCTGTTCTGGTCGGAAACTTTACGATTAGAGTCCTTTCTGCCTCAGTGAAGAGTACATGTACTCTGTGTTTTTGTTTTCAGCTATCATTGGACTTTAAAGAGAAATAAGTTAAAGCAACAGGCATTATTAAAGGGCCAAATAGGGGACACACTTGTATTTTTAGAATACCTAGTAGTTTTAAGGTAAAAATGGATTATGATCAGATAACTTGTCATTTGATATGGTGGCATGGCGAATTTGTTTCTAATATAATCAAACAAAATTTGAGGAATAGTAAGTAGAGCATAAACACTGTAGGAAAAGAATTCTTAGATTGATATTAAATATAAAATACATGGCAGTGGATACATATATTGAAAATCATATAATATATTCTGTAGATTTTATTATTTTTAAATATATAAAATACAATACTACATATTATGTGTACATGTGTATTCTATCAGGGAGAAAAAAGTAATATTTTTCTAATTTTAATGGCTTCTCCAAAGTGGCATTATTCTTTCCTTATAACTGTTATCTCTCCATCCTCTATAACTGAGCTTCCATCATATATAATCAAGAGGGACTGAAAATACCTGAAGGAAGAGTCTCTCATCCAGAATTATCTTCCTTTTGAAGCAAAAGTATGTCAATAGTTATCATTTTACTTTGTTTAATTTCTAAGATCTCTATAAATATCTTTTTCACAAGTGAATTTGGAAATCATTTCATTATTTCACTTCTTAAATTTATTTAGAATTAATTTTAATTCTTTTATGATGATTTCTGATATGCAGATTTGGGATAATTAAAAAAAATAAACTGAGACAAAGAATCAAGAACTAAGTAGGAAATTGGTATGGTCCACCAAGTTGTTAAAAGAGTATGAGCCCACAAAGGACAAAATTGTGTATTAAATAGGAATTAAAGAGTTAACTAAATTTTAGAGAAGTTTTGTTTGATTTTCACAGGCATATGCTTATTTTAAATTTCACCATCTTACTAATATTTAACTATTGATGAATTTTATATTGTTCTACAAATCTCTATTGCTGACATTTCTTGAAAACTCAGGCTCCATGCTCAAAAACGGGCAAGGTGTCATCTCTCTGACTTGGGTACTTGCGGCTCGCAGTAGCTGAGCTGGTGCTGGGCCCCGTATCATCAGTGTCCATTTCTTGGGTCTATCATAGAGCTTGTCTACTGCCAGAGTTTAGTTCATTCCTCCCGGATGGCTTGTGCTCAAATGACACTTAATTCATCTAGCAGAGGGTAGTTGATTCCTTCCTGACAACTTTACTACCCACAGTCAAATGATAATAATGTGAAGTGTGGTTGAAAAGGAGCGGAAGTGTAAACCAGCCCACCATGTGGTGATCTGGTCACCACCTTTCTCTCCCGTCCCCTCCAAGCTCATCCTCTCTATGTCTCATAGTTCAGCTTGAAACAAAAACCTTCATGTCCTTCTTAACTCAGGTTCACGTGATTTTTTTTTTTATTTTTTCTTACTTTTTAAAGAGAGTACAAATTAGAATTAAAACAGAAAAAATGACAAGTGATACAGAATTTCACTTTACAAAGTAATATGAATTTCACAGTATTTGTTGTAATACGTAGTGTTGTCTTCCAACCAGATATTCACATTACCGGATATATACATGTAAAATTGGAAGAAGGAGAGGGACTGGGGGAAGGAGATTTATCTAGGCTTACATGATTTTAAGAGATATACTTTCCCGATTGGTGATAGCATCTTAGTTTTTGTAAACCTTCAGACTACTCTATAGATGGTTCCATTTTGCAATGGCCAAATTGCCAGCCTCAAACCTCTAAAAGATGTAGTTTGTCCCGGAAACTCTGACAGTCGCTGGAATATCACGTCTCTTTGGGGCATTGTTTTAAAATATGCATTTGAAATAAAAATGTTCCCAGTTAACTACATTTCTCAGAATACCTTGTAGAACATTCTGTCTCAATTGGTCAGAAGCTGACAAACCCACTGCGCTTCCTCTGGTGGCACTCGGGGGGTAGGAAACACTGCATTATACCATGTAACCAACTTTAAATTATGAAAGACGCTGGAGTGCAGTTTTATCAGTATTTGCATTCTCTAAGCACAAGATAGATCTAAAATAGAATTTTATCCAAAGGATCTTATTAAGCTAAGAAGATTGCCTGTTATTATAAGCAGTTGTTTCAAGCAGTAGTGCCTGATAGTACTTTTTATAAACAGTAGAGAATAAATTCAAACAAGCTAAAAAATGTTTATTACAAAATACTGTAGTTCTTGAAAGATTACACGAGCACGGACTATATATTTGGATGCAATTTATGGTGCAGTTTCTCTTCATTAACCACATCTCAGAGAATGTTCATATTCTTGAACATGTACTTGCATATTATTAACATGTACTTAAAATAACCATAGAGAAAGTTTCGGGATTAAAACAAAAGGTTAGCTGTAAGATATAAGGTGCCTTCATTGTGTATGTGTATATGCAATTTCATAGAAACTCAGCTTTTTAATTAAAGTGAACTAGACCTTACCTAGGCCAACTAGATTAATAAGTATCTCATTCTATTTAACTATTCTCCTTAATAAAAACTGATGGAATCCATTTTGCAAGGGAAAAATACAGAACTGCAATCAGTGTTTCTTTTATATAGCTAAACACATATAATTATTCTGTAGCATTTTTCATGAAAAGGAACAGTGACTAAAAGGCAATTATAACTTTTGAAATTTATAGGAATTTTTCTTCTATAACTCTACATTACAGATATGTATTTTGTGGGATATGTGATTGGTTTTGTTTGTTTCTGTTATTTACATATGTTATCAATTCTTTTGCAACTTGAGATGCTTAAAGAAAAAAATCTACATCATCTATACTTACAAATACATGCAGTATTTTATGCCCAGAGAAAAAACTAAACAGAAAACAAAACAAAAGAAAATAAAATAAAAAACTCTTATTGAATTATTCTCTGCAAGTTCAGATTTTATGTCATCCAAGGCTCTCTTATTGTTCATACCCAGATGCTGGACAGTATTTCTTGGAAGTTAGCAGAAAAACATAGACTCTAGTTTGTTTTTACTTAAATGGACATTTTCCATACATTGTATCATAGAAAGGAGAGAACTCATTTTGAAAAGAGGTGAAAGCTCTTAAACATTGTTCATTAAGACAAATCATAATAAGCCAGAATTTCAGGTGTCTCATTTGAAAAACAGGGAGAAGAAATAACTATTTCATAGAACCAGTGTTAGAGTTAATGAAACTGAAGCAAAGCACCTATTAAAATGTCCAGAACACAGTAAGCATTTAAAGAAGTTTAAAGTCTTATTTTTATTTATACTTTTATTATTTCTCACTATTCAAATGTAAAACAATATCTAAATGTGTTGCTGTAAATCACTCCAAATTTATGCAAAATGTTTTTTTAATAATAAAATTCGAATGCTTTTCATTTTTTTCAACTTTTAGTCACTACTTACAATCAGGCTGGGGTAGCGTGTCCCAAATGTCTCTTTCTGAGAATACCTCTGGCCTCATTAGCGAGAGTCCCACCCTGGCATTTGTGTGCAGGGGCTTCTCCTTCCAGAAGTGGCTCCTTGGGTTGGTCTGTCCAGTGCATTCCTCGCCATTCTTCAACAAAACCCTTTCTGACAACAACATAGAAATAATCTCTCCAAGCCTCTCTACTCTAGTAACACTGAGCTCCTCTATGAGATACTTGTTTCCTTGATTACAAGTTCCTTGAGTTGCACCATTATGTCTCCCTGGCACTAATGGACTTTTTTGAGATGCTAAAACTGTTTAAAAAATACTCCATGTGAACATGTCAAGAAAGTTCTATTAATTAAATGAAAGATGATAAAAAAAAGTCAAAGTTAGTGTGAACCAACATCTCGGCAAGGAGGGCTGCGTTCTGTGTTAGCCACCTGGTTGCGTATCAAAGTTTGCACAGGGCTTTGCTGCACACCCTGCACCTGTGTTGCACTATAGCTCCAGTATAGGCCACAGAGCAGTCAGCATCTTCTCATCACGGATACTTGTAATCTTGTGCAAACCTGCTTAGCCCCAGGTCACTCGGGCATTGACAAAGCAGCAATCTCATCGATCATAATTCCAGTAGAAAAACTGATGCTGTGAAAACACCATCTGATAATTGTTTTCTTATCGTCAGCCTGAGAGCACATGCTTTATGTGTTGCAAAGATTCCAAAAATTTTAACCAGTGCTGCTTACCATTTCCTTGCCAGTACCTATTCCTTCTTCGTTCATTGATTCACCCTGGAAATTCCATAAGAAGTCAGATAATAACTTTGCAGAGAATCTTGGGGCTGGGGAGAAGGCTTGGCGGTCTGTGTGCCTGTCTAGCAAGCTCAAAGATCTGGGTTCTATCCCCATACCACATGCCTTGCTGGCTTAGAACCCTGTGCATGCCCTGCCAGCTAATGAAACTGGGCTTGGTGGCTCCTGCCTGTAATCCCAGCATTAGGGAGGCTGAGACAGCAGGATCACTAAGAATCATAGATGTATATTGGGACCCTGTATCAAATAAATAAATAAATAAATAAATAAATAAATAAACAAAACAAGAAAAAATAACATTTCCCCATGTTCTCATCAGAAATTCTAGTATCTGAGTTTTAGTTTTGATGGTGAAAGTAGGTAGAGGTTTTAAATTGGAATGACTTCAACTTAGTTAAACAATTCCTTTGTGCTTTCCAGGTAAGAAAATCCAGGTAAGAAAAATTCAAAGGATTTGAAAGAATATAAACACATATTTGTCCTCACGAATGTGATGAGTCTTGTTCCATAGTCATATGTTCTTATGCAAAAAACCAATTCTTTTAAAAATAATTAAAACAGCAGCCTTGACATTATAGGTGTGAACTCATGACTACAGCCTTAATTCTTTACGTATCTGTCACCTATGATTGATTCACAGACCAAATCAAAAAAAATTGTGTTGGTTTTTTCTTCAAAATAAGATCCTCTGATATATTTCTTCATACCTCGTCATTGAGCACTCATGTAGCCCTGTAACAGAAACCCAACTGCTCTTCACCTTTTAACTCTGCTGTATCACAGACCCCTTAGGCTTCAGAGCAGCCTTGTTCTCCTTCAGTGGAATCATAAATATTCAGACCATTTGTTTTTGAGCATTGTGATATGTATCATAATATACAATCAGAAACTCACCTCCTTATTTCATTTTCAAGCATGAGTTCATGCATTTGAGGCTCATTCCTACCCCCGGAATTCTAAAAATGAAGCCAAGGCAGGGCACCCCTATGGAATACCACAGCAACTTCATTTCAGAAATATATTGGGTTCCTTTTCTAATCTTTGCAGCCGTTCTTTTCCTTTTTCTCTCTACTCTGCTGCGTGCTTTAATTTTGATTTCAGTCAGTAGTTTAAAAACTTTAGCTTCTAATAACTGGAAAAATGGTTATTTAAAGATAACTGCAACTTGCTTAACATGCCAGGCTATCATATGCCCAGTGCTTTGAAGCTGCAAATTAATGACGAACAGGAACAGTGAGTATCTTTCAGAGGAAACTGACCTCTTTCTCATGGCACATCGCTAATGTCATCTGTCTACTGCATCTCATTATGTGAATTTCACGGAGTTTAAAAAAAAAAGTATCTTAAGGCTGTGCACAAATAAAAAGGACCTTCTAGTATTAAGCACTTTGAAAATTTTTGATCTTTCAAAATACCTTCCTTAGATACTGCTTCCCCCTTTTGTGCATGGCACGCTGCTTATGTCATCTATTCTCTGTGACTAATTATGTTAATTTTGTGCCATAAAAGTAACTGAAGGCTGTTAAGGAATAAAAGCTTTTGAGTGGCCTTATTTCATAAACACCCCCTTTGAACAAGGCGCATTTAGTCATATTTGCAGTAACAGAAAGAGTCTTGTGCTAAAAATACAACAAAGGCTCTTGAATATGGCCATTTATTCCCACTTTATTAGGTAATTTATGAAAAAGTATGAAGGGAAGCCTTTTTGTTACTATAATTTGCATAAAGCTGGTGCCCCATTAATGAGATAACTTCCTGCCTTTTGTGTACCACCAGCTGGAAATAGAAATGGAGGAACTTTTCTGTAGTCCAATTACTTAACCTGCTGAGTTCAGAGTTGGAAAGTAAACAGGACTCCTATTTGTCAAAGAACTTTATTTTGGTTCAACTAACCTGATTTTTAAAAATAAAAGTAATTTGAACAAGGATGAAAGCCAAATGTTAAAATAAAATAAAGTTTAACCAAGTTTTAGTTAGAAAAACATATCCTTTTCTGGAGAATATTTCTTATTTAGTACCCATATGTCCCCAGTAGGACACAGCGGTGATATGCTTCTGCATGTGCTGGGTCAAAGGAGCAAAATGTAATCATCAATGTGAAGAGATGAATATGAACTTGGGAAAAATTCTAGATTTATTTGTCTTTACTATTATTCAATAAAGTTATTAGCAATATTTTATAACCATCTAATCATCTCATGGTACTGAAAAATACATTCAAAATATAATCAAAATACTATCAGTTGCAAAATATATACTGAATAGTGTATAATTATGCTATACATACTACAAGAGCATGGCAGAATAAAATAGGAGCCAAAGAAGGGGGATGATTTTGAATTTATAATTTGTATATGAATATAGCACATCTAGGCAAATGTGCCTTAGATGCTAGAGAAAGCTTTATGGAACATACGCTAGCTGTGCCTATGGAAAAAAATATTCTTTGTAGAAATCTGTGATTATGTGATTCTATCTAACCTCTGAAAATGACAGTTTATTCAAATTTAGCAACTGTGCTTCCTCTCTCTAAAAAGAAGAATTATACATTAGTATCAAATGACCCATTATAAAGGTCTTTAAGTGGAAAATAAAGCAAGTGTGAGGACAGAGGGACAAAACTCTCTAGCAAATAAGACAGAGAAGCAAATGATCAGTCCCATGGTCTCCTCATCCTTAAAAGTATTGTATTGAAAACTTCAAAATTACATTAAGAAGTTATCTTCTTATTGGGCTGAAATTCTATTTCTCAGAATACCCCCTCAAAGCATCTTGGGTAAACTGTATTTACTGAAATAATAGAAATGGCTGCAGAAGCCTTGGGCCTTGAAAACTATCACCACGCCAATATAGTTGTGTTTTGTCAGCCATTGTACTCACAGTGGTGAACTTGGAAGATTAAGCATTATCGTGTTGTCATTCAACTTACATATATATGTGCTAGAAAATCTCTCTATAGTTTGCTGCAAAGCCTGGCTTACAGTCTGTTATTTTCATTCTTTAGGGCGCTTCTTCTGTCTTAAACCCTGAAGGGGAATTTGTTAGGTACACTTTATTCAGCTTTTCCATTATGCAGGGGCAGCATTTTTTAAGCATAGTAACTTGGAGATGGTTTGTGCTTCGTGTGCTTACTTTCCATATTTTCTCAGCTATCAAATAAAAAATTGAGCAATTTTGTCCAGTTTCCACTGTGAAGTGCTTTTCTCTGGAATTCTTTTTCTTTTTATTTGTTTTTCTTACTTATTATACTATGTAAGAGAATTCTAAATAGACAAACAAATTTGGAATCTACTCCTCCCATCAATGAAGTTTGCTCTGGATTTTAGCACAGGTTTATGGTAAAGACTGCAGACTATTACATGACTGTATATAGCACCGCAAAACCCCATAAAGTAATCTTCAAAGGTCATCAAGGAGTTTGTTGGTCTGTGTAGGCACTTCTTCATCTGTTTTCTTCATCTTTTCTCTTTTTTTTCTCCTTTTTTTGTACTGGGAATTGAACTCAGGAACCCATGCTTGCCAGACAGGCACTGGGCCACTGAGCTGCACACCAGGCCTTATTTGTGTTCTTACCATAACCTGCAGAAAGAAATATATGTCACAATTAGGTTGTATTTTCCCATTTGTTGGCAGCTGAGCTTGTGGCAAAATCTGTTCTGTAGTTTTTCACGAGTGCTGATCATTTGAACTATTGAGAAATAGAGGAAACACGCTATTACAGTGAGTAATCCTGTAAGAAAAGGGAAAGATAAAGCTCTCAGAAACTTAACTAAAGTCACTGAGAAAAGCAGCCAAGATGATCAATTCATACCCATAATACTTCATTTATTTATTTTGCATTCCAAATATTTTCAGTTCCAGCAACTATCAAAATCTTCAATTACTTAATTTTATTGCATTCTGACTCATAATTATCAAGCCCAGAAATGAAAATTAGTTGAAATTCCAAATTCTGAAAGTTAAAAGATCAATGTTGTATGGGTTAAAACATAAATGATGAGTTTTAGAATATTCATTGACCATTTTGAGATGTATTCTAAATTGGATGTATGTAAATTTTACTATCAACTTATAGGGTGAATTCCTTAAAACTTAAGGCATGTCTTCTTTTTACTGCTCTTCTAAAATGTATACAATGTTTCCCCAAATAGCTGAATAGAGATAGCACTGAGTATAAAGTTGCCATGCTGTTAAAACTAGGTAAAAGTATTAGAGTGCAGCAGGGAGAAGTTTCAAATCACAAATGTTTTCTACATTCCTCCTGGTAACTCTGAAGCCCTTTTCTAACTCTGTTCTTTTTTTTCTCCCTCCTTGTCTGTTACAAGTTATGATGTGTGGATGAAGGCTTTTTCCCATGCTGTAATGACTGTATACTGAGATTTCAAGGGGCTGTTCATGACAATCCCATTTTCTGTGTAATTTCATGGTTGTCTTCTTGAATGAAGATATTGGCTGCTCTGAAGCAGGGGGTCAGCCGCTCTTGCTCCTTTCAGTATTGTTCCGGAGTATGTTTCCTTTCAGCTGATGAAAAGTAATTCATCATTTACACCCCTGAATTCTGCCAGCATTTTTTGAACAACTTTTCTTTCCCTGTGGTACCTTAGGCCCATGAAAGAGATAAATAGGTTCAATACAACACTAGGCCCCAGATCCTGGGAGCAGGTTAGGCCTCGGAGGCCCCACGCTGCCCCCTTCTCATGATAGAGTTTGTCACCTTTCTACCTCAAGAAGTCAAATCCTGTCGACTCAGCCATCTTTCAGGCTCTCTGAAGTGGCTTTGGCACCCACTGGGGCATGTGAGCTTAAAATTGATTTTTTTTAAGATCTGTCAAGTTCCCTTAAGGGACGGAGTTGACAGCCAGCAGGCCTCAACTATCACAAAGCATTCAATGTGTAAAAGACACCTAAGGAACTTCCTTTCAGGGGCCAAAGGGCTTCAGACTTTGTGACACGTTGAGAGGGTTCTGTTGCTAAGAAACTGGCTTTCGGTGATAGGATTTTTCCTACAACTCTGCCACTTTGGGAAGTACTTTAAGCTATCTCACTGTTTATGGCAAAAGACAGCATCACCTATTATATAAACATGTTACCAAAAAAGATGCTAAACAGACTCATTACACGGCTCTTCAGATCCCAGCAGCTCTATGCAGCTAAAGGATTAGTTAACTCCAGTATTTGCAGTGGTTCTCAAAATAATAGAGCACTAAGCAATCAAAATAATGCCTGGTGTTCTTTTTCAAATCAATTATATTAATTCTAGGAATTTGGATATTATTTTAGCGACAATGCACAAGTAGATGGTTCCTTATCAGTTTAGTAAAGAGCATCTTACTTAACATCACAACAGCAGTACTAAGGATGCTTCACCTCCTGTTTGTTGAGAAAAAAGTGCTGGGCCAGTTGTAACCATTTGCTCCTGACTGATGTCCATGAGACAAAGAAACTCTTAATCCAGCCTTTTATTTAGTGACTTGTTCTTAATTCCTATGTTCTCTTAGAAGTAAAAATGACAGACTCAGGACTATCCTGTTTATTTCAAAGGCCAAGGAAATGTTCCATTATTTCTGTTATTGATTTGAAGCAGCATCTATGTGGTAACTATTTTTTTTTTTTTCTGAATAAAGTAGAAAACAACTCAGCCTCATCTAGCATCTAAAACATAACTACTTTTTTACCCAAACCATTCGTGCAGAGCAAGCACAGCATTTTTGGAAGACTAGTGATTTCTCAAAAGAATCACTAGTTCCAGCCTATGTGGTTCAAACTCAGTTCCAGCCTATGTGGTTCAAAGCCATGAAACTTTTGTGCGTGTCTCTCTACTGAGGGTGCGTTTTCCCATTTGGTGTCTGAAAATCCATTTATATAAGCAGGTAGAGGCCTGATTTGAAAAGACGCCATGACATTAATCTCTTTTTAAGAAGTCCTGTTTGCATGGGCTGTTGTTGTCAAATATGAATGAGGGCCTATGTGAATATACATCTGCAGTTATCTGTCACTTTTCATAAGGAGTGGCCCTAGCTTTTAAAGGAATTTCTGCATATGATGTTTTCAAAGACAGTTTCAATATTCTATACAGTAGAAAACAGTACAAAGAAAAAAAAGAATGTGGTTTCTGAAGACAGGCATGACCTGAGCATCAAATGTTAACTTGTGAGAATTGCATTGTCTTAGAAAATATTTAAAAACTTCTCTAAGATACAGCTGTCTTGTGTAGTAAATGAGGGGAGAAGTATCTGATGAGTAAATGATGTTATTTATGGAAACAACTCCAAACAGACTTTTGAGTATGATAATTGCGACTATTTGGATGAATCAAATAAACTACTGGATTGTCATGGAAGCTCAGATACTATGAGTATTATTTAGTGACTCTAAACAATTATTCTCATAAGCAAAAAATACTACCCATATTAATTTCCATATAATAGAGATTATTACATGGGGCTAAGACAGCCATGATAGTGTTGAAGAGATAACCCGATTCAAATATAAAATGAAACTCTGAATTATTATTAAATACTTGCTGAGGCCAAAAATTAATATTATAAGCTTTTACATTAAAAAGGAGAAGTTAACAATAATGTTTGATTCTATTCTAGTTTTGCCAATACAGAAACTTAAATTTTGGATTTTTTCATTAGTGACTGACTGCATCTTGCAACCTATAAAGTCAATATTTCATTCCCATGGGATGAATGAACAAATGAGTGAATGAATGAATGTGGTCTTTCTACATGTTGATTCATTTAAGTTATTTGGTTGGCTCTTGGATTTAAGTTATTGTATTTAAAGTGCAATCTGGTCTGACCTTTATTTCTGTGAGTTAAAACAAAATACCTTAGTCACAATTTTCTCAAAATTGTACTACTTTTCAGTAGCCATAACTTATTTTGTGGGAGAAATTATACAAGAGTTGCTGAATTAGTAGAGATTAAAAAAAATCTTTTCATGTTCTCTTCAGAACCAATGGCTCTTGCAACATACCGACAAATTGAATGATTGTACCTCTCACCACATTGTGTTAAAAAAAAAAAAGTGTTTTAGTTGTTCTTCAATGTAAGTACTCTGGTAGAAAAACAGTTAGATAACTTGGAACCCCTGTGTTTCTCTGAAACTTTAAGTTACCCAGTTCCTTTGTGTAGGAAGTCTCCAGAAACATCAACAGTGAAAGAGATGCACTAGTTTTGCCTTTGTCTACTACCACCCAAATTCCCCAATACAGCCCTGCAGTGACCGAACAAAGGCACTGAACACACACAGGTGGAGTCCCCTGCTAGAGTGCGGGCCATAAAGAAAATCTCCCCGTGCTGCCACCACCCTCGCTTTCCTGGGGCTGACTTCAGTGTATGCAGTTCCTTGTGCTTAATTTACATTTATTGAGTACATGGCTAAGTTAAACTCCACCAACACACAGTATTTCATAACCCACTACTCCCAAAGACATTATGTCTCATACTTGCCCAAGTTTCTGATAGCTGTTTATTCATACTATTTCACAATGCTGTTCTATATGGTGTTGATCAAAAGACACAAAATTTACTAGCAAAAAGTACAGGTGTTCTGCCAAGCTATTGGAATGTCATTCAAGAAATTAGAAAGAAAGTAGAGCAAATTCATCCTGTTGCTGTATCAGGATACAGATTTACTTTAGGGAGGAAAATAAATAAGCATGTTATCCTCTTGGATATTGTACAAGCACGCCACCATCCCTGATAAAGAAAAGCTGCAGAAGCTCTCGTGCTGCACTTTGATGCATCGGCTGTCCACGGGGTCGCCATATTGCAGTCATTATGGCAGGATGCTTACTCTCCTCTTCGGTCTATTAGAGCTGACCGTAATGTACCATAGATGCTCAACATATTCTCTTCTTGACTGAGCCTGCAGAGTATCTATTTCACAGTGTATTCCCCTTAAAGGGAGAGTCTAAAATTGGCAATAGATGAGGCACTTATCTGTACATAAGCATCAAAGAAAGAATGGGAGTAAATGGTGCACTTCACGGAGTTGCATGACTCTTTAGTACAATTTGTTTCACTAAAAACAATATAATAAGTAAAGAAAAGAAGACGAGTAGTTTTGGAATGGGTTCTACTGGCCTGAAAGAGTTAATACGCTTCTTCTAGCTACAGTGAGCCGTTTATGTGAAGGCAATCCCTTCTCCTCTCCTGAGTCTCATCTCTCCTGCAAAAGACATTTTCAAAGGAATCTTTGTAGACTCCAGAGGTGGACTTTTTCATCATCAGGTCTAAAAACAAAATAAATTTATAACTTTTTCCTTGCTTACTTTTTACCTGTTTTGTTACCCTGAAATGGAGGTTTAAAAGACTTACTTCTTGCACTTGGAAGTACTCTAAGGGATAAATTACAGGGCTTTCACCAACCCCATTCAAGTGATTAGTAAGTATTTTCTATTACTGAATAAACAGAAACCAAATAAAGCTAATGCACCCTTCAATACTTTCACAGATCTTCATTAGTTAGTTCCTCTATTTTTACTATTGTAAAAATCATTTCTAAAAATTTAATATCTGTTTTGGGATATTTTATACAAGCTTGCTTAGGTTGTTCTTTTTAACATTAGATTAGTTTTTTCCTTAATCATTATTTATTTTTTTCTTAATCATTATTTTAATGATTATTAATTTCAACACATTTTAAACTATATTTTTCTCTCATAAATCTGTCCTACAATATACACCTTTGTTAAATATGTTTTGCTTTTAATATTCATACCAAAATACCCATTCTCTGGGAAATTTTCCCTGCTTTGCACTATTTTCACAAATACATATGTAGGTGTTTTACCAGTATGGATTTTTCAAACATTAAATATTTAGTCACTCTCTTTTCAAATTCTGGAATAGGGCTTCCCTAATTATTTAACTATGGATAAATGTGAGACGTACCATTTTCTCTAAGAAGTTCCAACCCTGCAAAAGACATTTTATCAAGAAAAAATTAAAATTAAAAAAAATGTCCTGCTCCACTTTCCCTTCATGCCCTAGAGGTGTATTTCAGCATTCACAAAGTACCTGACTTTTCTCATTTTCCTTAATGTCTATCCAAATGGGATCTGCTGTGTCAGCTAAAGCACTCATAACTGTTCTTTGCCCTGGATATCATATCAGCGCTGTGCTGAACCCTGCCTTCCCCTTCTTATTTGCTTTCTACTTTCAGTGAACCTTATGCTAGCATTTTAAATCCTCAGCCATTTCTCTACTCAAACATAGCACTGCTATTTCAATAATATCATGCTTATCCCTCATACTCGTACTTATCATCGATAAAGCTTTGATGTAATAAATCCTTGATATAATATCATACTTATCCATGCTATGAGATATAATCAAAAATGAAAGCAGAAACTTAAGATACAGGGTAAAATTTATTACTTGCCAATTTTCCACAGTAACTTTTCATCATTACTCCAAAATTACTTTTTAATGCAAAGAGTAGTTTCAATCACATTGAAGCCCACATGATTCAGATACTATCATAATCACAATTAGATTACATTACTGCAATCAGGAATGGAGATCATTAAGAGAAAGAATATAAATTGCTTTAGTTTTACAAGTACTGAGCTAGCAAAATTATAATTAATCTCCATTTATAATCTTTTCTTTCATAGAACTGCAAAGCATGCTACTTTTTTTAGGCCATCAATACAAATTAGAACTAAGTAATAAAGCCCTAACTACTACTACTGTGCTTTTCACAATTGAAGAAACTTTCACATTATGTACAGAGAGCTTTTGATACAAGCAGTGCCCTTCGAGTAGATTGTTTCGATGCAATAAGCCCAACTATTACAAGGTGCAGCATAAAAAGCAGAATGCAACAGACACTATCCTTCTCTGAGTAATCAGTTCGTGCATTTCATTTCTTAAATGAGATGCTGCTACTCATGTGAGATGAAGTAATGACTTAGCAATCACTGCCAGTGCATAATCCTGTACATTCCAAGTTTTAGATAGGATCTTTTAAAAGCACAGGCAATAATACAAACAGGAAAATAAATTCAAGATGCTGAGGCTTTCTAAATAAAAATCAGTTATAATTATTTTCTTTCATATTTTATATGATTATATTACATTAGACCTTGATATTCCAATTTTCTCTGACACTGAATATGTACATCATTTATTTATCTTTACGATGTATAAGAATTTAGAATAAAACATTTCATTAAACACAGATAATAATAAATGTACACAGCATCGAAAATTGCTTGGACCACTGAAATGCTCCCTAAATTTCTGAGCTTCAACTCATGCCAAAAACGAAACAAATTTTTAGAACCTATTTGGTAGCAAGTGGACACCAATTCATCTAGAAGGGATATGACCTAACATGAACTTACGTGGGAGCAAAACTCACCTAACCTGGCAAAAAGTTACTGTTATGATCTCTGCTAATTTTTGGCAAATAAAAATTGCATACATTTGAGATTCCCACATTCATGGTTTCGCATGAACTTGCACTATGAAATGACTACCATAATCCAGGCGATTAATGTAACTATTGGCTCATGCAGCCAGTTGATGTGTGACTATAAGCTCAACTCTTTTAGCGAATGTTAAGCATAAAAACAGTATCATTAATATGGCCGCACATCCTGTGTACGAGGTCTCTACATGTAACCTAAGGCTTCCAGTCTTGGACCCGAATTTCCAACATGGCCAGATCTCAGCACCTGACCCCTACCACTTCTTCCCTGTTTCTATGAATTTAACATTTAATTTTGGATTCCATATATGCGATCACTCACTATTTTCCTCCTTTGTCTAGATTATCTCATATAGCAATGTATAAGAGGCTTTTCTGTTTTGTAATAAAGGGTGGAAATTCTTATCTTTAGACTGAATAATATAATATTCCCACTAGCGCGCGCATGTGTGTGTAGCCATCCTTTCTTGTTGATGGGCACTTACTGTTTGAATATCATGAATAATTATTCTCTCTCATCTTTTTTTTTTTTGGTACTGAGGAGGATCAAACTCAGGACCTTTGGCTTGCCAGGCAGGCACTTTTGTGGTTGAGCTATCTCTGTGGCCCAGCTGTGTACTAATCTTGTCTACTTCAGTGGTTTGAGTGACATCTAAAAGATTCATAAAGCACACTCTGTCTGTGGCTAGCAGGGTCTGGGGACATGACTCAGGACACTGTCTGCTTTCTGGCCTATTTTTCCCTGGCACTTTTCTAGACCTCTGCTCCACAGATGCCCAGGAATTAGGCATCCTTCTTTCACCATGCCTTTACAGCGTGATGTTTCTACCTTAGAACCAACACACCATAGATTGAAGCCTCTGGAATTCCTTCTCCAAGTTGTGTCAGGCATTTATCCCAGCAGTAGAAAACGGAATAGAGCAACAGATACTTCATTAAGATAATGATTTCACTACATTTCATTATGTACCCAGAAGTTAAATTGGAGTATTACAGGGAAGTTCATTTTTAATGTTTTAGAGAATTGCCACAATCTTTATGCAGTGACAGAATCTACTCAGGTTTCCACCAACATTTTAAAAGCATTCCCCTTTCTTCGTATGTTGGCCAACTGTGGTATTTTGACATTTAAACAATCTCTATTCTAAGAAATATGAAGTTACAGATTAGCATTTTGTTTTACATTTCCCTGGTGATCACTGATATCCTAGCTATTTTAATCTAGCAGTTGACCTCATCACTATCTTCTGTAGAAAAAAATGTTCTACTCCGTTTCTTTATCAATACTTTCATCAGGGTACATTCTTTTAGGTTGTTCAATTTTATCAGTTCCAGAAAAATATTTTAATATTAATCCTCACTGCATATATAAGGACAAATATTTTCTCCCTTTCTTTAGGTTGTAGGTAACCTTTTCATTTTGATAAATATTTCCATTGGTGGAATGAAACATTGTAATTTATTGTAGCCTCACCTGGACTTTCCATCCATGTTTTGGGGTAATATTGAGAAATACTTTTCCAAGCTGATATCTAAAATGTTTCTTCTATTTTTCTCTATGAATTTTAGTTTCTTGTATTCAGATCTTTAATTTATTGTGAACTGATTCTTGCACAGGTATAAGCTTTGAAACCAATTTTACTGTTTTGCTAACAAGGACTAAACTTTTTCAGGGCTAGGGATAGAGCTCAGTGCCTTAGGCTCCTGCCTGGCAAGCCCAGGTTCCAAAGTTATCCCCTGGTACAAAAAAAAAAAAAAAAAAAAAAAAAAACACCAAAAACTGTTTCAACATTTATTGAAATTGCTGTTTTTCCCATTGTATATCATTTACATGTTTGTGAAAGATAGTGGGATATATACAGTGGTATCTCTTTTCATGAATGCTTTTGTTTGCATTGCATTCAAATTGCTTACATACAGGAATTTGGCAAAATTTTGTTTCTGTTTTAAAACTGTGATCAGGCGACAAACAAAGCTGTAGATGTGCTACCCACACAAACACAAATGTGGGCATCTTTTCCAAAATCATACAGCAAATTGAGTTTAGGAACCAAAGTACCACTGTTTTTATTATTTCTGGGTTAACTATTCTACTCCATTGATTTGTTTTGCCTTCTGTGCTAGTGCCACCATATCTTGACTTACATGACTTTATATTTTAGCTTGAAATCAATTAGAATAATATATCTACCAAGGTTTCCAGGGAAAGACTATTTTTCATTTCTAAAAATTGAAAGATTAATTTTCATTTATAAAAATGTCATTGGAATTTTGATAAGTAAGTGAAAATATAATAAAAATCAGTAAAACATTATGAGTACTATGTATATCTTGCCAAATAATTTCTTCATTTAACGTGGGATATGTTTTAGCAGAGAGTAAAAAGAAGGAAGGGAAAAACTGTATATACACAAGACAGTTAAGATAACTGTAGAATTAATTTATATTACTGCCTATTATTACTACTAATTTCTGTTCCATTAGAGTATTGAAAGGAACAGTTAGTGTTTATATTCTTTGATCAACTTTGCATGCCTATATCTGGAAATCTGAGAAACTACTTTGAATATACCAAAATGCAATGTAACAAACATCTTTAATTTCCTGTCATCTTGTTTTGAAATACTGTATCATTTTTATTATGTTTTATTCTCTTTAAAATAAAAATCTGGGATATGTTTTATCTATGTTTATCTTCTCCAACTTCCTTCATAAATATTCTATGTTTTTAAGTATACAGCTATTTTACCCACTTGGCTAAATTTATTCCTATTTTAATATTTTGGTAGCTATTCTTATTTTTCACATAATTTGCCACTTGTTTATTGAAACATAACAGATTTTGTTTATGTTGTATTCTGTTATGTTTCTAAAATTGATTTTTTGTCCATAGTTTTTCTTTCTTTCAGAAGTCTTTTAGATTTTTCTGCATAACATCATATCATCTGCAGATAGTTAACTTCTTCATTTCCTACTAAAATAACATTTATTTCTTCTTTTCTGTTTGTTTTGGCTTAGACTTTCAGTAATATTTTAAGCTGACAAATGTGTGATGTTCTTGTCTTCTTCCTAAAACTGAAGAAAACCTTCCAAGTTTTCACCACCAAATATTGTTATCAACTACATGTGAAATGTCCCCAAAGTCCTGTATGTTAAAGGCTTAGTTTTGCTACTGAAAAGTACAGGAAGTTTGTTTAGTCATCCGGAATGTGTCCTTCTAGGAGAACTTGGTACCTGCACCTCTTCCTCTTCAGTTTTTATGTTCCTGGCTTATTTTGTGAGTTTTTTGGCCCACCACATGATGTGCGGCCTTACCCAAGGTCAAAGCAGTCTAATCAATTTATCATGGTTATAAAAATTCAAGACTCTGAGGCAAAAAGAACCTTTTTCTAAGTCAATATTCTCAGGTATTTCATCATCCTCAGTTATTTCTTTACAAGGCAACCTGACAAACATTACAAGACAGATTTCATTATGGACTTGTTGTGTATGGTCTTGCCTATATTGAGGTACATTTCTTTCATTTATCTGATTTTTTTTTTTTTTATTTAAGGGAAGAATCTACAGTGTTCAGGGTCTCACTACTAGATCAGACTCCTAGTGATCTGCCTGTTTACAGCCTCCCAAGACCTTAGATTACTGGCATGTCACCACGCCCAGTCTCAATTGCTATTTCAACGCCCTGGGGGCTGGGAAGGCGCAGCAGGCCCAGGGATTGAAACCCTGGTCCCTGTGCCTGCTTGCAGGTGCTTTAATCCACTGAGCTATTTGGCTGGCCCACATTTATTACTTGTACATACTGAAATATCCTTGCATTCCAGAGGGGAATTTCTTTAATTCTAGTGTATAATTCTTTGAAACAGCTTTGAACTTAGTTTTCTTGTAACTTGATTAGTTTTGTGCATCTCTGTTACTCTAGCCAGCTTTCTTTTCCTTTTACACAATACCCAGCACTACTTAAAGTAGGACTGTGGGAGAGTTTAATTTAGCTCAAGGTTTAGGGGAATTCATACTGGTATCTAGGCTGGTGCATCATGGGGAAATTGAATGACAGAAGAAATTTGCAGAGTGCTTGATAATTTGAAAGCAAAAGAGGATAACAATACTGAAGAATGGGCAAGAAACCTTTCCTAGTGTCCAAGCTTATGACTGCATGACTCTTCACCCAGACATTCCAAAAAGCTTGCTTTATTAATTAAACTTAATATCCCAGTAAATACAATATGAGTTCATAGTTCTGCCTGGTCTAATGCAACTATCCTACAAACTAAATCAAACACCATAATTCTTACCCTTCTAACAGAACCTTTGTAGTAACTATGCAGGTTACATAATTGTAAGGTGCTATGACACAGGTAAATTAGTGCTACTTCCAAAGGGAGGAATAGGAGGATATAAGAAAACTCAAATCAAAGCAAGACCAAAATTTAGCGGGGAAACTATGTTCTCTAGTTTCCTATACCTGGAATATCATGAAAACACGGTAGTGTTATATGAGTGTAAAATAATTTGTTAGGCTCCAACCCTATAACTACCTCGGGATGGTTTCATTTGTGGGCTGAAGCATTCTGAGTGCAGCTGCTCATGTTTCTGGTATCTGCATCTTCTGGGTCTCCCCTGAACCTTTAGGCACCTGTCAACAGGCGGATCACTATAAGTCTGATCTAGTAATGAGACCCAGAACACCCTGTAGACCCTTCCCTAAAATACAAAAAAAAAGAAAGAAAGAAAAGAAAAGAAAAGAAAAGAAAAAGAAAATGAAAACGAAAAAGAAAAAGAAAAAGAAAAAGAAAAAAAAAGAATTTCCATCCCAAGGAAGACCATGAGTAATGGAGTTGGTACACGTAGACAAAACACTTGAAGGAGACTGAATTCCTGTCTACCTGATTGCTACACTAGTCCAAAATGACTGAAGGAGATGACTAACTCAAATGTGAAGTCTGAAATTTAAGAGTTCAAGAAACAGAAGAACAAAAGAAACGTGACATCGCCAAAGTAACATGCATGCATTCAGTTCCTGACCCAAAGAATTTAAAATCTACAAAATATTTGACTGAGATAGCAGACAACATTGGGCACATTAAAGGTGGCATGGGTGTAGACAGATAATTATTTAAAACAATTGGAAAAAAAATGAGAAAAGCTTACATCCTATCTGGGACAGTAAGAAGAAAAATAATTTATAGATCCAGGATGTCACAAAAGAGAATAGAGGAGAGGATTAATAATAATAATAATAATAATAATACCTGTACATTTTGTATGTCTTGAAAAAAAACCTGGACTTCAGGGTACATAGGGTTCAGATGCTTAGAAAGAGATACCAAAGGAAGAAAACTTTACTGACAGAAAATTATTATCAAATTGTCAAAATCAAAGAGAAATTTAAAAAGAAAAAAATATACTCTAAATTACACTAAAATGTAAGTTATAATAAAGTATACTCTAAATTATATTTAGAATATAAGTGACTTTATCAGCAAAAATCTGGCAGCTGGGAAAAGTCAGATATTATCTTTAAAATGCTAAAGGAAACAAAAGTTTTAATAAACACAATATATTAGAATGGTATCATTCAGAAATGAGGGAAAAATAATGGCATTCCCATTAGTGGGATATGGAAGTACATGCTGGAATCCTAGCACTTGGGAGGCTACGGCATGAGTGTAGTATGTTCAAGGCCAGCCTGGGCTACACACGAAGTTAAAAGCCATCCTGAAATGTGTAGCTAGAACCTGCCTCAAGAAACAAAACAAAAACAAGAAAATGACTTTCCCAGAAAACAAAAAAGGAGATTTCTCTCTCTCTCTTTTTTAACATTGAACCCATTTTATAAAACTGTGGTAGGAGACTCTTTAAAACAAAATAATGCCAATGACTAATATTAAAAGCAATTAAATTATAAAAATCTAAAAGTTATGTCTGTGTCAGATTACTTTTCTTTCTACTATGTAGATCAAAAGTCAAATTTATTAAAACTAAAATAAGTAGTTACTAATATATATATGTATATATATAAATGCACAATCTTTAAAAGAATAAAGTATGACTTTAAAAACATACAATATTGAAAAGATGATAAAAATGTTTTTGTATGACTTCAAATATGCAGTCATAGTTATGAGTTTTGGGGGCTTATCTCTAATGATCACAATGCAAAAATAGTAGAAACACAAAAAGAAAAAAATAACGCAATATAATCATATCACACACACAAAAAATCAAATTACAATGGAAGACTGCACAAGAGGTCAACACATTGGTGGCCTAAGGGGTCCTAGCTCTTAGTGCGTTCCAATTGATGCTGAATTTCCTCATCCACAGAATGTGGGAGTTAAGCGGTCAAAGCAGCATCCACTCAGATTTCAAAAGAGAGCCTGGGAGGTGAGCAGAGGAGCTCTACGAAGGAAAGGCACAAAGCTGTGCACAGCCTCCCAAGAGCTGGGGCTACAGGCACGTCATCACACAGTCTCAATTGCCATCTCAGCGTGCTCCATGGGCAGGACTGGCACGGCAAAGCTGGGCCTGGCCTGGCACCTGCTTGCAGGTGCTTTAGTCTGCTGAGTTATTTGGCCGGCCCTTTTGGGATGGAAATTCTTAATACTGTATGCCTTCTTTTGACATTAGAGCCAGGTGAAGAGATGCAAGTCTAGATTCTTTCTCTACAGTAATAGCCTGAAATACTTAGATTTGTCTTCCAACTTCACAGTCAACATGACCAACTGTATATGCTCATGAGCTGAGTGGCAATTGGGAGGATTAAAAAAAAAAAAAAAGGTACACGGGTCAATAAGGGTGCGATAATTCAGTGGGATAGGTCAGTGATTGAGAAATATCAAGCAGATTGGGAAGAACTTCTGACTGAATCTACAATGAACTTAATAGAAAATATGGACCTTTTTTCAGGTTCAAATCCTGATTGCTCTGAGTTCTCACTTGATTTCCTGTCCTCCAGTCATTTGGTGGAATTGATATCCTCCTACAGGTTGAAAAATACATGGGACTCTTGGTCAGTGTTTTACTGAGTTAGAAAAAAATGATATTTTCTCCTGTGTACTTTTTTTCATCTATTAGAGAATAACAAGCTTAGGGTTTCTCTTTAGAAACTTATCTAGCTGCTTAGGGAAAATGGTGCTCAAGAGGTAATGAACATGCTCTTTGAACTTGCTTTCTTTAGTGCCACCACTCGTAGTTGTTTTCTTCCATTTGTATGCCAGAATTTCTCCACAACATTCAAAAAAAAAAAAAAAAACCCACAAAGTAATGAGTTTCATTGGTGGATAGCAGAACCAGGCATTGAAGCATGATAAAAGCAGATAAAACTCTGACATCGCTCTCTTACTGTCCTGTTTTATGTCAATACTTTTACAAGTCACCACTCGGTATCCTATATGAGAATTATATAATGTGTTCCACATATACATGATTGCATTTTTAAATGAGTAAAATTGCTCTCCAAAGCCATATATCACACATTACTTTCTATAAGACACAGATGAATATGTGACAAAACTCAGCTTGGTGAAAGATCTGTAGCACTTATATCCTTTATTCGGTGTCTTTGCCAATCTTGATTCTCTTTTACTACATTCTTTGCTCTGTGTTTTCCACTGAGACTGGTTAGCAGCTGTGTTCAGATTCTGACCCATTTAAACTTTGAGACAACTGAGAGGGTCTTCAGAGAGTGAGGCCAAGCCTGGATCCCACTAACTTTGAATCTGCAGATCTAGTTATGGAACTAAGCAGTGGTTCCAATAAGCTGCACAGATAGGAATGATCTCTACTTAATATATGACTTGAAACATTTTGGGAAGCATTTCCAGAGTACTTGTTTTCTCCAAATTCTCTCTGTGACTTTCTCTGAGACCAGATGCAGCTATTAATAATAATGACTACACAGAAAGACAAGTGGTACATGTTCTCTCCAGTAGAAGTTTCACAGTTAACCTTACTGAAGATGAGAATGTAGTGATCACTAGAGATTACAAAGGAAGAGAAAAGGAGAAAAACAGAGGTTGGATAATATAGACCACAATGCAGTGGAAAAGAACAGGCTCTAGTGTTTTGCACCACATTAGAGTAATTATAATTTGTAAGTTATTATGCATTTTCTAAAAAATTAGAGGGAAGGAGTATTTATGAACCAAATAGAAATGGCAAGTGTTTAAGGAGTTGAAAATGCTGATTACTTTGCATATGTAACTATCACACTTTACTGAAGAATAAATACATTTATTATGTACCAATGAAAATAAAATTTGAGAAATAGAAGCTTTTGAAACACAAACATTTCATGACTATTGAAACTATAAAAGTTTACATTCTTTATATTATGTTTTAATTTATATAGAATAATATAAAACATTAATTTCAGGTCATTCAAGTATCAAAGATCAACTTGTGGTTAGTGTTTAAAATATTGAATTATTCTGATACAGATTGGCTTACTTCTAAGAGTGGTCTTAAGGGAAATATTCATTTAAATGAAACAAAAATACATGTAATTTTGCTTATTTGTAACAAAAATCCCTACAGATAGTCAAAACCCTACAGATTTTAAAGATCAGAAATAATAAAAGTACTTTGAATGTTATAAAAAAATACAATTCTAGGAACTTTTAATGGTCCATAACAAAAGAAGAGATAGAGAAAAAGAATTTCAAAAAAATATCTTAACAGTTTCATTAAGCTATAATAAAAGATAAAAAGTTTAGTTTATAGAAAATAATTTTAGTTTAAGTAGTTAAAAGGATATATCACATGGCTCTATGCTGCATAAAATTTGCTTATTAAATAATTCTTATAATGTTATTCAAATTGTATTTTACTGTATGTAATATACCAAGATAATGTTAAAAATTCTACTAAATGGCAATTAATATGGTTTTTATCTATAATTGTTTAATATTATGCAGCTTTGATATTCAATAACTATAGAACAGATGATTTTTAAAAATTTCTACCATATATTTTATATGAAAAAGTTCTATTTGATCTAAAATAGACATATTTTGATCTATTTTAAGATCTATTAAAACCTATATTGGTAAGTAATCCATTTTGAAATACAAATAAGGTCATCAGAAATATCAAGAGATTGGAGCTTGTTTCTCCCCACAGTATTCTCTCTTTGTGACCATGGTGCTGTCTTTAGTCCAAACACCTAAAGTATATATTTAAAGTTTTCTAAACTTTAGTCTTAATTACATAGTTTGCATTTCCTACCAGTGTGCTTACAGAAATCGTGGCTTTTTAGTATACAATGAGTAGTATTTGTTGTACAGAATAAGACTGGATAAAATTCATGTTTTAATCTTACTTCAGATGAATGGGAAAGCAAATGATTGAAGGCTGACAGGCAAAGTTCAATGGAAAAGTCAATAAAAACAAACATCTAGACTGGGAAAAATGTCTAAGAAAGTTTATCAATATTTTGCACAAAGTAGTTACAAAATCCATGGGATAAGAAGGGAGATAAGTTTGAAACAGAGAACCACATTTTTCTGGTCCTTGAGCAGTTGGAAATGTAATTTCACTAAAGAATTAGGATAAAGATCTTAAGAGCTTTCCTTGAAATGTAATGTAATAAAGTTTCTCTGTGGTTTACATATTTTTAAAGTAATTTTTTCTTCAAATAATAATAATAATAATAATAATAATAATAGCAATAATAATATGTACTTTGAGGCCATAATATTAAGTGAAATGAATCAGAAGCATGTGTAAATATCACAGGATTTCTCATCTATGAGAAGTGAAAAAATTTAAATGAGCAGAAAAGTTAATAGATAGATAATTGAAAGGCAGGGAGGGAAAAGAGATGAAAACATGAACTAAGATATTTTATGTGCATGTACAAATTCCACACAGACATGCTCAGATTATATACTATACACTTGGAAATAATTTCAACACTGATTACAGAAAACAATAAAATCACTTTAAACCAAACCAAAATTTTATGTTCCTGCCAGGTAGAATTAAAATATTGTACATAAAAGTGATTGATGTTGTAGATTTCTGCACAGTTGGTAAGATCTCAGCATGAAAATGACCCAGTCTATCCCAGTGATTTTTGCATTAGAGACCATCATATTAGGATCTTGACTATGCACGCTACATTCTGTATAGATACAGTTGCATGATGAAAGATATGAGACAAAGATGCTAAGGAAGAAATTGCACTAATGTGGCATTTTTATGGTTGAAAACTGTATGTAAGAATAAATGTCCTAATAGGTGAGAGAAAGATCAATGGGGAGGGGTAAGTGGGTGATAATTAGATCAAAATACAAACAACCAGGAATTTAATGACAATTCTATATAGCCTGTCTATATCTTGAGACCGAAAATTGAAGGAAAGATCTAATTTTACTCATAGGATCCAGAGGAAGTCATATGAACAGTAAATCTGTAATGAAACTGTTGATTACATTGCCTATCTTTTTGCCAGCTTAAGTTTTATCTCTTCCAGTTAATAATATTGTTCTCCAAATACTATTATAGCAGGACAGAGTTTCTTACCTACAGTAGACTGAAGTCATGTGACCTTCCTGGTTGACATATCCCAACCCTAGCCATAAAAGAGATTTCTTTTAGAGATCTTTTTCTCTGCCATAGCTCTAGGTAATGTACTGATGGCAACTGTTATATTTCTTGACATTAGAGTACACCAAAGCAAAAGTAAACTCTGTGATTTAATTGTTACATATCAGAAAATTAAAAACTGTAACTTGGGTACTAAGTTTAATTACATCATTTGTCCTTTCTCCTGGGAACATTGCCTATTATTCCAAATTCAAACGCGACTAATAATTAGAGGAAAATCAAGAATGTAGATGAGAAAGGGGTAAGAAAAGAAGGCAACAAAAATAAACAAATTACACAATTAAGACAACTGCAGAAAAATAATGGCAAGTGACAATGCATATTATAAATCAATAGATTAATATAGAGTAAATATTCAAAATTTTATAAATATAACTGTATCTAATAAAAATTAGGTGTAGTCAAAGCAAGAATACAGGGATGCAGAGATAGCTCAGTGGTCTAAGTGTCTGCCTGGCAAGCTCAAGGACCTGAGTTTGATCCCTGGCTGGCCCCCTCATGGATGCCCCAAACCAGCCACTGAAACTGCGCGTGGGGTCGCATGGCTGTAATCCCATCTCTGGGGAGGCTAAAACCGGAGGATCACTATGAATCTAAGCTGCACAACAAGACTCTGTACTAAATACATAAAGAAAAAAAGGATATAAATGTACTTTTTTTCTGCAAAAGGCCAAATAATGTCATCCTTTCAAAATTTAAGCCATTCTATAGAAGATCAATTTAAATAACATTCACAGGAGGTTCTTTAGAGATTAATGACATTTCTTTGGGAATGTATGTTGGGTTATGTATGTCATAAAACATTCTGGGCACATTCAGAGAAATTGACTCAAGAGAAAAATTTGAAAGATTACTATTTAAAAACTGATTGTGACCCACCTTCTCAAGCCACCTTCCCCCATTATCCCGATAACCATTATTTAGCATCATCAAAACAGCATATGGCTAAGGTCATATAGCTGTTTAGATGGGCTTCGTGCACTTAGTAATATGCCCTCAACTTGCCTTCATATCTGCTTGTGTTTTATAGTTTATTTTTCTTAGTGCTGGGTAATAATCCATTGAATATTGCAGTTTATATTTTTATTTGCTTAACTTGAGGATATCTTAATTTATTTCAAGTTTTGACAATTAGAAATAAAGCTACAGCAAACACTTCTGTTCAATTTTTTGGTAAAAGAACAAGTTTCTTAGTTCATTTCTATATAGCACAACTACTGGAATAAATGGAAATTCTTTACTTTCAAGACAATTTTATTTATTTGAATACCAAAACAATTATTGTAGATATGTAATTTAACAAATTTTAAACATTATCAAAAATTAAATTTTAAAAAATTTCCATCAGAGTGAAATTTTACCCTTCCAATCTGCAACTCCTGGCTTTCTGTCTATACTGAGTTCAGAAAAGGTTGTATAATTTGAATTATTCTATATGTGATATTTTATTTCCTATTTTTTATAGCATAATGGCTTTCTTTCTTTTTTTTTCTTTTTCTTTTTCTTGTTAAAGACAAGAAATAAAGCTACTGCATAAAAGGTCTCTGTGTGCAGGCAGGCCTTAAACTTGTTACGTAGCATAAGCTTCTCTCAATCTTACGAGGAAACTCCTACCTCAGTCTCCACAATCAGCACAATATTCGTCTGATGTCATTATTAATTAGTTGGGTCACATAAATTGTTGTGAGATAACAAATGCATAGATTTTTTTTGAATAGTATGAATACAAAATGAAACTATAAGTGCATTTATTAGGTAAATGTGTGGGACATATTCAACTCAATATCAAACATGTGAATTAAAACACTTGCATTGGTTTTATCATTAGCCATATTTTGAAAGAAAATTCTTTAATGTCTGAAGCTTCCAAACATATGAAGAAATCTGTAATACTAACAACACTATTAATAGTGTAAATTGTGGTTTACAATGAAGTATTCCATTTTGGCCCCCCAAATACTAGAACATATATACGATTTGATTTTTTAAAACACACAATGTGAGAATTGTATTAGAAACTAAGTTTATAACTTTTTTAAATTTATTATATATAATTCATTAAAATTATTATCCATTTATTATAATCTTTAATATTCAGGGTGATTAGGAAGATAAGAATGATTTTGAAAGTTTGGTTATTTCCACATGCTGAACCATTTAATGGCTCATCTATTATAGTGTTAAAAACTTGAGCTTTGGCATCAGATTGTCCATTTATAACATTAACATAGATGAGTGTGATTTTTATATACTTTTGCGGCTCAGTTTTTTCATTTGTTAAATTTAATTGCCTTTTACTTGTAAGTTTATATGTACATAAATATATATATACACATATATATATATGTATGTATATATACATACATATATATATATATATATATATATATATATATATATATGCCAGCATTCTTATGTAATTTCATACATTTCAAGATGCAGTATCTAAATTTCCAAAATATTTTAATCAATGAACACCTTTTGTGCTTTACCCTATGCCAGATGTTCACAATTCAAAGATGAATAAGAATCTGTCCTTTTCCTTAAGGGAGAGACTACGTGAAAGTGTACACTCAATCAAGGAGCATATTTCTATCATCAGGATGTTCCCAAAAACACAGAGGACTGGAGATGGTAATTTATCCAGAATGTTATTACTCTTCTATCAGGGTTTTTTCACTTTGAACCTATGTAGAGCTTAATTTTCAAATATTTAAAAAAAGAATACTCTTAATTAGTTTAGGAGTTATGGTAGATTATCCATCGAAAGATTAATTACATGCTTTCCAGTGAAGTATTATAAACCATAAGTTTAAAGTTGGACCAGATGCATTTCAACCCTGAAAACTCATTAACCATCTGACCATGTTGCACATATGGTAACAAAGTGAAGAATGGATCCAGTCAAATGCACATAAAAACTTCTTTATCATTACAGGACAATCACGTTTTAAAGCATGCCAGCAATCTTTCTCTATCAGATACCTACAAATATCATGAAGAATGGTACATGAAAAGTTTCAAATGGTGAATTTGTAAGCCTACACTGTAGAAATCAGAACTGCTGGTCTCTAGTATGGTTTTGTTGCAAGATTCATCATTAATGTCAAGTTTAAAGTGGCTTTGGTTTAAATATGTGAAATGTGTGTGGTGGGGGGAGACATTTTCTCTTCTACAAACATCAGCTGCAGTGATTATGTTTGGCAAAACACTTCTTGGTTGGAACAAACTCTTCCTGATTCTTTTCTGCAAGATTAGGCAAAGCTTCCACGATTCCTGTTCGAAACGCAGTAGACCCACTATCCGGTAATTCAGAGGATAACAGCAGCATTAGTAGCCCGAACTATGACAAACAAGGTGACTTCTGAAGGTATAATTCAACATCTCTGTATATAAAGATAGTGTATCTGTATATAATTTAAAGTAGAAACTGTACTTTACAATGTATATAATATTTTCAGAGGAAGTTCTTTGAGAAATCAGAGTGATGCCATGCTTAATATACTAGTAGAAATATTGTTCTTTTTAAAAAATTATATTGAGGAAAATGTCAATTTAACGTTTTCACATACAAATGAAATATTGGCTAAAAGTTTTATTTATATTGTGATTAAACTTGTTACAAAACAAAAACTGATAATGTAAGACAATTAAACTTGTTAAAAAGCAAAAAATAATAAAGTAAGACAGTCAGTTCATCTCATTTTTTAAAATGTGGCTAATGATTTTAAATTACTTAACAAGCAACAGTCAAAACATTAAAATTTTTATAATGGTGCAACTCATAATGAAAAAGAAAATACTTTTCATTTATGAAATTCAGCTATCCATTGAATTTTCAATTGTAATAAAAACTTATGAAGGCAATACTATTCCAATTTGAGAAGACAGTTTATATTTGTTCAAAGGTATAAACAGTTCTGTAAGAGTGGTCTTGACCAGGTACTGGTATAAGTGATTATTTTCCTCTCTGTTAGTATAAATAAATAAGTAGGAGCTTGATTTACTGTGTATTCTACTTTGAAATGCAATGAACAGGCCTGGTGATAATTAAAAATTTCTAAATATAGACACAAAATTGCTTGCATAATTTTTAAAAAACAACCTGAGCTACAAATCCAATTTTATGAGTATTTTGGAAAAAACTTTACTTGATGATTCTGGGATTTTATCTTTAGGTAGAAATTCTAAAGAATATCTTTAAAAGTTATTAAAATAAAATGAGAAAGTAAGCAATATAGTATAAAATATATATAAAAAAACACAAACTTGTATAATTTAAAGGCATATTTGTTAGATGTTCTATATACTTTCTTTGTGGTGCATCATTAAATTAGTGACTAACAATTAAAATGTATGAAATATTCATAGACTGAAAGAAAAATTATAATCAGGATTGGGTAATGCATGTAGTAGCATTCAATTTAATTCTAAAATACTTTGAGTACCTGTTGTTTTCATATTATGAATGAGATATTTAAAGCTTCATATCACAAATACAGGATTGATTGTGTAACAGAACTCTGCTTTACTTCTGAATGTAAATATTTAATTAAGTAAAATGTGAGAAATTGTAGAAGTAAATAGGTACTAAAGAAAATAATTCAATCTGTTTCAGAGGATCCTGCAGTAGTACACAAAAGATTAGCTGACAGATATTTTTGTTCAAATTTTTGTAGTGAGTTTCAGTGAAATTTCAAACAAGTTTGCTGATTCAATAGAGTGTCTGCTTTTCACTAGTCTTCTATAATAGTATATAAATATATAGATAAAAATGAGGAAATATACAGATAGATAATTTAAAATAAAGTTATAGTAAATTAAACAGCATAATACATTCATTAGTATTTCATATATATATCATATATATGATACATATATACATATATATAACTTTAGCTTGTAAATCTAGTCACAATGTAAAACAAACCAAAATCAACTGCTTTGTTTTGAGTGCCAAAAATATTTGCAATGAAATAAAAACAGGTTCTCAGTACCATATTTTCAAGAGACATAAAATGTAATATCAGGACAAAAACTATTAAGTTATTTAATAAAATCTCAGAGTTCTGTTTGCAAGGTTGAACATTCATAACTCAAAACACAACAATTTTTTACAGCAAAGGCAGAAGTTTAGAAAATTTAATGCAAGAAAACAAAATATATTTTTAAAAAATTGACAATGAGTTCTGATTACTGTTATTATCTATATTAACATATTTAAAATTCTTTAAATAATGTATCGGTAATATGGATTGTTCTTATTTTATTATTATTAGTTTTTATTTATTATTTTTTTTTCCTTAGGGAAGGGTCTACAGGGTGTTCAGGGTCTCACTATTTGATTGGACTTGCAGTGATCCGCCTGTTTACAGCCTCCCAAGTGCTGGGATTACAGGCACTCGCCCCCACGCCCAGTCTCAATCACCATCTCAGCGAGCAACGTGGGGTGGGGCCGGCAGAGCAGGCCCTGGGATCAAATGCCTGGCCCCTGCGCCTGCTTTCAGGTGCTTTAATTTGCTGAACTATTTGTAGTCCCTGGGTTGTTTTTAAATATTTAAACATGTATCTAAATTCATGGTCAAAATTATATCATTATTTGACAATTTCTTTCTAATGTACAATACTACATCACGAATGATATTTCTTAAAGTTTTTGTTATAAGTTGTAGATTAAAACTTGTTTATGTTAACCCAAATAAAAGGAGCAATAAACCAAAGTTGAAGTAGATAGGAAGAGGAGCTTTGTGCATCCAGCGCATGCTAGTTAGGTTCACATCGATTCCTCTCATTTAATGCTTAAGACAAATCTTAAGTTTGCAAGTGAGGACAGTATGATTTAGGTTGGTTTATTTTCTTGCCAAACTAAGAAAAAACCTTGATCAGTTAATCAAGTTTCAAAAATCAGTTTATTGGTTTTATTTTTGTTTTTGAGACAAGGTCTTACTTTGTAGCCCAGACTGGCCTCAGACTCAGGGCAGTTCTCCTCCTCCTGCTTCAGCTTCCAGAGTGCTGCATTTACAGTTGTGTGCCACCATGTCCAAGTGTTAAAATCTATTTCTCTAGCACATTCAAGTAAGTAAATGCATTTCTTAACTCTTCCTCTTCCTTTTTGAATTAGTTGTTTACCATAGTGCTTCCTCCATCCTAACCCTAAATCCCTTTTAATTATTTACTTCAATATGACCTTGTAGTCATGTCCGCTTGCCTTGTCAGTATTCACAGTCATCATTTATAAAATATCCTCCTTATGTTTCCATAGGACATTTGGGAAATTAACATATATGTATGCATGTATGCACGTATATACATAATTATGCATAATTATAGCATACTATACATAATTATAATAATTATTATTGCAACATAATTATACATAATTTATATAATTATATACACATATACAGATATAATATACATATTATAATTAGATCATTCAGCTTCTAAGATGGAAGAAATCTTGTTCTGTGCTTTACCACAGATACATTAAAATAAGTGAAACAAGCCAGTCTGGAAATGACCAATACTGTATGATTCAAATCAGGGAAGGTGCCTAAAATAAGAGAAGCTAGAATGGTGGTTATCAGAGGATGGAGAGAAGAAGATATAGGGAGTTATTTAAAAGCATGAATGTCTAAAGAATTTGTTTGACGAAATGGAAAAAAGTTCTGGAAGTGTTTTGCACGCAGTGTGAATGGATTTAGTGACACAAAAGTATACTTAAAAGGTTAAGATGGCAAATTTAATGTTACTTATTTTGAATCATAATAAAAGGAGAAAAATAAAGCAAATAAATGCACATATAGAAAGCAAGAAAGAAACTAATATTTTTTTTCTGTAATTTTTTTTTTCTGTGGAACCAGGAGTTGAACTCAGGCCATTGCACTTGCCAGGGAAGAGCTTATTCTATTGAGCCATCTCCCCAGCCCCAGAAACTAAAATTATTGACAGTAAGACAAACTCTATACCATCAAATGTACTTATATCAGCCCAGTGACTTGAATTCTTGATTTATCAAAAATTGTAGAATTTTCCTGGGAGCTAAGTCTTCATGGAATACTCTAACAGGTATTCTTCTTCTTCTTTTTTTTTTTTTCCTAACAGGTGTTCTTTTAGCTCCTTGGGATTTATTTTCACAGATTATGGAAATGTCACCCTGCAGATTTTGTCAGAGAAATATTTCAGCCTTTTTATCAGCTGCTTATTGTGAATACTTGCTAGGTTTTCTGTGTCATTACATTATTAAGCATTAAGAAAAACTACATAGTATCTGAAATTGTATAGGATTCTAAGAGTTATTAAAGCAAAAGATGGTTTGCAGCCTGTTCAGATATAATAGTGAAATCTGAGAATAAAAGATGTCTTTCAATAAAAAGTTTGCAGAATATTAGATTTCATAGGAAATTCTAGCATATTTATGATTAGGAAGTACAATTTAATTTCATTCTTCATTATTTCACACAATGCTATGTTAGCAATATTTTATTAATTATTCTAAAACAACCTTTTATGAAAAATGACATTTACCAGAAGATTTAATATATTTAAAATGAGATCTTATTTTCAAAATCCATGTTATTTCTATTATTTAATACATATATGTTATTTCATTGAACTATAGTAACAACACATATATACATATATGTAATTATGTCCCTTGGTATGTCCTTTTTATTTTTAAAGAGAACACATAAAAAGAATACATAATAATAAGGATAATAAAAATAAAAAATGATGCAGAATTGCACTAAACAAAAGAATATATATTTGACAGTATTTGTTGTACTGCATAGGGTTGTATTCCAATTAGTTGTTTAAATTACCATATATGCATGAAGAAAACAAGTTATAAGAAATTAAGAAGATAGGGCTGGCCAGATAACCCAGCTGACTAAAGAGCCTGCTTAGACACAGCACAGTGGCTGGAGTTCGATCCCTGGCCTGGCTTGCCGGCCCTGCCCTTGGGCGCACTGTGATTGATTTCACATAAGTGCATGGTCTTTTATTGTATCCATTTACTGATAAAGACTCAAATGTATCTTTCTTTATAGCTGAGTAATACTCTGTTGTATAAAAATAACAGAACTAGTTATGTATTCATCAGTTAATGGGTGTTTGGATTCTTTCTAAGATTTAATGAGGACAAATTGTGCTGTTATAAACATCGATGCACATACATTGCTGTGGTATGATTTTTTCAGTTCATTTGGAAAAATATTCAGGAGGGGAATAGGTGGGTTAAATAGATTCTCCAATCCTAGTTTTTGGCAAATCTCCAAACTTCTTTCACAGTGTTTATACCAGTCTACACTCTCTCCAACAGAAGAAAGGGGTTCCTTTTTCTCCACAGCCCCTCCTTAATTGTTACTGGCTGGTTTCTTGATGTTAGCCATTCTTTCTGGGGTGAGAAGGAATCTCAGTTGTTCTTTTAATTTGTCTTTCTTAAATGACCAGTAATGTTGAAGTTTTTAATGTATTTTTTTCCATTTGTATTTCTTCACTGAGATGTATATATTTGTCTCAGATGTTCATTTTTGGTTTGGGTCTTTGAATTTGGGCACCCTGATTTCTTTTAATTCTTTATATCTTCTACATAGAAGTTCTTCGTGAGAGTGACAGTCAGCTATAATTTTTTCTCAGTTCCTGAATGTTCTTTGTACTCTGTTATTGATACTTTTGATATGAAGAAACTTTATAAGCACATGAGATTCCACTTGTTGATTCTTTGATTTGTTTCCCATGTAATTTGCTTTCGCTCATGAACACTACCTACACCCATGTCTTTAAGACTCTTACCTACTTTTTCCTCCAAAAGATACAGTGCTTCTGTTTTAATATTTAAATAAATATTTTGCTCCATTTTGACTCTAGTGTAGTGCATAGTGATACACATGGTTCTAAATTTAGCCTTTGTCATATGGAAAGCTAGTTTTTCCTGCACCATTTATTAAATGCTATCTCTCTTCAGAGAATGTGTTTGGTATCTTTGTTAAAGATAGTGCGGATGAGTGCATTTGCAGTTGGGTCTTCATCTTACCTATTCCACCGGACTTCAGGTCTGTTTTCTTGTGAGTATCATGCTGATTTTTTCACAGTAGCTTTATAGAATAATTTCAAACCAGGGATTGTGATGTCTCTGCTTTTCCAACGTTGCCCAGGATTGCTTTTGCTATTCTGTGTCTCTTCTGGTTCCAGATGAATTTTAGGAATGTTTTCTGCAGCTCTGTGAGTTATAATACTGGTATATTAATTGATATTGCATGGAATCTGAATACAATTTGGGAATATGGCCATTTTCACACTGTTATCTCTTCCGAAGCAGGAACTAGGAATATCTTTACACATTCTGAAATCCTCTTCAATCTCTTCTCTCGGGGTTCTGTAATTTTCACTGTATAAATCTTTGACTTCTTTTGGTATCTTGATTCCTCAGTATTACATTTTTTGATGTTATTGTGCAAGGCAAGATCTCCCTACATTTTCTCTCAATTCATTCAGTTTGTGTATAAGAATGCTATTAATTTTTAAGGCTTCACTTTGTTTTCTGTTATGCCACTAAATTTCATTATTAAATCTACAAGTCTCTTGGAATTTTTCAGGTCTTCCACTTAGTGTATCTTGTCATCTGAAAATAATGATAATTCTACTTCTTCCTTTAAAATAATTATTCTTTTTTTTTCTTTTCTCTTTCTCTGGCTAATGTTTTCCAGAATTATACTGAATAGGAGTGGTGACAGTGGACATTCTTGCCTTGTTCCTGATTTTAAAGTGAATGCTTCCAGTTTTTATCCACTTAGTATGATGTTGTCTGTTGGTTTGTCATGAATGGCTTTTATCAGGTTGGGGAATAGATCATCTATTCTGATTTTCTGTAGGGCTTCATCAATGAGTGTTGGACTTTGTCAAAAGGTTTTCTGCATCTATTGAGATGATCCTTTGATTTTTTATTTCGGTGGGGGACACTTTGTTGTGTTATGTATTATATTTATGAATTTGTGTATTTTGAATCATCCCTGCATTTCTAGGATGAATTCCACTTGGTCATGATGTATAATCTTCTTGATGATCTGCTGCACTGTATTTGCTAGTTGTTTTTTTTTTAATGTATTTGGTTGTTACAGGTTATCCCTATGCATCTTGGACTCATAGTGATCCTCCTGTTTTCAGCCTCCCCAGCGCTGGTATTACAGGCATGCACCAGTATTCCTGGACTCTGGTTGCCTCAGCCCACCCTGAGAGTGGGGCTGGTATGGCATGTGGTGTCAGAGATCAAACCATCATCCTTGCACTTGTCTGAGCTTGCCTAAGCAGGCATTTTAGTCTGCTGAGCTAATTCACTGGCCTCTATTAGTATTTTTTGAGGATGTTTTCATTCATGTTCATTAGAAAGATTGGCCTACAGCTGTTCTATTTTTTTTTTTTTTTTTTTGGTTGGGTCATTCTCTGGTTTTGGTATCAGAGTAATGCTTTATTCCAGGAATGAGTTAGGAAAATTGCTTCTCTTTCAATTTCATTGAAGAATTTGAGAAGAGTTGGTATTAAATCTTCTCTAAATTTCTTGTAGAATTCAGTTGTGAATCCATCAAGACCTAGGCCTTTCTTTGTTCGTAGGTTTTTTATTACATTTGCAATGTCATTTCCTCTTCCTGGGTTATTTACAGTATGTATATATTTTTTATTCAGCTGTGGCAATTCATATGTATCTAGGCAATTCTTCATTTCCTCTGTTTTCCATTATGTAAGAGCAAATATTTTGGAAATAGTTATTGATGATCTTCTGAATATTTACAGGGTCTGTAGTGATTTTACCTTTTTCATTCCTTATTATTTTTTTTCTTATTTTTGATTTGGTTAGCTAGGTGTTTATCAATTTTATTTCTTCTTTCAAAGAACCAAGTCTTTGATTCATTAATTCTTTGTACAATTAATGTTGACTGTTTTGTCTCCGTTCCATTAATTTCTGCTCTGATCTTTATAATTTAGTGCCTTCTCTGGGCTTTAGGCTTCACTTGCTCTTCTATAAGCTTAATATGTTACATATGATTATTTTAGGGGGCTTCTACTATTTTACTAGTGTGTGAATTTGCTGCTATAAGTTTCCCTCTTAAGACAGCTTTTGTTGAATGTCACAAATTATGGAGTAGTTGTATCTGCTTTTTCAATTGATTATAAACTTTATTTATTTATTTATTTATTTTGGTGAAACTGGGGATTAAACTCAGGCCTCAGGCCCTTCCGCTTGCCAAGGAAGAGCTTATTCCACTAAGCCATCTCCCTGGCCCCTAATTTGTTCTTTAATTTCATCTATGACCCATTGGTTGTTCAGAAAGTCACTACTTAATTTCCATGTTTATGTTTTTTGTGAATACTTTCCTGTTTCATTGCAATATAGTCAGATAATATGTATTTGATGATCTCAATTACATTTCGTTACTTAAGTGTGCTTCATGTGCTAGTATATGGTCCATTTTGGAGAAATTTCCATACGCATGTTTGGTTTAATTCTATTTTTTCTTTGTTGATTTTTGTTTTAAGGGTGAGGACCTGTTTTAGCTATCTCTAACAGCAGTGCATGACAGTCCCCCATTGCAACTGTATTATTGTCCCTCTGTTTTTTCATGTCTGTTGAAATTGTTCTTATGTAGTTGAGTGCTCCTACATTGGGTGCATATATATTTATGATTGTTTTTGATTCCTCTTGCAGTTTTCCCCTAGTAAGTGTGTAGTGAACTTCTTTATCTCTTTTAATCATTCTTGGTTTGAAGTTGAAATTGTCAGCAGGTAGGATAGCTACTCCTGCTTCTCTTTGGGTTCCTGTAGCATGAAGTATTCTTCCCCATCCTTTCATTTTAGTCTGAATTTCCTTTACATTTATGTGTTTTCTCTGTACAACATACAGTTGGATTTCTTTCTTAATCCACTCTGCCAGTTTGCCTCTTTTGATTGGTGAATTGAGATCATTTACATTGATGGTTATAACTGATATGTATTGGAGTATCTTTGTCATGCTATTTTTCTACTCTGGGTTCTGAATTTATCCCATCTTTAATGGCTTGCTCCTCTGGATGGTTCTTTTTTATTTTTGTTCTTGAAGTCATAGCTGTTTCTGTGCTTTCTTGAATATCTGCCAATACTCTTTGTAGAGTTGGTTTGTAGTCATGAATTTTTTCAGTTGTTCTTTGTCATGGAAGTATCTTACATCTCCATTAAATTTGATACATAGATTTGTAGAGTACTTCAAGTTATTTTCCTTCAGGACCATAAATACCTCACTCTAAACTCTTCTTGATTTGATGGTTTGTGTTGAGAAATCTGCTGTGATTTTGTCAGGCTTTCCATTAGAGGTGAACTATTTATTCTCTTTAACAGCTTTTAATATTCTGGTCTTTGGTTAGATTTCCGGGATCTTGATTATTATGTGTCTAGATGTAGATTTATTTTGATTATCGCTCACTGGGGCTCTATATGCGTCACTTAACTGTATGTCAATTTTTTTCCTCATGCTTGGGAAAGTTTCTGCAAATAGACATTTTATATAATTTTTGCTGACTCCTGCGGTTTTGTTGATATCCATTCATCTTATATTGTTTTTCTTGGCATCATTTGTGTCTCCTGAACTGTTGTTTCCTGGCCCCTTGCTATTTTTAATCCTTTCTCATTCACTAGCTCCACTGCTGTCTTCAAGGACTAAAAATCTATCTTCAGTTTTGTTCAAAGAGTTTTTCCAGCTTTCAATGTATTTCTTAATTTCCTGGATATTTGTTTTAATTTGTTTCAAGCATTCTAATTCTTTCCTATATTATTCATTCAATTTTCCATCATTTTTCCTCTAATTTTTAAAAATCTATGTCTTCTTTAGAAGTGCTGAACAATTTCTTTATGAGAGTTGTTGATTCTTTCTTGACCTGTCAATAATTTTGACCAAATAATTCCTGATCTTATTTCTTCTGTAGGCTGATGGACTTGCTTTACTTCAGTTGCTATCATTTCAGAAAATTCAGGTATGGGACTTCCAAATTCTTCTGTCTTTGTCTCCTTGACTTGTTCTAAGTGTGCTGAATGTCTGAGATGGCCTTTTGTTCCTTCATGTAACATTTTTGTAACTCCTAATGATAACCCTGACTCAAAAGTGTTTTGTAAGGGATGGAGTATGGTTCAGTAAGGTTCCCACAACAGTGGGCAGGGGGGTTAGGCCTCCACAAGGCTCCTGTGCCTCAAGGGAGGACAAAGCCCAGCAAAGCTTCTGTGCAGGTGGTGGGTGTGGGCTGCTTTTGCATGTTATTGAATCTCCTCATTTCTTTAAAGTTGTATATAGTTTGACTTACACAAAATTTAAGTTTTTCTGTTGTCATATTTTGTAATTTCTTAATAAACCTTCCCATATTTTCCAATAGTTTATTGTTTTGGATGCTACACAATGTTTGTTTTCAAATATTTTATAGTAATTTTAGGTAATAATGCAATTTTAACTTTCTTATAAAAGAAGAATAAATTTTAGGATCATCTCTGTATATTATTAATTGCTCTAAAATTTATTTTTGTCTAAAATTCCCGTGTATATATTTCATTTTGATATAGAAAACTACAAATCTTACTTACAACCTTACCTAAGCAGATACCATTCTGTATATTACTAACATTTTATTTTTTATTTTTTTTTTGTGTGTGTGTGGTACCGGGAGTTGAACTCAGGACCCTGAGCTTGCCAGGCAAGTGCTTATTCTACTGAGTCATCTACCTGGCCTATACAGTAACATTTTAAAATAAGCAATAATACTAAGTTTGATTGTCCAAGTACATATTGTATTTCTGAACAAATTATCATTAGATGTCATTAGCAATTATAACATAGTATAATTTTATAATACATTATTTAAATTACCTGATGAGTTGTTGCATTGATTTCTTCACATAAAGATTGCTAATTATTAGTAATTAACAATTACTAAAAGTAAAAAGTTAGGGAAAAAAGATCTTTTTCCGCATACATTTCCTGTTTCAAGACAGCAAGCACATGATTTTAACCTTTTCCAATATTACCATTTCTTAGCCTTTATTATTAGCTATAATAAATCCTTTAAGTATATAATCACAAAGCTAATTACTTTTGAAAAAGTTAGTATAATTTTATTTGAATTTAATTTGATAATAACTTTGAATGGAATTGTGATATCTGAATGTCACTTTCTACCTGAAGCAGAGGAGTGGTGCATGTCTAGAATCCTCATGCTTGTGAGGCTGAGACAGAATACCTGTGAGCTCAAGATCAGCCCGAACTATTTTGTGAGAAACCTTCTCAATATATAAATTTAAAATTTAGAAACAGAAAGAAAGCTAAGAAATTGAAACAAAGTTTGCCACAAGATGATTTCACTTGAAGTACATAAGCTTATATATTAGTCATGCGGTGGTTGAAAATATAAATCTACAAAATTGTACAACCTAGAATTAGTACAGCAGAAACAAATTCCCTAATAAAAGGAACACAGGCAGTGGACAGCCTCTCCCATGTGATATTGTGAAATTAACTGTGCAGCGCTTACATAATCTGGTTACGCTTTTTTTCTCCTGTCTCCCACGCCTTTTTCTCAGTGCCATTTTTCATCCTTCCTCAGTTTTTCTCCTCTATTATGCTTAAAAACTAACTTGACTATCTTCTTCAAGTATTCTGCTTTTATTTTTCTCCTCACTGATCACATGAAGAAAAGTGGAAATTCAAAATAGATTCCAATTGCCTCAGTTAAAATTTCCTGTGGGTGCATGGGAGTGAAGTCCTTAAAAATACAAAGACATCTGAAGAAAATTGCTAGCTTCTATTGCTCTTATGGAAAACATCTCTGCAAATGTTATAGGGAGTACCGAGCAGCTACCTATTAGTCAAACACATGTGGTAAAATAATCATAATTTGATTTTTGATTTCTCTTTATGGATCACTTCATTTCAAGGCTCCATATTTGTAAATGCTCTATGACTATACTTTTTATCTTAATAATACAATGAAAATCTACTGTATTTAAATACATTTAAGATTGCATATAGACAAGGGCTCTATCTGATAGTTGTCAGCTGATAAATAAATATTAGTGATTTAATTAATGACATAAAAATAACAAATTCACTCGAAATTACATAAGCATATAAAGCCAAATTCATTAGATGATCCTGTTAAGATACACTAATATATAACAGCTGCGTAGTCAGTATAAAGCAGTGATGACAATGGACTATCTATTGGCCACCTGCCTTCTATCTAATGCCTGAATATTCCTGTAATTGTCTTCCAAAAAACTTTTGAGCTCATAAAAAAGAATAAAATTAGTGAGAAACAAAGGCACAGATAAAGAATGAGAAAGGCCTTCTTTTGACAAACTCTGACCCAAAGAGACCTTTAAGAATGTTCTACAATGGGGCTGATAAGTTCTAGCAGGAAAACAAGTTAAATAATATAGAAAGCTGAGAATTGAAAATTAAAATCACCCACAAAAGAAATAATCCTGAGGACTGACCAGATAGCTCAGCAGACTAAAGTGCCTGCTTCTGCGGAGCTCAGCAGCAAGAATTTGATCCCTAGGCCTGCAGTGCCAGCCCTGTCCCTGAGGTGCACTGAGTCAGCTGTTGAGACTGGGAGTGGTGGTGTGTACCTGTAATCCCAACACTTGGGAGGCTGAAAACAGGAGAATCACCATGAGTCTGATCTACATAGTGAGACCTGTACACCCTTAGACTCTACCCTAAATTCATTAAAAAAAAAAAAAAAAAAGAAAAGAAAAGAAAAGAATCCTGAAAACTGCTAGTTGCAAACCATCCTAGTGTTGAAACTTGGCACATCTATCTCTTTTCAGGAAATGATGGTGACAACATAGCCCTGACTCATATAATTTCTCCTTGTTCCCTTACAGAGAAAATAGTCCACTGTCATTAGTAAAGATCACCCATACTGACAATATCTACTTTGGCTTTTAAAAAAAATGCCTTGCATAAAATGTAGTACTGATTACATGCTCAGCACTCAGCAAATGGTTTATTATTGGAAATCCAAACATTGTAGTCAGCCTATCAGACAAAATATTAACAGATAAGTGACTTTTATGAAACTACCTGACTTTTCTGAACATCTCTTTGTCGTCAGTGAGAACAGTGCTTCATAGAGAGGGAATACGATGTACAAACTCATAAAGAGAATTAAAAACACAAGGTCTGAAAAATAAAAAAGTCTCCACCTCAAATATGCCTTTTCATTATTAATGTTTTTGGTACTATTGGCTGTACTGTGCAATAATTTTTAATAAATTGCGTAAAACATTGGCTAAATCTTAACATTTGTACAGCATGGCAAGAACATCTCCACAATCAGGATAATGGGCTTACATAGTTATTTCCTTCTGCACAAGAGGACAGTAGTTCACTTATGGCCAATATCAGTCATATTAGATAAAAGAGGAAATGGCATTTCAATGATTTTCTGGCGATTTTTATTTCAAAATCGTCAGTGAATTGAACAAGCAAATTAAAAGTAATGTAAAATAATGCAGTAGTGAAAGAAACATGCTGAGTAAAGTGAACTCTTAGACAAAAACAACAACAAAAAGAAGGCAATAAAATTCAAGTAATGTACAGCCGTGCTGTCAAAAGATCCAACGTACAGAAACTTGTTAGCGAACACGAAAAAAAAATAGAAGCAACGCTTTGCAACCTACCATCTTCCCTTCCTCAAATGATAACAATTTTCTCAAAACCTGTACAGATGAAATCTTGCTCACTGCTACTTTTGTGCATGTTGATTTCTTTCAGTTCATATGACAATTTTAAAATTCATCTATATTTAGCACATCATTAGTTTATTACATTTTGATGAGCATGGTCCATTTAATGTGTACATAAAACATTTTATATATTTATATAAGTTTATATTAAGACTATGAATACTTGAAAAAGTATGTAGAGAGTATTATAAACAAAAGTTACAGTTGTATGTGATTTTTTGTAGAAATATGTTATATTTGTCTTCCATGGATAAGTATCTAGAATGTGCAATAGTGAGAAACAGTTGAGTGTTAGCAGTGTAAGAAATGAGTTATCTGTTTTCAGATGGGAACAGATTTCCCTTTCTACTAGCTCTATCTGTCGAGGGCCTACCTTCATACCAACCTTGGCTTGATCGGTGCTTTCAATTTTAGGCAGCTGAAATATGTGCATAGAGTTCTGTCACAGTCTCAATGTGTATTTTCCAATGAACAATAGAATTGAGCATTTTTTTTCTTTTTCTATTTTGGCATAGTTACATTTTCCTTCCTTGGTGAAGTGTGTCTAAACTATTTCCCCATAAGTACTGGTTTGTTTTTCTCTTTTTGGTTTGTTTCTTATTAGTAAGATTTAATATGTTTTTCTTTATTGTTCCTTGATTATGGAGGTCATTTTAAGTAGTTCTTTCAATCTATGGTTTTTCTTTTCTACTGTTATTATAATTTATGTAGTTCAATTTTTAATCAAGATGATCATGCTTACTTGTACAGTTTTTCAGTTATTTATTTATTTAATCTTTTATTTATTTACTTATTTGGTACCGGGTCTTGTTGTGTAGTTTGGATTCTTCGCGATCCTCCTGTCTCAGCCTCCCCAACGATGGGCTCACAACAGGGTGCCACCATGCCTAGGATGCCTGGGCCTGCACAACATGCAGTACTAGGGACAAATCTGGGTCCCTGCTCTTGTCAGGCAGGCACTTAGACTGCGGCGCACTCTCCCCAGCCCATTCCCTCATTAAAGGAAAAAAAAAAGGATGTATTAAACTTTACGCTTTTGTATAGAAAAAAAGCTTAATTTCAAAGTAGTTTACTTAAAGTAATTCATAAATAAATTCTAAAGTTTGTAAAGAAATAAAAAGAGCTCAGAAGTTTCCAAAGAAGGATCAACTTGGTAGCACCCACACAGGTTGGTTTCCACCCATGACTGGAGACTGCCACAGTCAAACCATGTAGTTTTGTGATGAAGGTAGGAATGGAATAAAGAAATAGAATGAAATGACTGACTATAAAAGTAGCCACACAGAGCTCGGAAGTTGATCATGAACAAATTTGTAATGAAATAAAATAAAAAATAGACTTTCAACAAATTCTAGAAAAATTGGACTCTTTTATTTAAAAAGGTCTGCAATCCACATTTTGTACTCTACTCTTTATTGGTTCAGATCTATAAATACCTGTAAGAAAATTCTAAGAGAAAACCTTTTTGATTTTAAGCTAAAAATATTTTTTTTTAGTTTCAAAAGCACAATTTATTTTAAAGAAAGCACATAAATAAACTGTTTCGAAATTTTGAACATTACGTTATCGTCTGCATGACCAAAGATACTGTCTGATTGCTTAGCAACAAACTCCTATTCAACAACCTGGGTAATTTCATATGTAAAAGGAAAATAAGCCAGACTCACTAGTGGACACCCACCATCCAGCACATACACAGGCCAAGGTAAAAGTCTCACATACCTAAGCTCAGCCTGGGCACTGCAGCGGCTTAGAGAACAGTGCCTCAAAATACAGCATAATGGCTGTGGACATAGCTCAGTAGGTGGGTTCTGAGTTCAATTCCTAATACTAAGCAAAAGGGCAGGGTGAGGGAATAGAGGGATCTACAGAACATATATGTTTACTTTAAATATTTTAAAAGTGAAAATAGATGATACCATATTTAAATTAGTTTGAATTTGGTGGATTTACTTTTTTCTGTTTTTATATTAATTTTATTAAAAAAGAAATAGCAATGAGACAGTTTCAAAACATCATAGTAGGATAGTTAAAATAATTAATATTTTGCATATTGTTGTCTTTGTAGTAGCTATTCAGAATACAAGATGCAGACATGATATCTTGTCTGAAAGAAAGTTGTGGATATCTTTGTGAAAAAATATGCATCACTTTTTGAAATAAAACATATCTTCTCTCTCTCTCTCTCTCTCTCTCTCTCTCTCTCTCTCTCTCTCTCTCTCTTTCTTTCTTTCTTTTTTTATGGTACCAGGGATTGAACTCAGGACCTTGCACTTGCCAGGCAAGCACTTAAGCACTTATTCCACTGAGCTATCTCCCTACCCAAAACAAAACAAATATCACGAAGAAAATGTAAATGAAATGGATATTCAGCAAAGTGAATGGTATGTAGCCCTCCTAAAAGGAGACCAAGCAGCCTGAGATGCCTATTTCGCATTTCTATCTTTTGCTCTTCAATAACGTGAAGAATACACATGCGACAGATCCATACTCACCGGTGAGCCAAGTCTCGGCATCAGGTCCCCGTCTGCAGTCAGCTGCTGGGTGCGGCCAGGACTTGCTGCCCCTGGGGTGCCCCACTTCCCTCTGGGCACATGTTCTCCTTGCAGCTGACCGGCTTGTGCTGCAGCGACTGCCATTGGTCTGCCTCTGAGATCAGCAAGGCTGCATTTGCAAACTCTGTGAGGTAGTTTTTAGCTAGATGAACACATTTTTGGAATCATACAACTCTAAGTCCATATCTGACTAAATTAGTTACAACTTTCTCACACAATGAATGCAATATTAAGAGTGACACACATGATATAAGGAAAAGTGACAACTTTTAATTGTAGGACTTGATGGATATTTAAAATGTCGATGTATCTGTGAAGTCATTACATGCATCATCACGAAGATCATCCTGTCTCAGGAAACTTCTTACAATATTTGAATTAGCAGACCGGGGAGGTAGCTCAGCAGCGTAAGCACCTGCATGGCAAAAACGAGGTCCTGAGTTAGATCCTCAGTACCAAAAAAAAAAAAGAAAAGAAAAAAA
>NW_004524658.1:4688898-4749233 GCF_000260255.1 Octodon degus
AAAAAAAAAAAAAAAAAAAAAATTTAAAAAATCAGAATTAGCAACACTCACACACATGCATCAAAAACTATACTAAATGGTTAAGAAAGGAAAAAGTCTCCTTTAATCTGAGAACCAGACAAAGAGGGCTCGTATTGTTTTTCAGATTCAACATTATATTTGGGAGTAATAACTACCATAATAAATCAAAAAGTAATATATTTTATTGCCTGGCAAGTGCAAGGTCCTGAGTTTGATTTCTGGTACCACCAAAAGAATGTAATATATTTTAGTATTAAAATGATAAATAAATAAGTAAAATTATGGCTGATTTAATTGTGAATACAGAATACAGAACATATCTGTCGTAAAAACACAAGTGAATTTTCTAAGATTCAGTACACAGGGACAACACATAACTTGTGTTTTAATTTTACTGTTTGTTCTATTTCTGTTTTCGTTTCATTTTGCCAACATGGGATTCAGACCACTATATTTTCAAGATGTGATGCCTTTCCTGTTAGCTTGTAAGTTATTCATAGTTGTATTAAGTTTTAATGCAATTACTTCAGAACCGCTTTTCACAGATTTTGTTCCAAATATCTCTTTGTTCTCCTCCAATTCTTCAATGTCCAAAGATCTTCCCTTTGTGTTGGCTGCATCCATACAAATACATAATAAACATTAAAGCAGACAGAAAAGGCAGTTGCATTAGCACAACGTTCTTGGAATTCCAGGGTTCTTGGAAGCCCATGAAGAATCTAAATTCAAGTCAATGCTGATCCACACAGCAACTGAACCAGTAACTCTCTCAGAATTTAAAATATGAAGAAAAATGCTGCTCAGCATTGGTTCAAGCCACAGTACCACTGAAAGAAATAAGAAAAAATGGCAAAATATACCTTCATTTAAAATAAGCAAAAATATTTGTCTATTAACATAAATAGTAGTTTCTGAAAAACATATTTCCTAAAAAAAACCCTATAAATAGGATTGTGCTACACGTTTTGGAAATTATTTTATCATTCTAATTTAAAGAGAGAAATCTGGATTCATATTTATGCTTCATTCAGATACATATAGCTAATTATTTTAATGAAAATATTGAAAGATAAAGGATCCCATACAAATATATAATTAGAAGAAGGAATATACTCTTAAGATTTTTTAGATAATGGCAAATATTGTTTCTTTAGTATTATAATTAATATTAACAAATGGTAGTATTTAATTTATACATACAATTATATAGCCTACTAAAATCATATATATGATTATCAATACCAATGAATGAAGTGTTAGGGAGACATAAATTTCATAGTAGTAAGTATGTTTCAATAATTCTGATTTCTGCTTGAGAGGACACATTATTAACAAAAAATAACGTGTTTTTTTTTTTTTAAAGCGATAGAGTACTTTGTTTTTAAGAACACACTTCTCATTTGGGCAAAGTGGTGAATGCCTGCAATCCCAGCACTGAAGAAGCTGAGGCAGGAGGATCACCGCAAGTTCACGGCCAGTCTAGGATACATCATGAGTCCAGGCTTGCTTGAACTACGCAGTGAGACCCTGTCTCAAAAACAAACACAAAAATCCATATTTCTCAGATACCATTTTTAAATTTATGTAGTTCCCTGCCAGTTTTTTATATAATGAGAGTACACTTCCTAGAAGAGGTAGCTATTTCAGTTTACTATTTCAACCCAAGTAATCGCGCATCTTGTGCTTTTACTTGACATAATTATATTGTGGCTTCCAGGAAAACGGCTTCATGAGGGCTGCTCAGTTCAGTACACAGAGTATTAAAGATGTTTACTCGACAGAGTTCACTAGAAAAATCTGTGCTCATGTTCCTTTGGGTGCATGAGAACACAGTGGCTGCTGATATTATTTTGTGCTATTGATTTGATTTAAGCCAAAATCCTACCCTTTTTACACACCATGCTTTATCAATTCATTTAAAGTGATAGATAATGTTTTACTATAGCTCACAGAGTTTTCTTGTTTTAAACCCAAGAAAGCAACTAGGAAATTCGTCTTCTACCAAACCAAGGAAATAACTTTGAAATACTTTGACTCCATTGACGCTTCTAATGCTTTCTGAGCTGTGATTGTTACATCTAAGTGTGTATATATTATCAAGAACTGTAGGAGATTCCTTATGCCTTGTAAACATAATATTTTCATTAATTTATCTACTCATTTGCAATTTCCAGTGCTCCTTTACATCTAGAATCACTTTTATTTCACTTGGACCATTGCTTTGGGAAGATTGATCTGCATGAGCTGTAAATACTGATTCCTTTTCTTTGTGCATTTGCAACTTTACTTTATCCTTATCATAACAGAATATTTTTACTGCAGATAGAATTTTATGGTGCTATTTATTATTCTTGTTTTATCACTTTTAATATGTCAATGTTTCGCCAATGTCATATGTTTTCTACAATTTCTTAGTCTCACCAAAATATTTACCAGACATATTTTGTCTCTTTTCTGTTCTTGACTCATTATTCTAGTTATTTATAGAAAGGCTTTCTGTTTCCCAATACAAGCCATGTCACCATGTCTGAAAGCATAAGCCTTGATATTTAATTATTTAATTATAGAGGAGAATTAATGCAGGAGAGGTTATATATCCTTCTGGTTGCTTTTAATTATTATAAAAATTCAGGTAGTTCCATATTTGTTTAATCTTTATGGCTTTCAGATTTGAGGAAAGCCAGATACATTTAATCTGCTCAAATGTCACTTTCTGTGTTTTCCCCATAGAAAGTGAGCGTTTGTCTTCGTGTCAAATTCTTATACTTTGGAACAAATTGTTTTGATAAACATTTTTAATCTTGAATATTTAGGTCAAATACCTTTACACTGTTTTGGTAGCAGGCTTATATATGTAAAGTAATTAAAACCCAATTCCTTATAAGATATTAAGTATTCTCATTATGATATAAAGGCTCACATTAGTAGCATAGTACACAGTGGGCATCTGAGTGAGTGCTTGAACACTAAAAAGGAGTCTTCAGTCTCCTCTGGAAAGTAGAGCTGAAGGCAGAGAGAACTGTGGGGAGAAAATGGGTCAAGAAGAGTAAAAGAGGTAAATGGCCTAAATTAGGTCTCCTAAGAAGCAGAGAAACACATAAGACACTTGGGAGTGTCAAAGGAGGTAGGAGTCCACCAAATGCTGCCTGAGAGAATTCACAGCCAAAGACAGCAAGAAACGTCTGCCTGCAATCCTAAGATTCTAAGAATTGTATAAGGTGATTAATACAATTATTGTTCTCTTTCAGGAGCAAACTCTCACAGCTTTCTTTTTCATGTGTAAAGAATACATAATTTTAAAAGGATAAAATAGGGTCTGGGGAGATGGCTCAGTGGAATAAGTGCTTCCCTGGCAAGCACAAGGACCTGAGTTCAATCCCCGGTTCCAAAAAAAAAAAAAAAAAAAAAAAAAAAATAATAATAATAATAATAATAATAATAAAAGGATAAAATATGTAAGTATCAAATTAGAGAATTTACATGGGAAAAGTTTCAGAGGTGCACATTGCATATTTAAGAGAACTATAAAAAGCAACCTATGAATCCATGTTTGCAACTAAAACATGCAGTCACGTGAGGAGCAGTGAAAGAAAATCAATACTTTAATTTTTTTAGAATTGTGAACTACAGTATAACTCTAAGAAAAGTAGTCGACACTGGTAAGTCCCAGCCAGTAGCTCAGAGCTACCTGAATGGACAGGCCTCTGGTTACAGCTTCTAATTTATCAGTTAAGCAGATTTTTAGTTATCATCTTCTCTGTGAAAGCACAAAATGGCAAATCTCTAAAATTTGAAACTTCAAAGCATTGTTGGAAATTGACTTACACTGTAAAACTACATACTATTAGAGAGAATTTTTCTTCTTTTTCATTCATTTTTGAAAGGGTTTGCAAATATTAAAAGAACTTTTGCCTTTTGCAGAAAGAGTAAAGCAAAATAATGAGTACTCTTTCACTGGCTCAAAATTTCCTCTTACATTCTTATCAGTAGATAAAAATAATACAAAAAGTCTAGAAAGATTTTTTTTGTATTTTAGGGAAGGGTCTACAGGGTGTTCAGGGTCTCACTACTAGATCACTCATAGTGATCTGCCTGTTTACAGCCTCCCAAGAGCTGGGATTACAGGCGTGCGCCACTATGCCCAGTCTCAGTTGCCATCTCAGAACACCTGGGGGTAGGGCCAGCACCTAGAAACATTTTTAAAAATGGGAGTCAACCAACTAGTTTGTTTTATTTCTTTTATTTTTTTATTAAATATGCTTTTTTTATTTTTATTTTTTGGCAGAACCGGGGATTGAACTCAGACCCTTGCGCTTGCCAGGGAAGCACTTATTCCACTGAGCCATCTCCCCGGCCCCTAGTTTGTTTTATTTCTACATATATCATTTCATAATATGTTAGATAGCTTTTTAATAAATAAACCAAATTAATTTTATGGTTTGATGTCTAAGTATTAGTTTATTTATTTAAGTACTCAAATTTTAAACAGAGAATTCTATCTTCATCTCTCTCTTGCTTCCTCTCAACAAAAATACTCACATGAATGTGTATAGTAAATTCAATTAAATGTTTTTATTTCTGCATTCTATATTAGCACATATCTATTTAACACAAGACACATAAAAACTTCTATTTGTCTCATATGTCTTAGTTCCCAGCACAGTTACACTGACTAATCAACCATTAGAACTGTGTTAAGATGTTAAGGCAGCCGCAGTCTTTGCTCCACATCAGTGGTGTTGGCTTGGGCTGACACAGAGCTGCAAGGCTTGGCAGATCAAAGTAATTAAAGTTCCAGTGCTTTACCTTTCTGTGTACAATGTCAACTCAGGCAGCACTCACCCTGAGCCCCGGGCCTTGTAATATTGCCCAACACACGTTCAAGTGTGTGTGCTTGCAAACAATACAGAAGCTCCATTCACTTTTATGTATTAAACAGAATTGTTAGCATTTGGCATTTTAAAGTTTATGTGTGTATTATTAAATTGTTTACATGTGAAAGTTTTTTGTGATTGACTCTCAGTGACTTTCTATCCAAATCCGACTCCACCTTTGCTTTATGTTTTTTAATTTAATTTAAATTTTGAAGAGTAAAGACAAAAGCAAAAATAAATCATAGAAACAAAGACAGAACTAGGGTAACATACAACAATGCATATGTTATAGGTTTTCAAAACAAGAATAACTAATTAATAATCATTCTATTGTCTATTTTATCATCAAATCTGCTGTTCAGATTAACAGATATAGTTATGCAAGATTGGACAAATAATTGAATATTACTGCTTGCTTTCAAAAAATGCCTTTGCTTTGCATTTTAAAATAATGATCATTAATAGGCAAAAGTTATGCCCATATATCAATTTATCAAAGTAGAAGAAACTTTGCTTCATTAAGCCAAATAAATATTTAATCTCTGTAAATTGACAACATAAACACCTTTTTAAAGATTTCTTAGATGAAGAAATCACAATTTAATTTGGTACTACTGATAGCCAGTATTTCTAATTCAAGGAAGTAAATGATAAGTGATTTAAATTAAAAATTGAGTCTCTGACAGGTCACTTTATTCATTTGACTCTCAGTTCTGAAAAGTGGCTATGTTGGTTGACTCTAGGTCACATTTATCTTATCGTTTTGATAGTTTGTATTTTCTAGATAATATGTCTTAGGGCTACAAACAGATCTGTTTTTTTTTTAATGGTACTTCAATAAGGCTTTAACACCTTGGAAGTCTATTTAATGACCCTGATAAATAATTTCCAATTCAACCTCTTGAATGTGTTTCATCTTTCCTTGACCTTTGTAGCTTACTTTACTAAGATGATAATATCTAGCTTGGTCATAAGCTCTTTAAATATTTGTATGTATTCCCTAAGCTTACATTTGACAAAATTATTCATAATTATTTTAATATATTTGATTCATCAATTTTTGTTTGTGTAAAGACAGATAAGTTATATGGAAATGAACTCTACGTATATCTTCCAAAAAAAAAAAAAAAGGGCACAGGGATTTTTCAGCACAAACAAGCCTGTTTTATTATACCTATTATTTGGAAAGACTAATAAATCAATGACATTACTATTTTAACAATGTTCCTTAAAATGTAGATCCTTACCAGACTTGTAGACATAATAATGCAGTCATTGTCAATATTTGATTAGTGTCATGCCTTAATTGCTTTCCATGGATGGATGGCTCTAGGATAATATATTTGTTCCAAGTTTCCTACATGAGACATTCTTTTGATCCTGATAGTTATCCTGTTAGAATTTCCCAGCCTCTGGCATTCAGCTCCTTAAAGCAGCCTGCTTGCTGCCACACTTCAAGACAGCACTCAGTCAACACAATTTTGCGTCCCACGTGACCCGTTAATGATGCAGGATTCACTTCCTAGGGCTGTCCTGCCTTTTACAATCACTCAGTGAAAAACTACATCATGCAATATTTTTTTCAATTTATTAAATGGAAATCATTGTAAGTTGGCTGGAATTTTAGTTAGGTTAACATTTACGGCTCAGGAATGCCAGCTGTAGAGGATATCCAGAAGAGCGACACTGTTTGTGCCAAACTTGTCATAAATTCAGTGTAAAGAAAAAGTGGAGAATTGAAAGGTGGTGAGCATGGGCATGACTATGTGTCTGTATTCAGAATGCATTATTGATTGCATTTTGCAGAATGCGGCTATAATAGCACATTTAAAATTATCATCTTCTTTGATTGTCATGCCATAATACAAGAATTTTAATAAAAACATGAAACGAACTAATTTTAGAATTGAAACAGATCTTATCAAACATTGCACTATTTCATTAGCTTTTCTAACATTACATTTTGTATTTTCTTTATTGTAAATTGGAGAACTTGAGAACACAGTATTTGTCTGGACAGAAACTAGATGGAGAATCTGTGTTTGACAGAATAACAAGATAGCATGCTTTTTTAAACTTATTCACTGAAAATATTAGTACAAATATTTTCAAAATGTGTAAAACATTTTATTTATTTTTAAAGAGTAAAGGTCTCATTATGTAGTCCATGCTGACCTTGATTTCACTGAGTAGCTTAGGCTGACCTCAAACCTGCAGTGATCCTTGTGCCTCAGCCTCCTGATTGCTGTGCCACCACACCCACAAAAAAGTAAATTACTGATATAATAGAATCTCAAAATAACTATGCTAAACTAAGGCAAAGAGAATACACTGTATGGTCCCATTTGTATCAAGGTCAATACATTGGAAACTAGTTGGTGTACAGTGTTGGAAATCAAGAAGTTGGGGAAGTGATGGGTAGGTTCCTTCCGTGTGACTATCAGGGCCTCTGAGGAGTCACTGGGCACAGATTAGAGCCATCAGTCCTGTGTGGCTTTGCCAGGCTCTTGCCAACCCCAGGCGTGTGCTCATGAATTCTACCACCAAGCAGAGAACTTGGTTCTCTTAGGAACTGTCCATACCAGAAAGGTGGGTGTGGATACCCTGGGTTCCTTACACATGAGCCATGGCCAGGCCAGCACTTCACCCACTTCCCGGAGCTTCTGGGTGTTAGCTTTTATGGACACTTGGGAGAAACAGGGTCGTCTCTTTTATAACATAGTCACTTGCTGCTGACAAAAGTGCAAGCCAGCCACTTCCCCAGTAGTCACATTTATAAAGAACTTAAAACTAATTTAGACAGTTAATTTTCTCCTGCTGCTCCTAGAAGTTCTGGAGAGGAAGAAGTTTGATGTGTGAACTGTCTTAAAACATCCCCAGCATGCACATTTCTGAAGAGCTTGGCAGCACCCTGATGAAAAATTAAACATATTCTAGGAAGATAAAATAACTATTCAAAAGCCACATCTAGGGTATACAACAGTGGGTCTATGACCTCTTCCTCTCCAGAAATCCTACCTGTGATTTTGCTTTCAACAGTAGTGTGAGGCCTAGAGAACATACTAAATTCAAGCCATCCTGAACTGCATAGCGAGACCATGGCTCGCACGCAAAAAAAGACAAGAAAAGAAGTTATCTTTATCACATGAAGATATTTTGCATTCTTATTATACATTTTTGAGAGGGATGAGTGTTGAATATTACCAAATATCAGTTGTACACATATTCAAGTGATGGCATGACTTTAATCAATATTGCATAACTATTTTAGTAAGTTTTCTTTTATGAGGTTTTCTTTTATAAACAGTCCTAGTTGAAATGTGGAATGAGGGTAATGAAGTACTCTTAGCCTGGAAATCACCTTTCTTAATTTTATTAGGTTTTACATTCTATTAATATGAAAATATAGTCTATAATTTTATTGGGCTATTATTAAGATTATGATTATGCTAATTGCATGTAATCTGTAGAAGAAATATTTTATTTCTTCTTTCAGATATAAACCAACTTCTCTATCTCTTTCTCTGACAACCCAACATCAGTCCCTGCAAAATACAAAAATGTGAAATGAAAATGTTCAAAAGGAAAGTTAAAGTTAAATCTGATTTTTAGGAAGACATTGAGTCTCATTTAGTAAATCAAACTTTAAAAGAAACCTACGTAAGTATCTAACAGTATATAATTTTCTTCATAATTGCTTTACGATTTTGATTATTATAAAATAACTAACAACATCATTACCTAACAGCAGAAAACAAAGTTTGAAATGTTTTCAGATGACTTTAGTACTGGCTTCCACTATAGTGAGAGTGCCCCAACTCTTCTAAAGGGTAGAATATATTAATTGGTGTCAAATGACATTATGTTTTAAACCATCCCAAAGCATTTCATTTTAATTATAAAGTTATAAATGCATTAAATTTATGTTCTCTCTACATATGTATGTTTTATATGTTTTGGTTTTTTTGCTCTTGTAGTTTTTAATCACAGTCATCACTGTGTATGGAAAATCTTGGGTCTTTCTTAGAAAACAAATATCAATCTAAAATTACATATTAAAAATCAACTTTATTATCAATCCATCATTACAATTGAAGGGCCAGGATAATTACCTATAACCTGAAAACTACTTGACTCTTTAAGGGATCTTTGGAAATTTTTAGTGTCAATAAGATTAAGTAAAAAGAATAAAACTGATCCCAAATAAGCATTTTATGCCATATTTTATATCAAGTATATGAAGAAATATTAAATTAAAATGACATATTTCCATAATTTATATATTTTAAATGTTCAAAGTACCAGGGAACTTATCTTAGAATTATAGAAAATGATATTCCGTATACTTTTACAATTAATTTAATGTCATAGTGTCACATTAAACCTGGTTTTGTTGAAGAGAATTACCTGCATTTAACTAGACCTCTTTAGGAAATCCAATAAACTGTTAAAGTATTTAAATTTGAAGGGCTGGAGAGATAGCTCAATGTCACAAGCACCTTCCTGGCAAGTGCAAGGTCCCAAGTTCTATCTCCGGTCCTGGAAAAAAAAAGAGATAAACTTTGTCCACAATAATTTATAAATTTAAATCCTGATATTTCCATGGTATTCTTAGTTCATGATATTCGACATAACTTGTGAATACAGGTACTAAACACAGCAGGCTATTTTGTTGATAAGTGGAGGAAACAACATTTTAGAGGACAGAGACAGAAGATACCTAGAAAGTATGCTCAGTTATCTCATGTATAGAAATAGGACATCAGACTTAAACTGGGGGATTCAGACTGGAAATTTAATACATGAGTATTAGTAGACAGACCCCATGTGATTGGTGAGCTATATAAGATGCATATTTCATCTTTTAATATTTTAAAGTACGAAGAATATATTATAAGAGTGGTAGATATTGTAAGTTCTGTACCACCTCTTGGTAACTCACCCCCACACACAACATTCTGCACATGCAGTGAGGGGCTCACTATGCAGTTCATGCTGGCCCTGTGCTCACTTCTGCAGTCCCCAGGCTGGTCTTGAGCTTACAGTGACCCTCCTGTCCCCACCTCCCAAGTTCTGAGATTGCAGGCATGTGCCACATGCCCAGTTCCAAGCTTGGCATGGGAGGCAGGGCCAGGGATCATACTCAGGGCCTTGTGCTTGCCAGGGTGGTGCTTACACCTCAGCAATGTCCTCAGCCCCTGTAATGCAGTTTCAATAAGAAAAATATGTAAAATATTAAAATTGACAATAGATACATAAGAGTCATCAGGAAGAACATGAGTAAGTCAACATTTTTAAGTCAGCTTAAAAATTTGTATACTTGAAGGATAACTAATTTTCCATTATGGTAACATGAATTCAATTTTTTTCTTTATAATTGGAGTGCAGTGCAAAGCTTTTATACAAATCCATATTATTTTACATCTTTGTTTTCATGTTTCTGTTCTCCATACTTAGATATAATAATGTTTATTGAAAATAGATAATTTGTTTCTTTATGATAATTTGCAATTGAGCAATCGCAAACTCAATGTTTTATTTACACTACAATGCCACCCAAATTATTGAAAGAATTATAAAAGGCCACATTTTGGCAAATGGGCTTATATAAATGAACCTGTGAAATATGGCACCTTTCTGTATATATATGGAAAAAAACTTTACTAATTGCCAGAGTTTATTTTTCAAATTACATGCAGACAATATTCAACGTTATACACAAATATATTTAAAATAGATTTCAATGTGTTACGTACTTCTAACATAAGTCACTCAATATTCATATGATGAAAAAATAATTCTGACAATAATTTGCCTCTTAAGGATATGAAAACTGAAGTGTGATACTAAGTTTACAAAATTCTACTTAATGTTATTGGGCAGAAAAGTACAGGTAAGCATCTTAAACTCCCTAAGGATATCTATTGATAACACTTTACATAAAAATACACAAACACCAGACACTCCTTTTGTGTAAGGGCAGCAGGAAACACCTGTTTGGTTTTTATTAGCTACTGCTAAGTGTGTGTTCGAGCAGGTAATATTAGATTAAAATTTAGGACCAAATATAAGCACTAAAACCACTTAGAATATAAAATTTTAGAATAAGTATAATATCTACATTCAAGAAAAATTTCATCATTGTTTTTAAAAAACAAACCTAAGAGTTACTAAGAACATTTTTAAGAAAAAAACAATCTAGGATGAAAATTACATTTATTTTTTAAAACTTTTCAACAGTAATTATAATTAATTTTCTAAAGTTGCAAATTTTAATTTTTTTCTTATTTTTTATAAAATCTAGTTTCTCAGCCTTTAGGTTGCATATGGATATAATGTACAACAATTCTCTTCCATTATCATGGGCACTTAGTACAAGAGAATAAATTTGAAAATTTATAGCAAGCTTTTTATAGACAATGACTATAAATGATATCAGATAACTTAAAATTATTTAATGAAACTATAAATTTAAAATACTGCAAGTATAATCATATTCATTTAGGTAGAAGTATTAATATTATATTTATCAGACTGTTGATAGGTACATGTATCAACTAATTTATAACAACTACATTCATTTTCAAGACACCATCATTAAGGTACAGACAAATAGCTCAGTGGATTAAAATGCCTGCTTAGGCAGAAGCAGGGGGTAGATCTCTGAGTCCTGCCATGCGGGCCCGGCCCCTGCCCCTGGCGCTCGCTCAGAAGGTGAAGCAAGCGCCTGCAAGCCCAGCACTTGGGAGGCAGTAAACAGGGTGATCACTAGGAATCCGATCTACCCAGTGAGACCCTGTACACCCTGTACATCCTGTCCTCAAATTAAATAAATAAATAAATAAAACATCATCATTACAAATGAAATTGATTTTGATTTCTGTACACAAAGATTAAAGAACTCATGTAATAATCTTAAAAGTACTGCTTATATATGACATTTTATATCTGAAGCTAAATTAGAAAACTGCCCTTTTATTTTTTGGCCTTTTATGTCAATAAATATCAACTACAAAATTATATTTAGCTATTATCACTCTCCAAGTGTCATGAAATGCTCTCAATAGTTATTAAATTATTAGTCATGTATTGTTATTTATGTACAATTCAGTAGTTTAGAAATCCATATTTAATCAGAGATGGTCTTCACATTTTGATATACTTTCTTCCATGTATTTACTTTATTGTCTTTTTCTTTTTTGTTTGTTTTGTTGCTACAAATGGAGCTTACCACCTCGTGCTTGCCAGGCAGGCACTTTGCCACTGAGTTATATCCCTGACCCTTACTTTATTTTCTATCTATAATTACTTTTAAAACGTTTCACATTTTAGATATCACTATTTAAAATATAATTGATGGTGCATCTGAAATGGCATCATAATATGTGTTACTTATTTCTCTTGCTAGCAAAATAATAATTCCTAAAAATATGGAAAAATATTAAAATGCATTAAAACACCATGGACATTGTTCTAATGGCACACAGTATGTTCATTAAAAAAAAAAAAAAAAAAAAAAGCTGCTGAGGAAACAGAACCCGTGCTACTTAAACCACAGAACAGTTCTTTTTCTCTTCTTTCCCCTGCTCAGAGAAGTGGAAGATCTACTCTGATTGGAGCTGCCAATAACAGAGGACACTCGGTCTTTTCAGCTGTAAGTCTAGACTACAGAAGCTCCTACAGGAGTAAGCTGCCACTATTTCTCAACCCCAACCACACATCTATGCTTTAGGAATTGTACTCTGGACAAAGCAGCTTCCTTAATGATCCTTTCCTGTGCCCAGATAACTTCCAGTTTGAAAAACTAGCCCTAGAAACACCAAGGTGAGAATACTGGACCCCACTAATTTCCCTCGGGCTTGTCCCAAACACTTCATTTCCAGAGAAAACAAATCTATTGCGAAAACCATTAGTAAGACAAATAAGATGCCTTGGAAACACTGGAGCAATGCATTTTCTAGTTTCAGAGAACTGATGCAGGTATTCTTGAAAGTGACAGAGTGGAAAGAGAAGGAAGCTATCCCATAGTAGCTGTTTTATTTTATCTGGAACAGAATGTAAGGTATTTCAAGATTAAGAGTGCTTATGTAAATGATAAAGTTAGAATAATCAATAAAAAACAGCTAACGGGGATACATAAGAACTAGCTAAATTGTGTCCAAAGAAATTTAAGAGAGAGAGCCAGGAAAATAATATAGCAAAGAAAATTTATCCTAAAAGAGAATAAGTTGCAAAAATTAGCCCTGAAGACTACTTTACAGTAGAGTATACCAGACTGTAGAAAAATGTACATGCAAGTGCACTGTAGAAACCACCACCAATAATAACAACCACTATAGTGGACTAATAAATATGTGACTAATCGATACATTATGAAACACAATAGAAATATGTAGTTCAGTTCTTCATTATTTTAGAACAGTGTGCATACACTTGAGACTGAGCCCTCTGAGAAAAAACAAGAGTACACCTACAGAGAAAGAGCCTAACAGATTCTCCAATTAGTATGCTAACATTCGGAATTCAGTGTGACCCTGTTTAAGAAAAGAAAATGATCTGGGGAAGTACCCCATGGTATAGCATCACTAAATCCAATCCCTCTGTACCTCAAATCATAATCATATATTTTTTCCCTGAAGGGCTAAAACATGAAGTTTAATAAAAGAAAATTATACATTCCAAAAGTCATTTTAAGGAATCATAAATCAGAAACCATGAAAGAGTTGAGGGATGTCAATAAACATACCAATACATGTCATAAGCCAGGAGAAATAAAAACAATGAAATGAAGATTTTTAAAAGTCATGCTTTAACATTTTAAAAACATTTCTAATAACATACTATACATAGATGAGAGGTCTAATAACTTCTATAAACTTTTAAAGCAAATAAATTCAAAGCCAGATGTGTCATAGTAAAATTTTAAAAACCAAACTAAAAGAGATAATATTGAGAAGCAAAGAAAATTGTCTCAACATGTCCAAGAGAAATCTAATAAAATATAACAGTTGACTTTTCATTAAGATGAATTGATGCCACAAAACAGTTGGTTAACATACCCAAGGTACTGAACCAATCAACCCAAAACAACATTTTCTTTCAAGAATATAAAATAGTAGGTCACATTTGTTATTAGAAGGTTCACTAAACTTCAGAAACTAACAAAAACATCAATTAAAATATGAAAAATGTTCAATATCACTAATCATTTGAGAGACACAAATAAAAGTTTCATCTCTTTCCCTATAGAATGGATATTCTGGAGAAATCAAACATTAAAAGTTAGTGTCAAGGCTGTGGGGGAAAAAAACTGATCAATCTCTCCTGTTTGTGGGAGGGGACGTTGGTGCAACTATTCTGGAAATCAGTGTGGATTTACTTTGTATCTTCCCAAAATAATTAAAATCATCACAACACAAGGGCCGATGCACACTCATTTCTATAGTGGCATGATTCATTTTAGCTAATCTTGGAATCAGCTCCCATCATCATTCATTGGAATTGTTATTAAAATTCAGTGCATTTCTGATTAGTTGAATGTACATGGCAAGCCATAGAAAACTCAATAAACTAACATCATAAAGTAATGAAAAATCACAGAATCTAAAATTCTGTACTACACTCATGGTTAAGGAGCAAAACAGAGCAAAATATAAAGGAAGATTTATACAATCTGAATAGAAACCAGAGTATAGGAGAAAAACGAAAAAGTGAAATGACAGAAAATGTCTGTTATAATGCTAATCAAATTAAATATTAGTGTCAATTTACTGATTTTAAAAACGTGCAGATTTTTAAAAGAGGCTGTTTACAAATACCAAAATTCTACTACAACTTTATCCAGCAGACAGACATATACAAAAGGAAAAAAAATATGTGGAACATATATGGATTCAAAAACATCCTGGAGTCTTAATATCCTAGAACAACTATATTAATGTCAGAAAAAAGGTAGCTTTTAAATAAAATATCATGGAGATAGCACAATGACAAAATATCAATTCACTAAGAAGGCATGTCGATTGAAAGGACACTTGTAAGTAACTATAATACATTAAAATAATTGAAGTGGAACTGATAGAATTGAAGGGAGAAATAGACAATTCAACAATATCTGTAGAGGCTAATGTCCTGTTACCAGTACTTGATAGGACAAATGGATAGAAAAATCACCAAGAAATGGAACACTTGGTCAATGTTACATTTGAATGGACCCACGAGACACCTCTAGAACAACAAAATGCACATGCCTGTCACAAGTTCAGGGAACATTATCTAGGAAACACCACATGCCAGTTCTTAACACAAAAGTCAATAAATATTAAATATTTTAAATCATAGAGAATTTTGTCTAAAGTAATAGAAATAAATTAATATCAAAAAAAGAAATTTTTAAATAAGTGGAAGTTAACACACTACTAATAAAACAATTACCAAAGGGACATGGAAAATAAATTAAAGTGAACAAGAATAAAAACACAGACATCAAAATTCAGGAAATTGTTGGGCAGAATATAAACCAGTTAATGACTATATTATTTAAAAAATGGTCAAAAAGCGGCAATCTAATTTTGCATCTGTCATACTCCATGGAGGCACAAAATATCCATCGCCATCACTTAAAGGGGGAAAGGTTGACCTTGGCTCACAGTTCCTACAGGCTTCAAGGGGCACAGGACGGGCTGCCCCAAGGCAGCGCAGTGGGGCAGAGGGGCACAGGGGAGGAGGAGCAGCTCACGTCTTGTTTGCCCAAAGCAGACTCAGGGAGAAGCCTGAGAAAGACCCTTGCTGATAGTGATCCAGGGATCTGCTCTTCTGACCCGAACCACCTTCTACCAGTGTCTTAGTTGCTTTTTACTCATTGCTGGGACAAATACCTCACACCCAAAATGAAGGAAGGAAAGGGTTATTTAGCTCACAGTTCGTGCAGGTTTCAGTCCATACAGCGCTGGCTCCAAGGCAAAGGACAGCGAAGCCAGGCGCTCAGCTGCGAAGATGGAGCTCCTCCAAGGACTGGGACTTCTTCAGAGAAGAGGGCAGGGCAGCCAAGCAGCCTTCCTCAACTCCTTTATATACACTTTACGTGCTGAGTCACTCTGGGGCAGCCCATGGCCCTAGGGTGGAACCAGTCACACCCAGGACAGGCCCAATAGTGCCCCAGGGTGGACCCAATGGTGCCCCAGGTCAGGTCCTGCCCAGCTGAGGGGAGGGGCCTGCCAGAGCCCAGTCAGCCAAGTTGACACAATGTATCACCTACCACAAACAGGGACCCAGCTAATATGCCTTCCAAATCTGATCATCTTCTAAAACCTAGCTCTCTGGGTACATGAGACTTTTGAGGATGCATCTGGATACCGACCATTGGGCCGGCCCAATGGTTCAGGGGATTAAAGCACCTGCAAGCAGAGGCAGGGGCCAAGGATTCAATCCCAAAGCCTGCAGTGCCGGCCCCACCCCAGGGGCGAGCTGAGACAGCAATAGAGACTGGGCGTGGCGGCGCGCGCCTGTAATCCCACACTTGGGAGGCTGTAAATAGAAGAATCACTACCAGTCTGATATAGTAGGGAGACTCTGAACACGCTGTAGACCCTCCCCTAAGATGCAGAAAAATAAAATAAATAAATAAATAGATATCATTGTACCATTTTAAAAAATTTCAGAGGTGAACAAACTGAAACCAACTCAAGTAGAAGGAAACAAATCATAATTATTAGAATATAATAAAATAGACATTCAAAAAATAATACAAAAAATCAAAACTGCAAAGAAAATTCTTACAAAATATCAAGAAATACACAAAAGCAGTGAAATAAACAGTAAAAAAAAATAGACAAAAATGAAATTACTCTTAATCCAGCATCTAAGAAGAGACATGCTACCATTGTTAAAATAACAGTTTTGTAAAAGAGTTGTAAAATCAATTGTATATTAGATAATTAGTTAACCTAAATGAAAAGGACATATTTGTATAAAAATATATATCATAAAAACTGATTTTACATGGAATAGAAAAGCAAATAGGCCTATAATAAGTAAAAACATTGAACTGTAAACATTAAAACTTCCCACACATAAGAGGCCAGATGCCTAGTACTTGCTAGTAAATTTTGCAGAAATATTAAAGAAGATTCATACCAAATTTTCACACTTTCCAGAACACAAATAAAGAAGAACATTGTTCAATTTAATCCATAAGCCAATGTTACAACAAAATGAAAACCACAAAAAACATAATCACAAAACTAGCTGTTAATAGCCAAGAAATTTAATCAAATACTAACTATATATCCAGAAATATTCAAAAACAATTATCATCAGGACTAAGTGGGATTTATGCTCGAAATGTAAAAGCGATTTGATATCAAAAAATAAATTAATGTTATACATTGTTTCCAAGAGTAAAATCCACATTATCACCTTAATAAATGCAAGCAGAACCTTGACAGAGTCCTATACAAACTCATGAAAAAAAAGAAGAAATAAATATTTTCAACTCGATAAAAGTTGACCCAAAAATGTTCATAGCTAAGATCATGCTTACTGATAAAATATGGAATGAGTCCCCACTGAGGGGACCACTATGAGCCCAAGATGCGTAGTGAGGCCCTGTACCAAATATATTTGAAAAAGAAAAAGAAACAAGAATTCTCATATGTTGCAATTAAGAAGATAAAAAAGGGAAGCCAACTTAGCAGTTTAGAGAATCTTTGTACTGTTAAATATGAAATCACCATGTGACCCAGACAGTCCACTAACAGGTGTATACCCAAGAGAAACAGCTATGTATGTTCTCACAGTAACTGGTGAGAACTTACTGTATACACATTAATATTCCTAGTATTCATTTAATATTCATCAGATTAAGCACCAGAAATGGCCCACTGCCTCTCTCCTGAAAAGTGAAACATGGAATCTGAAACTATCCAGTGGAATGTTTTGGCAATAAATGTGATGAAGTATTGATAAAGGTTACAGAATAGTAGCTTGAAGCGATATATCAGAAAAGAAACATGTTTTATAGGATTCTATATACTCACAGTAACTGTACCTGGAATAGTACAATTCAAGTAGATAGATAATAAATATCTGGCTTTCTACCTTTTGGTAGAATACAGACAGAGTGACTGGTTATAACTATAGTGGCACTGAAAAAACTTTAAAATCTTTTGTGTTGATGACTAAGGTCCTCTGTGAGTGAAAGTACCATAGTCACTGAACCACACACTTGAAGTAGCTTACTTGTATGCTACCTGAACAATGTTTTAACTAAAGTAGTAAAATTTTTGATTCACTTTTTAGCTAATGATGCTCTTTAATTCCTACATAAGTACATGCATTATGTTCTGTCATTTTTCATTTATTTGAACAAATTTAAGACTTAATCACTGCAATTCTTTTTTAAACTCATTTTATTTTTCAAAAATAATTTTAACGACTAATCCTTAAACATTTCTAAGTTATTATAGGAAGATCTATATATTTTCCTATCAAATGTCATTGTGTCTATTCATGTGCTGATATAATAAATGATGTAAAATTTTTCATTTTTCAAAATTCTTATTAGGAATAGTATACAATGATGTAATAGGAAGACACAAACATTTCTTTCTTTGTCTTTCTTTCCATTATTATGCCAAGGCCAGATTCTCTCATTTTCAATAAATTCACTACTACCTTGAGTAACACTATGGACCTAATATTATAAAAATCTGTGGCATTAAATATTACGTACAAATATTTAAGACCAACTCTACAAAGTTGTTATCTTTGGCTTAATTTACTAGAAATGTTGGAACAAATATCCACAAAAAGATGGATCGGAACAGTGGGCATTTGTGCTCTGACAGTACAGTGTTTGCAGGGCTCTTCTCTGCCTAAGGCCAAAGAGGATAATCTCTGTCACTGTCAGCTTCTGGCAGTTTGTTGCATGCTGTAGCTGGAGATAGTTTAACTGTGCTCCCAGCTTCCATGTTGAAGGGACTTTCACTTCCTCTCATTTTTTTGTACAAAGTATCTGGTCACAGAATTGAGGGACCAGTTAGATAAAAGATGATTTTACTGTTAAATGATATATTTTTTAATATATTTGGTTGTCAGAGGGTCTCCCTACACAGCTCAGACTCATGGTGATCCTCCTGCTTTCAGTCTCCTCCATGCTGGGATTACAGATATGTGCCACTACTCCCGGATTCTGGCCCACTCAGCTTGCCCTAGGGGAGGGCCTGGCACAGCATGATTGTGGGGTTCAAACTGCTGTCCCTGTGCTTGCCTAAGCCTGCCTGAGCAGGAACTTCAGTCCACTGAGCTATCTCATCAGCCCCTATCATTAGGTAATTAACTACTCAGAGATGTGAGGACTTTACATATGAGTCCCATCACATTCTGTAGAGAGCATTACACTCTGAAAATTCTTTTAATACACCTAATGGTATTACAAACACAAGTAATAAAAATTACCTAAATCAGAAATTTTGCTTGAATTCTTACGATAATTTATGGCTGTGTTATTTCTGAGAAAATATTTAAAACATTTCAATCTAGAAATTGTCGTTATCAAACTTTAATAACAGTGATAGGGCTGAGAGACAGCTAGGCTGCCTAAGACCCCGCCTGGCATGTGCAAGGACCTGGGTCCGATCCCCAGTATTGCATTCCATGCCAACCCCAGGACCCCAGGCGCAATGTGCCAGCTACCAAAGCCAGGCATGGTGCAGTCGTGCAATCCAAGTGCTAGGGAGGCTGAGACAGGAGGATCATTACAAGTCTGAACTACGCAGTGAGACCCAGTATCAAATAAATAAATAAATAAATAAACAAATAAAATAATAGTGATACTAGTTCCTTACCATAAAGGAATTACAAAGATCGAAACTGTACATATGAAATACTAAAGTTCTGACTTGGAAATAAAGAGTATTAGGTTTATGAAGATTTAAAAATATACCTTGTCCAAGTTTAATAATAAGGTATAGTTGAAAGCTTTAAATTTAAGTTTTTCTAATTCTAAAAACACTTTCTCACTGATATCATTCTCTTGGTACATGTGGAATAGCATCAAAACACTAAGTCTACTAGGAAACTATTCAGACAAAATTTTTTAAGTAAAATATATTCTTATGTTTATGTTGATAATAGTTACAGTTTGTGATTATTGCATTTAGGTTAAGTTGCTAGTGGTCTCTGACTCAGCTTTACATGAACACAGAGAAATGCTGATCGCATGTGACCCAACTGGAGGACTTCCAGAGCCACAAACCAAGAGTGGTCCCGAGGACTCTTCCACAGGAAAGTATACATTGTAATGATGATTATAAATGATAATCAGAACAAAAGAATACTTTAAAAAATGGGAATCAATATTATTCTAAAATAGCATAATTTAGGAAAATTTAAATTATTCTTTATTCAAAAGTCACAGTTGAGATCACTGAAGTATGTTTTAAATACAAATTTTAAATAATTAAATTCAATTCATAATTGTGAGTACATCTGTAATGTTAAGTTAATAAAATTAATAACATGGATATTTTTAAGTTTTATAATGAAATAGTTCATAATATTGTTACCCTATTATTTTTCAACTTTTATTTCTGTACAACATTTTTCTTGAATTTCCATATACAGTAAAAGAATTAATTTAATATTCCTTTGCACATTATAGAATAATACATGTGTTAAAATTAAATAGATCGGAGTCGGGGAGATGGTTCAGTGGAATAAGCGTTTCCCTGGCAAGCGCAAGGGTCTGAGTTCAATCCCTGGTTCTGAAAAAATAAATAAATAAATGAAATGAAAAATAAATAAATATATAAATTAAATAGATCCTAACTGAACAGAAGAATCAGAAACTTGAGGGACACAAACAAGCTGGAAAGAGTCTCCACATTCAATAGGAAAGCAGTAATGTCGCATGCGGCTTGTGTTTGCTAGTTATTTGTGTCTGAAGCATGAAACAAGAGTGAGATTGAGGGGCCGGGGAGATGGTACAGTAGAGTAAGTGCTTGCCTGGCTAGTGCAAGGACCCAAGTTCAATCCCCGGCTCTGCCAAAAAAAAAAAAAAAAAAAGGTGCGCTTGAGCACACCAATGTCATAATATTAATTACCAAGGTAACAAAAGAACAGATTATACAGAAATTTAGATAAATGTAGTAATCCTTCAATTCCTTGAGAAAAATCAGCAATAGAGCAAAATATAAATTTCTAATACTTGTTTTTAAACACATGTCTGCTTTTATATTTTCTGTAATATATATCTATAGATATATAGATATAACAGATATGAGAACCTGATATGTATAGGTGACTATAATTCCAAATCATTCCTAAACTATATATTTTTGCTGCCTATAAATCATCAGCAATGTGATTTTTTGCCATAGCTTTGAAAAGTGTTCAGTCAAACCTTTGAAGAGATCTTTTAGGAAGAAACTTTGTCTGAGAATCAGCTTCTTCATGTATATATGAGTGATGGACTTTTAGAAGAAAATAAATGTGTATGCTACATTAAAATTTGTAATTATCATATTTAAAGCATTAGAATAATTAAGCCATTAAATTATGAAAACTTTCATAATACTTAAATTTCATGTAAAATAAAAGCTATTGAAGGATTTTATTTTGTTTATTTATTTATTTATACTTCACATTTTAGGGAAAAATCTACAGGATGTTCAGGGTCTCACTACTAGATCAGACTCTTAGTGATTCGCATGTTTACAGCCTCCCAGGAGCTGAGATTACAGGCGAGCACCACCACACCCAGTCTCAATTGCCATCATAGTGGGTGTGTGTGTGGGGAGGCAGGTCTGGGAATTGAACACCCACCCCTGGGCCTGATTGCAGATGTTTAATCCACTGAGCTATTTGGCCGGCTCTGTAGTAGAGTTTTAACTTTTCATGTAGTTTAGGTATTCTGATAAAAAGCAAATGAAAAATGCATCATTATTTCTACTTGGGGGGACTCATTTTCAATATGGTGCCTGCTTAACCTTGGATACGCCTTCTAAAGGCATCACAGAAAGACAGCGGGGCACATAAAGGTATCAGAGGAATTGGCCATCTCTGCACCACATCCAGTTAACTCATACCCTTTTTTGTCTACTTCCTCCCCACCCTCACTCTCCCTATGCTCCCAAGACACCCCAGCTCTCTAGTTCTGGTCTTCTGTTTGCACCTTTCTTATCCTAGAATGCACATCACATAGCTTTATAATCAGTCATCCTTCATTTTTCCTGAGGAGTCATCAACATGCATATCTCACTTAAAATGCCCCCACCTTGGGGAAAACTTTCACAATGACTTATTGTTTGGCACTCTCTGAACGCTATGCTTCTGATATTTTTCCCTCTTCTTTCCAAATATCCTGTAAGCCAACCATCTATATAATAAACATAAGGCAAGCAAGGACTCTGCCTCTTAGTCGCCATTATGTCTATCATTTCTAAATAGTGCCTGCAGTTATTAGACATGTAATAAATGTTGTGGATTCATGAAATGATTTGAAAAGGGAATAGTCTATTATATCATAAGTGTAAATATTACTGTGTTCCCTTACCTAATCTACTTTTTTAGCTTGCTTTTATAATTAATGGATAGAAATATGAATAAAAATATTAGTAGCCAACAAATGACAGCATACAGATAGTGCACTATTCATTTGCATTATGACCGTGGAAAAGAGCTACCAGCTAATGTTATATTTTATTTACAATAACAACTGTTAAATTCAAATATAGGACTAGAACTCTGCTCTCTACCATTTTAATTATTCCAAAAAATATTCTGAAATGTAGTTAAAATGCTAAATTAGTCATTGTACCTGGTTCACAAATAAAGTTAAATAGCAAAAGTGGTTTATTAACTATATTCAAGAGAACAGACTTTTCTATCTTTTACTAAAAGTACAAATTTGTCCTAATATATTTAATTGTTCTTCAGTTGACAAAGATAATGTTTTCATTGCTGTGGAGCTGAAGAAAATTTATTCAGATGCCTAGAAGAATTCCTAACAGCCAACACTCCATGCACAGTATGTTGCTGTTATTTTAAAGGGTCAGGAAGTCAGTTCATCTTTCATGATTCTAGCTGGTATCAAGAATTGTATCATCCTTCTCTCTCTGACTCTTTTAACTGTTATAAAATGGGAGCATTACCTGCCCCTGCCTCAGGTTGTACCATTTGAACACTCATAGTTACCTCTATAGCCCCATTATAACACCATGAAGTGCTTAAATTAGAGTAGAAAGTATAAAAATTGCTGCTCATCAATCATTTCAATTCTTGTTTATCAGCACTTCAGTTTTTTGCCTCATTAAATTTCAATCAAACCTACAAGTGAAGGGAAGGAAAGGTAGCAGTTCCCCATTCTGTGGGATCCTGGAGGAAACTACCTAAGGAAGACTCCTCAGGTTGCCTGAAAACAGACTCTTAGAGTCAAGAAGAGGTAAGAAGTGTTGAATAAGCAGTTTACCCTTACTGTTTTCAACTCTCAAACTTCCATTAAATGATGTTCAGCATTAAGGAAAATCTAAAGATTACACCAAGAGTTATAAGGTTATCATAATTTGATAAATGAGCTCTTCATTATGCAGTGCTAGTATTGTCTCATTGGTAGTTTTGTAAAACATATACAGATGAAAGAGTTGTATTAGAGTGTAAGAATGAACCACCAGGCCTTCAAGGTGTAACGTTCAACATGACAAAAATACTTGACAGCATGCACAGTGGTTGGTTATTGCCTTTAGCCAGTGAGGCACAATGTTCGGGAATTCAAAGCTCATGAGTTAAGAGCAAATTGAAGCAGGGAAAGGAAAGGATCAACTAAATAGCATAGGAAATAATTATTTATTGCAAATTATTTGGAAAGTATTTAATAAATAGTGATAGTGGTATCATTTTAGTTTTCAGATATTTAATGTATAAACTTTGAAACGCCTCAGCCACCCCTAAGTCTGAGCAACCAGCTGCTGGGATATCTCCAGAAAGCATTCAGACCACGGCTTCAATTAGCTCCCTCCTACTTAGAACAGGTACTTAGTGCCTGTAGTGATAAGTGAATCAACCAAGGAGTCGATTATAGAAGTAATTAAAGTGTAAAACAGCAGGAAGGGGACTTTCTTTTAAAAGGTGCTGTAATACTTTAGGTTATGTTACAACAGCTTACTAACAATCATATCAGGTATGTCTGGAATAAAACCTTCATGAGACAATACTAGCTTGTGGTTGCTTGTGAATTACTGGATGTCACTAGTAATGCTGTTTACTGTTTCCAAATACTCAGCTGAAAACAATGTTTTAAAACTATTTTATGAGGTAATTTTGTGTTAGATACTGGAGGACAGTATTTGAAGGGCATACTGTTTTAATTATTGTGGTAAGAATAAGTGAATCCTTTGTTCATTTCATCAACTTTCCTTATAGGACTATGTGGAAAATAAATGCACGTAAATAATACTTTGACAATATGTGCATAGATTTTTGAAGGAGTTAGACAATTCTTAAGGCTGATATTTACTATATCTCTGAAACATCTATTTTATGTGAACACAGTTTGAAATTATAGTGGAAATCAATGGACTTACATGATTAAATCCACAAGAACTCAATCAGATGCATACTTTTTTTGGGCTGTGTATTTGTGGTTATGTTGTCTGAAATATTGCAGCACTACTTGGAGGCAAGGGACATGGAAAATCTGAAGGAATTTCTGAAGCAAGTATCCTTAGTTTCCATAAATAATGAAGCAATATATTATGGTCTCATATTTTAGATGAAGGAATAAGTATAGGGCAATTGTGCCCCTTCTTCAGGGTTACGAGATATTTAATTGGTTTTACAGGTAAGGTGCATTATGATCTCAGGCTGCTGTTAATGACTCTGCTTTGCTGTTAGCACCCACATCTAGCTAACAAGTGTGAGAAAATTTAAACTTGTTAAAATAGTGTTAATGTCTTCTGTATTAACGTAATTTTAATAGGACAGGAAATTTATATACTTCTATTTAAGGAGAATAAGCAGGTGTTTGTGAGGTTTTCTACCATCTCAAACTATTTTAGTAGGCCAATAAATTTCCTAGAGATCAATATTATATTGAGATTGAAGTTGGCTTCCAAAAGTGATCTTTCTCTTTGTGCTGCCTCTCACTTTCAATGTAATACAATTGTTTCTGCATATAAATCACTTTACTATTAAAGTGAGACTTTATTCTTAATCAAATGTGCAAATGGAATAAATAGATCAATATAAGTATGACCCAGAGCAGTGGACTTCAATTTTTAATGTAGTTCAGAATCATTTGAAACACTTTTCAAATGAGACTGCCGAGTGCACTTCCATGATTTCTGTCACCGTAGATCTGTACAAGAGTCTAGGATGTGTATTTCTGATAAGTTCTTGGACAATGCTAGTGCTGCTGGTCAGAACACTCTGTGAAGAATCTAGTACAGAGGAAATTCTCTGGAAAAGAATACATCTCAGAGTAGCTGTATCTCCTGTGTTAGTTACTTTCACATCACTGGGCCAAAATATCTGACACCTGCAAAACAAGAGAGTTCTAATTCAGCTCTCAGTTTTACAAAATTCAATTCATGATTGGCCGGTATTAAGGCCAGAATATTATAGCAGAAGGTATAAAGAATGAGGGAGAATGATGCTTAATTCATATTAGCTGAGGAGCTAAAGAAGAAGAGAGGGAGGGAGTGAAGGAGGTGAAGGACAGAAGAGAGAGAGAGAGAGAGAGAGAGAGAGAGAGAGAGAGAGAGAGAGAGCCAGAACCAGAGGAGAGAGACAGAGACAGTGACAGAGACAAACACAGAGACAGAGACAGAGGAGAGAGACAACTTCCAAATGCATTTCTCCAGTGATGGCCTTTTCCAACCACCCCCCAGATTATACAGCTATATTCAGCTTTAATCTCATTAGTGGACTAATCTGATAAGCTTAGAACCTCCTAAATACAATGTTCTTCCTAAAGTTCCCAACTGTAAACATTTAAGATTTTAAGGCAATGGCTTAGAAAAAATGTAACAAAGCCTGCTGTATTTGTTACCACAACACATGCAAAATCTAATGCAAAGTATTTATTTCTAGAAATATGAGTTAATTTATACATAAAAATCTTAATGTGTCCATAACAATTTTGGGAACTTGACATCAACCAGTATAAACCACATCATATTTCCTGGATATTCAACTATTCCCTTTCACTTTGCTTTTTAATGACTTATAAAACTTTTTATGTTTTCTTATGAGCTCTACCCATTAATTTTGAAGTGTGCCATTCTTCTATTTTATTTTATAAACTTTTTCTGGAATTTTAATTTTAAATACTATAATGCCTATTTCTATGTTCTGTTTTAAACTTTTCTTTTATATTCAAATGAATTTCTTCTTCATCCTTTTTGTGTGTTTTCACTGGAATTATTTTTGAGCTTATATGTAATGTCCTGTAGCAGAATCCTTCTTGACCATTCAAAATGTCTGTTTAATTCTTTATTTCAATTATAATTTACTTTCATACTCGCATGTCTGTCTGTATCTTCTTTAAAGTTACCTGTTTTATGTTTTTTCTTTAAGTATATATACTTTTTTCAAGTTCTGCTTTTCCTGCATCATTGACTTTACATTCACTGTGGTAGGTACGCAATGTGTTGCTTTATTTTCAAATTTGTGACACCATGCTGTCCTGCTGATGCACTTCATGAGTTCTGGCTATGCTAATTTGCATGTATGCCTTGTGACATCAGATGTCAAGATGTGGGTGAGTCAAACTTAGTGCTTAGGCTTATCACATATGGAAGAGACAAACAAATCACCAAGCATTGAGAAGTTCCAAAGAAGGACCTACTGACACCAGCATCAATACTTTACTTTTTTTTTTTTATTCCCACCCAGTGACTGAATTACTTTGGGGAACTTCCCAGTAGCTTTGCTTTGGCTGTCAGTGTTTCTGAAGATCATCTTTTAAGGGTTAAACCTAACACATGGTCTAATGTTCAGAGGTACATTGCTACATAGCCTGGGTTCTGGCTGTATCTTGATGAAGCTCAACCAGTTAGAGCTCAACAATAGAATTATATTGTTCTGCAGCTTCAGGAGTTTCCAACTAAGAATTGTGTTTGTTGCAATGTGAGTGTGAATGTGGCACCAGCCAGACACTAAGGGTTAGAGGAAGGTCACAAGGAAGAGCCTCTTCCACAGCTGATGCTATTCTTGACAGCTGGCCTCCCTTAGATGGCATCACTGTAGCTAGTACACTTGAAAATCTTTTACATCTGTCTACCTGGATGTTTCTCCCAGTTATGTGTGATGTGTGTATAAACGCTTCAGGTAGATGTTCTTTAAAAGCCATTTTAAATTTTTGATTTTTCAGTCTCTGAATAAAATTTTTCTGAAGTTCCGAAGGGGAATGACAATCAATACAAACATCATCCACTTTCTATAGGTGTTCACACATACTCCTTTAAATTTCACTAATTATACTGTGTTAGATAATTATAGTGTTATATCTAAGTTGTGAATCACTAATGTTTTCTTCCATAATAAAATTGCTGTTAACTCCTACTTTGCAGAAAGGAAATCTCTATTCCTGTGATGGTGAACCTTTCTGAGATGAAGCACCTAAACCACAACCCTAAACCCACGGACTCATGGCCAAGGGCCAGCACTGCACTGAATACTGAATCCTTTACTTAAAAAAAAAATCATAGCTCAACATTTTTGTCTTTAAAGAAAAAAATAATAACAAAGTTTTCAGTGATACAAACAGCTTTTTATTGAAAAGTAAATATTTGTAGTTGGTGTGCTCTTCACTGTTGTATGTCTGCTGACAATTTGTTAAACTTTGGCTGGGGCGGCTTGGCCCCTGACTACAGATAAGGTGCTGCGACCTGGGCTTGTGTGCTGGAGATTCACCACAACCGCTCTAGACCATTTATGTCCTTTGAAAGATCCCATACTCTGGTATTTGAAACTACAGGATTGGGTGACTTCTGGGTGTAGTGGTGCATGCCTGTAATCCCACCATTTACAGAGCTGAGGCAGGAAGAGTGCCATGAATTTGAGGCCAACCTGAATCATGAATGACAAAGCAAAACCCTGTCTCAAAAAAAAGAAAAAAAGAATGGGTGCACTTTATTTGAAGGTGAAGGAGGAATCTCCCTTCTCTCCAAGTGGAAGTCACAAAATAAAATGAATGTGAAGGCAGAAGTACTGAAAGCATATACAATCACACACACACACACACACACACACACACCCTGGAATGCATGCAAAGAAAAAAAAAAAAAAGAAAAGAAAAAAAAAGAAAGAAAGAAAGAAAAAAGAAAATCTACATATAACCCAGCTTCTGAGACACTGAAGCTATAGAGGCAACATAAATATCTTTTTTTTTTTTCAGTATTTAGTACAGGGTCTACAGTGTCTCTCTATACAGATGGAGACAGAGTGATTCTCCCGTTTTCAGCCTCCCAAGCACTGGGATTATAGGCATGCGCCACCATGTCCAGTCTCAGTTGCTGTCTCAATGCATCCCTGGGAGCAGAGCCGGCATGGCATGCTAGTGGTCGATTCCCAGTAGCTGCGCCTGCCTAAGCAGGCACATTAGTCTGCTGAGTATCTGGTTGGTCCTAGCTATCTGGCCGGCCCTCCAAATATTCTTGACATAGCACCCTCAGAAGAAGTAAGATTAGCCAAACAGCTGTCATAAAATTCTCCCTCATTGAGGCTTCTACACAAAAGGTACAAGACAATAACTCACACGCATTCCTTCCTTTTCAATTTCAAGGCAAACAGGCACCAGATCACCAGGCTGTGAGAAAACTCGATGGTGGGTGCAGCCAGTATCAACACCCTAATGCAGAGAAGAAAGTGTGTGTTCTCCTGGTTCCTGAAGATGCTTCTCTGCCTGTTTCTAGCAAAACTTCATCTCAAATAAGACCAACAGATTCCCTAAATATACTCTTTTCAACATTAAAACAAAAAACAAAAAACAAAAAGAACCAGGGGGCTGGGGAGATGGCTTAGTAGAATAAGTGCTTCCCTGTCAAGCGCAAGGGCCTGAGCTCAATCCCTGATTCTGGCAAAAACGAAACAAAACAAAACAAAACAAAACAAAACAAAACAAAACAAAAAACAAAACAAAACAAAACAAAAAGAAACGAACAAACAAAACCCCCCCAAAAACAGAATTAAAAGTTATGTCTTAAAGTTAAATGTCTTTAATCATTTTTATCTAACTATATAGATGATATTTTAATTTTTAGTGGTAACTTCAGGATTTTAACATATATGTCTACTACTTTAAACAAACAATATAAGGCTGTATATGCTTAGCAATGATCTAAGGGAGTGGTTGTCTCTAAATAAAGTCTTAACATCAAAGTAAACTATATCAGACATTTTTAAAATTCAAATTTAATTGGGAATTGAGAGACAATATAACATAACTTGACTTGGATAAACCAAAAACAGTAGAAGACCTGAATATATTAATCTTTTTTTGAAAACCTTGATAATTTTAAATTATATTCATGCATGTATTTAAAGAATGTTCTACTTCAATATATAAAATCTATGTTTCCAGATTACAAAAATATGTTTATGTTCATATAAATATTACCTTTATAAAAAATAAAAAAATAATATTGGATTAACAATAATCATCGTTTATGATTTTCTTATTATTTTTAGTCAATTCAAATGATAAACAGATGGAATTGAGAGGAGAATTAACCCCCATGGTATTTATGAAAATATTTATTATATCTCATGGATGAAACTTCTTTTCTAACTACTCTCTCAATGGGAGAGAAAATGAAAGGAAGGAATTTTCTTTTCTCAGAGTGATGTGCAAACAAAATGTGCTAAGAGATGTGAAGAAGAACACGAAGGATTAAAAACAGCAGTGGGCTGTGAGTGCTTTGCTTTGTCATGTTTCTTTGCTCTTGTTGAGTTATGCTTGATGTTGTTTGGATACCAAGTTTGTTTGCGGGTTGCACTGAAGTAAAAAATATATGCAGGGAGAAGTGGCTCAGCCATGATATCCTAAGATCATTTATTTGTAAGATTTGGGGGCTTTGGAATTGAGAAAGCACCTTGTCGTGTCTTAATTAACTGAAAGAGGAGTGCTTTGTGTCCAAGCCGTGCGTGCATTGCAAGGATGCAATTTGCTGGGCGGGCCCGAGTAGATGACTGTGTCGCGAAAACACAGTGAAAAGACTCAGGCAGAAAGCAGCTCTCTGCAAATTGTACCTTTTGATGTACTGGCGACATAAAATTGACAAGGTAGGCTGGACCACTCTCGTCTTCCTTTCCCTCTGACAGGCGCCTCCTTGAGGAGCTCCTTAGGTCTTACTTTGAAGAAGAAATTCATAACTTCCATTTTTTTTTCCTAAAACTACTAAATATTTATACGTAGATGATTAATTTCTGTCAGACTTATCCACGGCTGGAAAATCTGGGGAGGAGCTCCTGAGAATCACACTGCTTGTACCCACTGCAGTGAGCACTGTGAGGTGCTGCGTGGTGAAAGAAACGCGCTGGCTCCGCCCTGACGAGGCCCGCAGAGGTCACCGAATCTCAGAAACACAGTGTGTGGAGTTCTGTCCCAGCAGCCGCTCTTTACTGCCTTGCGGCTGCGAGCTTTCTTTCCTCAGGCGGTGATTCTAGAGTCCTGGGGGTGCTTCGCATGCACAGTTTGCAGAGAAGCAGCTCCAGAACCGCTGTGACGCCAACACAGCAAAGTGTTTCCACCTGAGGATCTTTGGTGCTACATGGCGAGGCTTTAGTGCAGCCGAAGGAAACATGGTATATGGTTATTTTAAGGTATCTCCAGGGGATTAGATTTCTCTTGGATTCGTGAGAAAGTTACGCATGTGCAGTACTGATCTTTCAGGAAGTAATCAAGATTAGAGTGTGCAGAAATGATACCAGAGTCTCTGTAAGAAGCAAGACAGTAGACAAACTTCCAAATTTTCCTAGTATTTTTATTTTACTAACATCACAACTGGAGTTTGAACAAGAAAACCATGTCTTTCTCTCTCTGTGTTTGTGTGTGTGTGAGTGTGTGTGTGTGTGTGTTTCACTTTTCTTTTAGCATTATTCTATAATAAAAGAAATCACCAAAGTGAATGACGTTTGGCATTTAAGATAAAATACAATAAGGAAGATTACTAATTTATTTAGTGTTAAAAAGTACAGAACTAATTGGAAAAAAAACAATAAAAAAGATCAAATAAAATGAGTACCAGCAATTCTAAAATGTAAAATTGTATTATGATACAATTTTAGTTTTTTTCTGAGCTTCAAAGATGGAACTATAAGCTTTATTTCCTCAGATATTTAAAGAAAATCACAATTCCAGAATGGAAATTCAGCAAATAATACTGCTGTAATAGAAATGGCCTATTTGACCCAATTGTGGTATGTTTCTTTTTTAGTTTTTCTCTCTTTTACCACTTGGAATAAAAGCTATATAGGAAGTAAAAATCTTCTCACTATGTTTTCACATTGTCAGAATTTATTAACACAGTAGTTTCTGAAGAATGACAGGGTTATTAGACATTTCATGGCAGAAACTCAAAAACACTTATGCATTCTGTTTGGTCAAAACTTGTAAAATTTTTAAGATTTACAAAGCATTGGTGGTCTTGCAATCCATTTGTCAAACACACATATACCCAGATAACACAGTGTGAGACTGCAAAAGAATACTGAGGTCAGGTGTATACAGTCATGTTATATATTTGAATTGAGAGCTAAATATATATAATTTATGAATATATAGATGTATAATTTATTATAAATAAAGTCTTAAATAAGTGGATGAATACCTTCATTTAGAAGGTCAAATTTAGGAATATTGCACTAGTAATATTTAAGGAATAGTAAGGAAGATGGAGTATGATCTGTATGTATCCAATACCAGAAATGTCAGTTAAATATTTCTTTTAAGTACTGCAAATAGAGTTTTGAAGTGCTGTTAAAATATTGATAGATTTTTTTTTCTGTACTATTCAAAGCACTGACCTGATATCCCATTGTTTTTCTACTTCATGGAATTGAATTCAATGATAAGTATACCCATGACACAGGGATACAAAATACAATAATTTATTGGAAAATTATAAGTTAAACAGTTTTGATAATCCAATATTTTGTGTGTTTTGTCTAGTAAGAAGCTATAGATTTATGTTTTGCAGTTCGATTTCCGTTGTGTTAATTTTTTGTTGTTGTTTTCATGGGACTGCTATGTGCATGTGTTAAAATGTCTTTTTTAACTCTTGTTCTCTTCTTTCAAGTATGTTGCTTTTAAATATTTACAAAATTAGGTATTTTGAATGTCAACTCAGTAGTAAAGTACTTGCCTTGAAAGAGTACCTTGGTTCCTTCCTCAGTATCAAAAAGAGAAAGATTTTAAATAATACAAGTTGGAACTAAACGAAAACTTAGGTGAATACTCAGGTTGGTTTTGAAGGGAGGGAATATTGCCTGGATAATTCATTTGCTTTTAGCAATCCATTGGTGTTATAACAATTTGTATGTATTATTATAGAGACTAGGTGTACAAAGATAACTTTTCCTTAGTCTTTCCTATACAGGAGTATGGAGAAATTCAAAGAAGTAAATTTAAGAAATAAACTGGTACAAAGAAGTCATGATTGCATGAGATCAGCCTATGTGTGTTAAGTAGAAGCAAAAGTACAAGAAGGGATAAAGTTGCCAGGACTTGGAAGGAATGGAAATGATGAGGAAAGTTTGAAAGATAGGAGATTTTCTTTAGTTTACTTCTTCCCTCATTCTTGAGTTGAAATTTATGCAAGTGTTTTAAAAGCTAAGAGTAGGGTGCATCAGACACAGAACAAGAACATTATTTTTACCATAGATTAAAAGATAAAGACCAATTTGGCAGTAAAATCTCAAATTATATAGGACTACTGTTGACTTCTCTTGGTACACGTGTGACATGCCAAAATTAGGAAGTAATTGATTTTCTCTTGCTATCTATATTAAAGCTGTTAGTCCGTCTTAGCTTCTATACCAAATACCCAGACCTTCATGCTGTCAGCAGCGCTGCACTGTCGGCCCCTCCGGAACTGCCTGGGATTTGGCTCCAACCCTATCCCATTTCTTAGTCTTTGTGCTCCATTGCTCCTCACTTAGAGGTTGGTGAAAAGCAATCTGATAAGCTAATTCTTACTAAGGTTTAATTACTTAACAGCTTGATTATTAAATCTCCAAGGGTATTTGGATTTTGAATAGAGGACTTTTGGATGTTAAAAGTCTTAATTCAATAGAATTAATTAGTGAGTTTTTAGTGAGGGAATACATTTTGTGGAGGCCAAAAAGGCTATAGACAGGAGGACTCCAGAAATGCCCAAATCTCTTCACATGCCCAGCCTCTTCCAAGAAATGAATTCGTAATAGATGATATAGTTTTATGGAACAGTGTTCTTAAGTGAAAACAGTATCACATATGGAATTAAAATCCCATACATGTAACCATCAAGAAGGTTCCTTGGGATACCTTATATCTTAAAGTCTCTATTTATTCATCTAAGGTTATTATCCTATTGTAAAAGACGGTACAGAGAGAATAACCATACTATTTTAGGTAGCATAAGTGAAGAAATCAGTTGAACAATTTGGAAATATCTATCCATATTTTACTTCCATGAGTTTATTTTGAATCAGTAGTCTATCTGTTATCTGAAGAGTATGTGCACATACCGGCAGCTTTGCTTTTAAATGTGTTTAGAACCAAAGTGAATACCATTCTATGAAGAAATGCTCAAATCATTCCCCAAATTGAAAAGAAGAGACATTGTCATGGAACATGTTAAGATAGAGAAAGGAGAGAATGACAGTAAAACAGCAGCTAGCTCACGAAAGCCCACTCTTTCTTGACAAAAAATAATGCTCGTGAGAGCAATGAGCATATGCATAGGGGAGATAGCTCAGCGGTCTAAGTGCCTGCCTGGCAAACACAAGGGCCCAGGTTTGATCCCCAGTACCACATGCCATGCTGGCCCAGGAATCCCGGGAAAGCTGTGCCCTCCACTGAAACTGGGCGTGGTGCTGCGTGCCTATAATTACAGTGCTGGGGAGGCTGAGACAGAAGGATTACTATGAGTATGAGCTGTATAGTGAGGTCCTGTAGGAAAGAAATAAAGTAAGATATAAAAGAAACAACCTAAAAGACATGAAAAGAGTGTGCATAATTTTATCATCTTTGTAATGAATTTAGGAAATTCTAGGAGATAAAATAACACTAAAAGTAAACAATCATTTACCTGTAAGAGGAGCTGAGAATTCTAGACTTAATAACGATGACTATAATAGCTATTCTGTAAAATTATATCTTCGAATTTCAAGTATATGTTTTGGGAAAAATTCAGTAACACGTTACAGAGAGCTATTAGCTCAAATTCCTGTGACTAATTTTCTTGATAGATTTGGTAGACTAGTGAAAATATATATAATTCTCTGGCATGGATAGAGGTGTAGAAACTCTGCCTTCATTTAGTTGTCTATATAATTTGCATTTTAAGACCCAGAAAGAGAATTACTGGTAGTAGAATGGACAGGGAGTCAGTAAGACAGAGAAAACAGACACTGTCCTCTATTTATTCATTTACTTATGTACTATGGTTTAAACTCAGGACCTTGCCCTTGCCAGCAGGTGCGTAAGTCACTAAGCAATATTCTCAGCCTTGGCCTTGCATTTAGACATTGGAATCAAACTATTTATTATCAAAATAAGGGCAGACATTGCCTATATTGTTCGTTTTAACTATCTATTTAAACTTGGGTGGGTTTATTTCTAGTTCATCTCTCCAATCTTGGGTTTTCTTCAAAGTGATTTAAAAATTTTTTAAAGGTGATGTTACATTTAGGTTTTTGGGAGAATTAAATAGAAACTAAACAAAAGGTGATTAGTAAGAAGATACACATCAAACATTGTGACAAGTTACATTTGGAGAAGATATAGTTAATCATTCAACATTGAGCAAGGAATCAAATCATTACCATCAGTAGCCTGATTAGTAAGAACCATAGATTGTGTGCATTTTAGCTACAGGACATCTTACCTTATTCTAAAGAGGCAGAGGCGCCTCCCAAGAAGAACAAGCAGAGAGCACTCAATCCAGACTTACCAGAAATACTAAAGCTCTTGCTCTTAGCAGAAGAGTTTACTCCTCCCAGGAAGCCTGGTTGTGTAGTGCTCAGCTTCCCATGTAAAACTTCTTTCAGTTGAAATAAATCTTATATAAGGGATAATTGCAGACTATGAGACCCTTGTCTCCAAAGAAAAGTGATCTTTATTACTGAATAAAAACTCAAAGCCCTGAGCTTTTTCAAACTAACAGCTTGAATACAAAACACTCTGTAGATATACCGTATCTTTAGGCAAGGTACTAGGCATTTTTCTCTTCATTTCTTGATAAAGTTAGTTTTATACTGATTTTAAATAGCATGCCTAATAAAAGTCTTGGCTGACAGTAATAGTTCTTATGAACTGATGATGAGATTAATAAACACTGGGAATTTGAAACAGATGAAATGATTCATACCTTAAAAAACTGTAGCCAGTGTCAAATCAGTTTGATTTAAAAAGGTAAAAATACCATATACTTTGCATAACATAGACATATATTGTATTTTGAAATAGAAGTAATTATTCTATTTTGCACAATTGATCATCTAGAAGACTCAATACTAGAAATATTTCTGGAAAAAGACAAACTATAGCTATGGTGAAGAAAAAAAAAACAATTCATAAGACTTGATTTGAAACATAGAAATGCCATAAGATAAAAGCAATTTTGACCTTGAAATATCTGAAAAGGTTACACACTTGAAATAAAGAACAGCTCTAGTTTGAGGAAAGTGAAGAAAAACAGGTTCTAACCAAGTTATGAGCAAACAGTAAGAAGCGTTCTGTCTGACAAGTCAATGGGAGGGTTCTAGGCTTTGTACCTTTTGGACCTATTTTACAGATAATTATACTAAATGTGTAGTCACAAATATACACCACCCTCTTCACCAGGGCCCCATCTTGGGACATGTCATAAATTTTCCAGTAGCAAGGGTTACTTTTACTTTGGACCAATAGAGAGCCTTTGAATCCTCAAATAGCATTTCAGTGGACACTATCAAGTAGGAACATGGATTCTCTGGTTCTATGATCTCTGAGATAGTATTAATTCTAGTGCTACATGATAGTAATAGTGAAACAACACTAACATCATCTAAAATATCTTTCCCATATTTGGGAGAATAGCAAAAGAGGTAACTTTTCTACTGATCTTGTAATGTCTATCTCTAACAATAAATGATGCTGAGACAATATTCAAATCTCCAGACAGTATGTTTTCTAGACAAGTCAAATTTATAGCAATATATTTTTACATTTTTCAGTACAATATAACTCAATAATAAGTACAGTAGCCTGAAAATATTAGACAAATGTGCAAGTATAACATTCTTCTCTCCTAGTGAACATCCTGTGAATTCATAAATATTTACACATTACAAGTTATAATTATGTAGCACTGGGGGAAAGGGAAAATGCAACTGTATATTTATATCCTGAAAGAATATAAAAGAGCATTCATAAATTACAAATGTGAATTGTTCTATAAAGGGTACCTACTGAGCTTTTGTGTCTCAAGTCCAATGCAAGAGATGAGTTTTTACAGCCCCTCATCAGTGGAATAAAAATTATAATTGTAAGTTTGAATGTGTATTGATTGCTTATTATAGTTTCTATTAATAGCGCTAAATGATTATGTATGAACACATCATTGTATGTATTTGATAATGTAGAAGGGAGACTTCATATTGCTACAGGGATAATCCTCCTTAAGAAACTGACAAGCATGATTGTAAAAAATGCTACAAAGTATGTATTTGCTTTAAAACAATTGCCTAAAATAGTACAGTTAAATGGTATCTTTTATTGCTTTTCATATTGGCTCACCGAAGCAAATTTTATATCATAGATTAATCTGAGCACTAATGAAAGTCTGCAAAATATAAGAAGCTTTAAGTTTAGAAATCTGTTGTGCATATGTTAGTTTTGTGTTATCTTAAAGCTTTAATAAATGAAAATTGAGAAATGTTTTCTATATTTTTGAACTGTTTCCAAAGAAATCATCACTTACTTTTATTTTAATTTTTTATTTTCTTAATTTCCATTTATATTTTTACTACAAATACTCAAACAGTTTAATTACTTCCTGACTACATTTTTATGCTTATCTCTGCAGGTGCATTTTATATATTAGAGTACATTCAGCTCTTAGATAGTCTAATTTCTTGAGGTTGACATCACTTATGCAGCAGTGACCTCTAGTCATCTGATCAAACTTGGGGTTACTTACTGGTTATAATCAAATATATTCTCATCTATTTTTTGAACAAATCATACAAAAATTGAATACAATTTTTTATGAACACTAGCAATATGTTCACTTCTCTGATAATTTTGACATTAAAATTCCATCTTAATAATCCCATCCTTCAGGCTTTGAAGACTCTTAAGGTATTAAAGCAAAAATTATCCTAAGCAGTTAGATTATAATGTATTTAAAGATTAGACATTTCATGTTGAATATTAACTGCTCCACTTCCCAGGAAAAGAAAACTATGCTGATTTTCTTCTCTATCATTTATATATTTCAAAGGCTGTCTGTCTAACTTTTAAACCACCATTGCAAGAAAACATATTTTAAATGGATTTTAAATGCTAAAAAGTATCTCAGAGGTAGTACATAGTGGCATATTTTGATTACAAATATTAGAAATATAAAAATTAGGAATATTTGCAATATTTATTTAAGTTTAATTTTTCACTTTAGTTTTTCAAACTAATGTACTATATACTGGTAACAGATAAAATGCTTATTGTATTTACTTTGTATTATGTGGAATAAGAGAAATTAAAGATAAGCGTCAATTATTAGATTAAAAAATTGCCTATGATGTTGTTTTCCAGGTGTGAAAGGAAATAAGGTGAGATATCATTAATTGTATTTTACTTCTAGAAGAACTTCACATAACCCATTCATAAATATGAAAGCTATTCCTAGTTTGAGATTTCCCTAAAGACCATTTTTGAGGCTATTTACATATTTCAAAAGCAGTGACATAAAATAATTTAAAGCTTTTGTTTCTGAATCTTGTTTCATTCTTATGACCATGTTTCTATATAATATGATTTTCAATAGGATGAATCTTTATTCATTAATAATTAAAAACATTCACAGAGTTCAGATATTTAAAAAAAACAATACTTCCAATAATCTGATTTTTTATCAATCATGAAAAAGAGGAAGCAACAAGAATAACTATTTACCTAGGAATGGTATACATGTCTGTAATCCCAGCACTGGGAGTCTAAGAGGAGCATATTACCATGAGTTTGAAGCTCACCTATGCTATGTAGCAAAGGTAGTCTAAACAAACATACAAGAAACTTTAAAATGGTTACCAATTTACAGATAATTTGTACTCACCACATTCTGTTTTCTTAAGTACAGAGGTAGAAACAATAATTCCTCATGTTTTATATATGTCTGTGTATAACAGTTTACAATTAACAATGTGAAACCATTTCGTTTTACCTTGATATTACTTAACTTTTAATTACTATCTTGGATTGGAGCCCCAGAATTCTACTGAGAGTGATTTAGAGTACAGGGACCAACCGGTGAATGGGAGCATGTGATCCTCTACAGAGAGGTGTAGTATTCTGCTACTACACAATAAACCATTCCAAAGCAGTCTTGCTGTCCCTCTAACTTTATGGCCTCTTCCTCTGTACAGTTGAAAGACTCCAGGATGGGAAGGATCCATTGAATGTTAAAAGATTTATCACAGTAAAGCATCACTGACATTAATCCTTCAAAATCCTTCCCTTTCAAACACACTAATCCAATCATTGCTCTAGACAGTTTTTTAAAGCATTTCTGGAAGTCCTCTTTCATGAGTGTCTTTAATTTCAATGTAGTGACTCTTGGATGCACTGAATGTATTTGAAATACTAACTTTATTTTTTGTATTTTTGTAGGGAAGGATATACAAAATGTTCAGGGTCTCACTACTAGATCAGAGTCACAGTGATCCTCCCATTTACAGTCTCCCAAGAGCTGGGATTACAGGCGCATGCCACCACGCCCAGTCTCAATTGCCCTCTCAGTGTGCGCCAGGGGCAAGGCCAACACAGCAGGCCTGGGGATCCAATCCTTGACCCCTGCTCCTCCTTGCAGTTGCTTTAGCCCACTGAGATATTTGTCTATCTCTGAAATATTAACTTTTCATAGTCATTCTGACTATGTGAAACAGACAGAGATCACCTGGTATGAGATCTGGTGAATAAGGTAAATGAAGACATGGTGCAATGCTTTAGTCAACTTGAATTTATTTTGAGTGTGATTACTGTATTTGACCACATGTTTTAAAGCTAGAATTTCCAAAACTGCTTTGGAAAGTGATAAAAATGGAGGGACAGGTATGCTCAAAGGAAAGAATAATATTTGGAAGGGGATTAATGGCAATAGAAATTTTACTGTATTTTTAAACCTAAATATTCAACTCATTGAGATCAGCCTCTGTAAATGGTCTTCCCACATAGTCTCTCCAGTTGGCTGTAGTAAGATTTCTCATATAGTATCTAAAGCCTTCCAGTGATTCCAAAGAGGAAGTTGAGAAGTCACTATAAATCACTTGCACTTCTTATGTTGGACAATGCAGGTCCCAGGGATTCAAAGAGGAGACTGCTTAGGATGAATGCTGGGAAGGTTTGTTCTTTGGGGCATTTTTTGAAGTCTACCAATAGCAATCTCCAGAAGAAAGTCCAACCTCTGTAGTTAAATGAGGTTTACTGTTGATGCCTTTTCCTGGTAAAGAACACTAGAGAAGAGTATAGAGAATTATTTTAGAAGCAGGGAAGCGAAAGGATTTGCCTACCAATATTTGGCCTTCTTTGAGAGACACATTTGCAGGAAAAGCTTTCTGGCTCAGCCAGCGAGAAATAGTCCAGATTGTACACAGCCAAGGCCAGGGAAATCTCTCTCAAAGAACATTGCAAGAATTTGCAAGAAATACTTCACAGAAACATATATAAGGTTAGAGTCCTAGGGGGATATGAGATAAGTGTATAAGACATAGATTTATAGCTAACAAAAATCATGCTTGGCCCAAGGGAACAAAAACATCAGTACAAGTTCACTCTTCTCATTCTTCCTTTACTTTATTCTTAAACCTGTCCAGTGGAATAGCTCTCTTAGTGACATGTGCTTTAGCCACATCCATAGACTTTAAAAAATAGTTGTCTCTCCAATCAGGTCTGTATTTATAAAGAGGTCATGGTTTAAATTAATTTTGTTTCAGAAACTTACGCATGTCAAAGCATGCTAATTTATCTCTTCACAACTTTACTATCCATTGTACTTTGTATTCTCTCACTCATTGTGGGATTTATTTTTTCATATTTATATATTTATATTTAAAACAAGTCGCTTCATGTTGGTTGCTTTACACTATTGTTTCATAAGATGCCATATTTGATACATTCTTGGCTAAAGATATTTTTCACAGATTTTATAGAAAACGTGGAAAGTATGCATGATGCAGCTATGTCGGAGTGAACTAGGGATGCAATTCCATGACAACAGCATTGAAGAAGAGCAGGAAAGGAAAAGACAGAGGAATGCAAGCAAGTGAAGTTGCAATACCACTGAGCGAGTCAAAATGTCAAAAGAAAATTCTTAGCAGGTATCTCAGGACAGGCAGACTGTCTCCACCAGACCTCAGAATGATCTGTTGAGGAACGAGGAAGAAAGAGCACATAATTCATCTAAAAGCTTATTCTTATTCTATTTATCTTTGATTTAAATGAAGAGATATAAAATTGAAACTCACTAGCATTTCTGCATTGAGGCTCTGACCTTTACAGAGAGCTTTTCAATAAAGTTTAAACAGTGAAATTATATATAAATTTCCTGAAGTAGTGAAGTAATCTGTGATCTCTGTCTTAAATTTTGCTACCAGAGATTCTGGATTATTAAATATTTGCAGTAAGTTGTTAATTGGTGATTTTTACAAGGCTACGGTGATTTTTATGGATTTGTGCATTTTATTGTGAATTTAGTTTTATTGTGAATGTTTTGCTAGGAGTTTTATTGAGATATATTATAATTTTTCTCAATTTGTTAATGAGATAAATTATATGATTCCAATTTTAGCTAGTTAGACAACTGCAGTTTTGAGATAAAGCCATTTAATTATGTATATTATTAATTTTGGAAATGATTGCATCTTATTGTTAATATTTTAAGGTTATTATTTCTAAATTCATGGGTAGGATTAGTTAGGAGCATTTTATTGTACCATGTCTGCCTTATTTAGTGTGAAGTTGTATTAGTTTCATAAAAGCGGTAGATATATATCTTCTATCATTGAAAAATTTGGTAAAATTCCATCTTAGACTTATCTAATATTCAGAGTTTTTTTCTTTTTTTGCAGAAAAATTTTATATCCACTGGTTTTACTGTATATGAGAGTACTTATGTTAGTATTTTACCTTAACAGAACTTTGTTGATTGGGACCTTAAGTATCAGTCATTCTGTTTTTAACTTCATTATATAAACTTAGAGGTAGTGAATCCCATCTCTGCCTGTTTTGCTGTTTTGAAATCACTTTAATGATAACATTTTTGGTTAGGTTTTCTATATATTCTCTATTAGAAAGATAAAGTTTTGCTTTATTTCTCTGGATAAATCACTTTTCACTACATTATATTTTTATTTCACTAAATTCTGAATACTTCAACACTTTCTTCCTTTTTGGCTTTACTTTGTTACACATTAAAATTTGTGAATATATTTTCTTTATTGTATTCTGAATATTTTGATTTTTTCTAATCAAGTCAGTTGAAATCATATATATGTATATATATATATATATATGTATGTATGTCTGTGTATAGACATATATAGTATTTAACATATATTCTATTACCCACAAAATACATCATAATATTCTTTTAACATTTAGTTAAAATTAATGTCAAATGCATGTAATTATTCTTTTTTTAATTTTATTTTATTTTGAAAAGTAAAAGCGAAGCAAGAACAAAAATCAGAAACAAAGAAAGAGGGCAATATACAACAGTTCATATGATACAGATTTTCAAACCAAGCATACCTGATTAACAATGTTTGATACTTTATCACTAAATCTCTTGCTTGGATTAACAGATATAATTATGTAAGATTGAACATATGGTTGGATATAACCACTTGCGTTTTTTTAAAATAAATTTTGTGAAAAGCAAATAGCAATGAGACAGTTTCAACACCAATTAGTAGAACAGTTTCAATGATTAATACAATCCATATTGTTATCTTCTTAGTGGTTATTCATAATACAAGATGCAGACATGATATCCTGTCCACAAACACTATTAGTACTTTCTATCCATTGAATTAAGAGAAAGTAGCTATATAAGTATCCTATTTTGAATATACAGATACAAAATAGTCCTTTATTTGTATCCCCCTTTTTTATTTTATTTTATTTTTCAACAAATAATACACTGCATATATTCTTCTTAGTGGTTAATTGCTGTACAAGATGCGGACTTGTGATCCTATTTACAAACTCCAATAGAACAAATCATTCTATTCATTAACAGAATGTAACTATATATCTATCCCAACCACTTTGAATACACAGATACAAAATGGACATTCATCTGTATACCCCATTTTTTCTAAGTTGCGTTATTGAATATTATAGGTGTGTAAACTCAGCAAAATATTCTAAAAGAGTCCAGTGGCCCATAATAGCATTGGGTCAACTGGCAATGTCAGAAATTATTGACCTGAGTCCCCCACAGCTCAACTTAACAGCATGGCTTTATTTCTTATAATTTCGTCTTCATACTTTTCTGCTGGATGGTTAAGACCAAGGTAAAGCAGGACCTATGCAGCAAGAGTTGTAGCTTTTTGGTCTGAGAAGGTCAGTGAAATGCCCTCAGGATTTGTCCTGAGATCCTGTACCTCAGATTGTAGAACCTTTATCAGTGCAGCCATGTGGATGAGTCACGGCCAATGCTTGGCCAATGTGCTCTCTGTGAAAGCCTGAGAGAGTATCTTCTCCCCATGTGACTCTCCTTAGGCCCACTCGATGACATAGAGTGGGCATGTAATTATTCTTATAAGAATTCAAGTTTTAAAACTAAATCTCTACTTCTTGCAATATATTTTTGATATTTTATTTCAAATTATTATTTTTTAATTTTTATTTTCTAAAAATAGTACAAAATAATATTAAATAAAAAATTACAGGTGATACAGAATTTCACTGAACAAAGTAATACAAATTTCACAATACTTTTTAAATTAATTTTATTGAGAAAGAAATAGTGAGAGAGCTTCAAAACAGGTTAGTAGGGCAGTTACAATAATTAATACATTGCATATTGTGATCTTCATAGTAGTGATTATTTTGATATTTTTGATCATATAATATGATCTGTGGGATGTCACTAATTTTGAACATATCAGGGAACCATGTTTACTTTTGTTACTATCGTAGTAAATATATTAATATCCAACATATAAATAGATATTTAGTATGTAATTTAATATATTTTATTTATAAGTATATTATCATATAAGTATATTAAATTATACATAGCCAGTAGTTTAGTGTGTTATTAATAAAAGTCCATTTTGTGTTGCTTGCTCACTGTATTGGTCAAGACTTCCTCTAACTACTCATTTTTATTCATTTTCTTCAATCAGGCATCGAGGAACCCTACCATAATCTATCATGATGGCAGAGGATTTAGTTCTATCCTAGAATTATATAAAGTTTGATTTATATTTAAAATTATATTATTAAAGTCATACAATTTATATTATTATAGCATCTATTATATTGAATCATTTGTTGTTAGATAAGGTTAATTTTAATCTCTAAATACAGTTATTGTCATTACATACTACAAATATAAACCAATAAAGATAAAATATTGGCTAGAAAAAACAAATCCGCAATAAGAAGGCTGATTTCCAAAAGAAAGAATATTTTCAGTCTGCCCATACTCCTGAAAACTGGAGGCCAGCTGGTAGACTTCACTCTAAGTCTGAGTCCAGGTAAGACCAAAGGCCTCACAGGCAGCCAGAGAGCAAGCTAATTCTCCTTTACTCAACTTTCTGTTGTGTTCAAGCCTTCAGAATTTGAAAGTGGCCCACTCATAACAGGAGACACATTTGTTTACCTTTGCTAACATTTCAAGTAATTCTTTACAGAAACTCTCTATCTTAAAAAAAAAAAAAGTTTAGCTAAAACTATAGGCATTGGGTAGTTCATTAAGTTAAAATAACCACCAAAGGAGTTTAAACTTTTGATTTAACAGATTAACCATCACTGTAACTGGATCTAAGAGTTAAAATTTTCTCTAAAAATAACATTCATGTAAGTGTTTCAAGCTCCAAAACAAAACTTATCATTTTTTATGGTTTAATTTTGTCCTGTTCCATAACTTGTCTGTATCCTTATATCCCAAAATCAGGAATTGATATTATAGTGTTAGGTAAAGTTAACCCTCACATTTAGCAATACCACTATTAACTACATCATAGTTCATGGGAAGCCAAATATTTCACCTGTGGTCCTTCTACTTAAATTTTCAGTAGAGAAATTCTTCTGGTGGTCAAATGCTGCATTTTATACTTACACATTTATTTATAAATATTTGTCTGCTTGTAGTTGTAAGTAGCAGAACTTTTTTGTTTATGTGTCTTTACTCTGTACGGTAAATCAACCATTAAGCTAGCTGTCATGTTGTCTTAAGTGAATTTCAACTTCTATTTGACTGATGTATAATCATACTAAGAGTAATATTGTAGAGCAAAGGAAGCCTATTTGCTCAGTGAGCATGAGGCTTATGATTCTGTACTTAGCAACACACACACACACACACACACACACACACACACACACACACAGGAGTGTTGTAATAATGGTACATTGAGAACTCCAGATCATTTTATTTTTCTTCACTATATGTACATGTACATTTACCTTGCTTGTGTTCTATTGGGATTTTGAATATATAGATTTATCCATTTCATAATTTATGAGGAATTACCACAAGTAATTTTTAGTCATTATATTTAGCCCTTGTTGCATTTTTTTCATGAACTCTGGTAATTGTAAATATAGCCCTCCATTACCACCCAAATATCTCTCTCTCTCTCTCTCTCTCTCTCTCTCTCTCTCTCTCTCTCTCTCTCACACACACTCTAAGTATTTTTATGTGTTCTCTTAATTCCTTAAATCTAGTAGCTATCATTATTCTTAATATATTTTTACTTTGTAAAGAATTCTCCCGGCCCTGCCCCCCCGGCGCGGCGCGCAGAGAGGTCAATTGAGACTGCGTGTGGTGGTGCGTGCCTATAATCCAGATGCTTGGGAGTCACTGAGTCCGATCTATGCAGTGAGACCCTGGAGACTCTGTAAACCCTGTCCTAATTACAAAGAAAAAAAGAATTATCTTTATCTTTTTATTTATAGATACATATGGTGCATATTTTCAACCCCTAGTATTATTTCCTTAGGTTTTTTTTCATTATATTTCTTAGAATGCAGTTACTCTGGGGCCTGCCAAATAGCTCAGAGGACTAAAGTGCCTGCAAACAGGCACAGGGGCTGGGGGTTTGACCCCTGGGCCTGCCATGCCGGTCCTGCCTCCAGGCCACGCTGAGATGGCAATTGAGATTGGGCATGGCCACGCGCACCTGTAATCTCAGCTCTTGGGAGGCTGTAAGCAGATGGATCACTATGAATCTGATCTAGTAGTGAGATACTGAACACCTTGTAGACCCTTCCCTAAGATACAAAGAAACAAAAAAGAATATAGTTACTTTATATTCTTTATATGATAACTACAAATTTTATCCATAATATCCATTATGTATGGTGCTAATTTTCCCTCAAATCATCCTCTTTTATTGGTGTGTATTTGTATGTGTAAGGTTTATAGTAATAATTGCATGATATTTTTCTTGTATTGTTTTATGAAGTGTTTGTCACTTGGATTAAAATTGAGTTCCCTTCCCAATACTTAAGTGTACATGCTACCATTAGTTTGGGGTACAATTTTGACAAGACTCTTTAAATTATTTACTTCATAATTTTTGATGCTTTAAATCATAAACTCAGTAAAAAAAAAAAAAAAAAAAAAACTTTCCGAGGATCTGTTTAAAATTACCAATATGAGTGACAGTGTTTCCCCTGACATCCAGAGTTGAGGAGGAGACTGGCAAATTTCCTTGTTGGTTTATTTTTGTTGAGTTACACGCCATACACTTTTCATCTCTAAGCATGACATCTTGACTCCCAGATTTATTTAAGAATATTCTATTAGACTCTCCTTTCAAGTAGTTCCTATACATTGTCTTCTATTTTTACCCCCTGAGCTATCATCAAAGTGGGAGCCTAAGAACTCCAGGGTTTAAAATAAGCCCTCATAATGAAATATTTGCTAATTATTTCCCATTTACTATTTGTCCTTTCACTTAATATTTAAACTTGTAGATTTTTGTTTATGGATGGCACCTAGTAAATATATTTAAATTCAGATTTATATTTGGCAAATAAAAGTTTATTTTAAAATTTGGAGGAAGTGAGTTATCCTTTGTGTGTGGATGTCACCCCAAGGCATCATGTGGGCATGGAGGCTGGGATTTTCAGAGGAGGCAGAATCTTGCATTTGTGACTGGTTTGTAGAACAATGCTGGGATTGAGGATATGAGTGCTACGTTCACGCCAGGCTGCATACAATATAAGGGCAGGAAAGAGGCTCCTATCCTCTTCCTCTCTTGCTGGGTTTGCTCTTCTCTACGGTCTTGAATGGCTGCCCCATTCCGTGCACTACCTTTCCTTAGAGCCAGAGGATTTTGGACTGCAACCTCTATAAACTATGAGCTGAATAAACCTTTCCCTCTTTAACTTTAGGTGCCAGGTATTTTTTTCTCAACAATAGTAGAAGTAACTAAGATAAAGTGTTTACCAGAAGGGTCATATAAGCAAAACTGGAATCATGTTAGTTGTTTTAATGGAAATAAGTTAATATAGGAATTGGTTAGTCTTGTGTACACAACAATCAAGGTTAAGGAAACCTGTTAACAACAACTTCAGAAAAAGCTTCCATGCCTAGAACTGGAAAACAAAGAGAAAATGAAGAAGTGATTGAAACTTAGAAATTTGAAGGATTGGCTTCTCAGTTTTGAGATTGAGTCCCTGAGGAGGGAGAACTGCACCGAAGGATTTGTTAGCCAGAAATCTTAACACATCTTAACGATACAGAACTACTAAATGAATCCTAAGCACAAAGCCCTTGCTAGGCTGCATCAGAAACAACTGGAATCTCCACAGAACTGTAGATCAGAATCCTTAGAAAGGCCTACCAGCAAGCCAGCGCTGGGACTTTAGAGGAAGGTGACAAGTTTTATCTAAGAATACTGGGCAGGTGGAGATCCAGAATAAACTATTTTACATTTTGAAATGAAGACTTGGCAGCATCACCTTAACGATAAGTGGAAGAAGCAAAATAAAGACACATTTCTTCTGACACTTTTCAGGCTTACCGCCATTTTGTTTTTACCCATCCCTTTTCCTTTCGAGAAAACGGAACAAGAGCCAGCAGGGCTTGCAGAAATGTTTTTGTATAATCCTACTCTCAGGACTAAAGTAATATAACAGGTTAACTAAGAAACAATTTATGTTGCTAGAGAAAGACTTTTGTTGGTGTAATCCCCATTGCCATTAGTCTCAAAGATTGTAATCAGGGCCTGGGGAGATAGCTCAGTATAATAAGCGCTGCCTGGCAAGCACAGGGTCCTGAGTTCAATCCCCAGTACCAAAACAAAAAACAAAAACAAAAACAAATTGTAATTAAATTGACTAATCAGATGAATTTGGTGAGAGCATAACAAAGTTAATTGCATGGCGCAACAGTGAAACTGCTTCGCGGGGTAAATACAGAATTAAGATATTTCCCTCACATTTAACTTAGAGTCCCTCATGCCACTGTTTCTCACTACTGCAATATAGATGTGTTGAAACATTTCGTTAGCAAAGAAACTTAGCAAGAAGCGGAGCCATCTAATTTGCCAGCTAACAGTAGAAATCCAACTTGGCCTCTCTGCCCCAAGCCACGACCCACGGAAGGTACCCCGTCCTCTCAGATCATTGCTTCATTGACTTTACGCAATGAACTCGAAGTGGCCTCATAAGACACCATCATCTTGGCCGTTTATATTTTAGACCCACCAATCTTCCAAGAGAAAATGAACAAAATTGAACACATTTAGTATTTTTTTTGTTTTGTTTTGTTTTGTAAATGTAAAGTCTGATACAAAAGAATTTTACTCCGTATCACTTACAGGCTTTTCTTGGTTAAATGACAAGCTTCTACTTATCATGTGGGGAAAAGAGGTAATACTTGTTTGGAATTTTAAATATTCCACCTGGATGGTATATGGCTTAATATCATTATTCTTCACAGTTTCCTATAAACTTCAAGGTAAAGAATATTTTCTATGACAGAACGTTAGTTGACATTTGTGAAACTGTATCTCGTGTCTCATCGGAACTCTGCTGTGTATCATTCCATGCCTTGCTCGCTACCTGGGCACTGAATTGAGGTGGAGCTTTATTTGCCTACCTGGAATCATCCTTCAGATTTATGACCAGTGGAAACTTAGGGAAATCAGAATGTAGGTTCTAGCTGGCGACCAATAAAAGATTAATGAAATTTTAAACATACATTTGAAGCAAAATGCATTTAGGTTTTACATGATTAGTATCAGAATAAAATTTTGAAAGTTTACTTATTCCATGTTTACTAAGTGAAAATTTTTATAAACATATGATCAGATCAGTTTAGATACATTCACAATATAAACTATTGGAACAGGTTTCCCTAATCAGACATGGCATTAATAAAGCAAAGGTTTAAAGTAAAGTAATTCAAGGGGCCCAGTAGATGGCTCAGTAGAACAAGCACTTGCCTGGCAAGCACAAGGGTCTCAGTTCAATCTCCAGTGCCACCAAAATAAATAAATAAATAAATAAATAAATAAATAAATAAATAAATAAAATGATTCAAATCTAATCAATAATTATACATTCAAATACTGACTATAGTTTAGTATAAGCTTTGTTAATATATGTTTCGAGAGATTAGTAGTTGCCTTTAAAATAGTGAGGAAAATTTAGAAAAATACTATCAATTTTGCACAGGAAGAATAGTTGCATAGAGGAAGAACTGCTAAAACTCAAGTATTGGACCTGGTAGATGGCTCAGTATAATAAGCACTTCGCTGGCAAGCACAAGAGCCTGAATTCAATCCACTGCTCCATCAAAAAATAAATAAATAAATAAATAAATAAATATAATACTCAAGTGTTGTATATGAGCTAAAATATATAAAAACCTCAATAATATTCACATATAAGATGATCATTTATATCTATGCTGATATCAATATTTTGAAGACACATTACTAATGTTTTGGCCAAAATTATTCATTGCTTATATAATTATTTTATCTGTGTATATTTTATGGTAATTTTAAAACTCTTGTTACGATTTGAGTACTAAGTTTTCAACAAAATTTTAAACTGATATTCAAGAAAGTGCAAGAAGTGTGTATTATACTCTGTGTTATGTTCCTCCTTGCTCGGCGGATCTGTAACTGGAGAACTATATTCAAACACATTAAATTAGAGGTTTTGAAATATTACTTATTTACAACTAGAAGCTTTACAACCAATTTTGTAACAATTGTTTCTAATCTTCAGAAATCAAATTTTTACTTTTAGGACTAAATATTATATTATTTGTAACCCATTTCACTTTTGACTTCTAAACATATGAAATACAATAAGTAAATACAATTCAGGATAATTGCCTTAAAATATTTCCTCATTCATCTCCTATTTTAGCAAGGTAGCTTATCACTTTATTTAATTATTCCATTTCATCATTTACTTAGATTCCTTCTTCTTCCTTCTTTGGTGGTCTCCTTTCTTCTTTCTTTTGTCCCTTCCTCCATCCTCTCCCCTCATCCTATGTTTTCCTTTTCTAGTTTTCTTTACTTTTACTCTTTTCCAGCTTCAATTTTCTGTATGAAAATTTTGGTTCACTTTGCTATTTACATCTCACTTCTTTCAAAAAGCTTTTGAAACTGGAAATTGAATTTAGAGTAGAGATGCTGATTCTCACTGGTCCATTTCTTTGTACAAATGAGTTACCTTATTATCTCCATATCTAGAGAATAAGTCTGTTTTCATTCTAAATCACCAAGGTAGTTGGCACATGCACCAGAAATGGATAATTCATGTGAACTCCATTTGTTAAACTCACTCAAAATTCTAAAGGACTCTTTGTACCCAATAATTGTGTGTGCTTATCTGACATCTGATATTTAGTCAACTCCATCAAAGATTTATAACAAATGTACAAACTATTTTTTTCTCTTGATGTAGTTAAAAGCATTTTTCAGTAGTCCTTCTATCTCTATCCCCATTGCTCAAATAGTGCAGGAACTCTGCTTGTAGGTGGGCTAATTGAAGGACAGAATGCTTTTCTCTGAGGATTTCCTGGGGCTGGAGCTAGTGTACTCTGTAAGTCTATGATTCAGGTACACACATTTTTCAAGGGAGTATCAGTTTTGTATTATGTAACACTCTCACTTTCCCTCTCACCTTGGCAAGCACTGAGACCATATCATAGAAGAGCTCCATTGGCTCTATGTATCCAATATTCTCTTTATCATATAATGATCTTGTATTTATCCTATAAATAAAAAATTCAAAGCAGATGAGAGTTTCTCAGGAATATACTTATGCACTCATCTATGTTAGCTCACTAAATGTAAACTTCACATACCATTTTGCCTAAAATTGTTTCTAAGCTTATAACCCTAAATAAAAGTTTTTGTATATGTTTGAGGCTTATATTTTTAAATTGGCATTATGCTGATAAGAGCCAATAATTTTTCAATTTGGTTTATTTTTCTAGGAGAAAAAAGAATTAGCCAGTGTGCTTGAGTAGTCCTTCTTAGTTAGAACTCCACAGTATGTATGTTTACATTATTAGTAAATATTCATTTTCAAATGTACACATACACTCATTTATGTTACAGTGTTCCCTTTTTCCCCATTACACCCTCACAGTGCCCAATCCCCATAAATTCCTAATTGAGATGTGAATAACTGCATATTTCTACATCAAGATATATGTCTTTCCAAAATACTTATTAGATGCTAACTGTCACATAACAGAGAAATAACTGTGGTCCTAACACATTTTTTCACTTGAATTGCGGGCACAAAGGACCACTCCTCATAAACCAGTCTAGAAGTTATTGATACCTTGTGTTAAAAAGACTGTATAAGTAAATTCTGTGAATATATTGTGAATTTTTAAAAGTTAATTTTAAACATGTTCACAGAAGGAAAGACAGAGAAATATACACATAAAATTCACAGTACATACATGTTCTTATATATTCTTACATATACAGAATGTGAAGAGAGAAGAAATATTTTTAAAGCACATTGTAAGGTACATCTAAACATAATGTGGCAAGGCCTTTGCTTATTACAAAGGAGATTTTCTTTCAGGACAATTTAGGGCACAACGGGGGCACATTGCACTGTAATACCATAATCAAGTGTTCACAGTTCTCAAAAAAAATTTTTCTTGCAGAGCTCTATATATCAAACATCTTTCAAAGCTTTTCACTCTATGCTTATGTTAGACAAAATCAAAAATCAACATATATATATATATATATATATATATATATATAGTCTGTTGCTAGTCGACATCTATTTATAATATTTCATCTATTAGATCTTAAATTCCTTGAGTAGGGACTATGACTCTCCATGTTATGATTTCTATTTGTATTTGAGGTGTAGAAATAGTGTTTGTTGAATGAATGACTAAATAAATGATGTGACAGAATCAAAATAGGTAATAAAACTCTATTTAACTATATGTATATTGCAGTTAAAATCCATAGTTCTTTCTATAAAGGAATTTCAGTGCAGCAAAACTAATCTTATTATCACCCTGTTTTGACTTGAGAATGCAAAGCATCTTCACAGGTTGGAGGAAAGGAGTATTTCTCTGCAGGCCATGAGCAGATTTATTGCAGGCAAGACCATTTTGAAACCTCCTTGAGTCCTGACTCTTTTCTTCTCCAGAGACCCTCAGCTCTGACAAGTGACCTCTTTACCTTGTATTGGACATATTGATCCAGAAACTACTCACAAAACCTGCCCTGGTTTTCTGCTTGCTAAACCACACAGGGCTGTGAAGTTGACCTTTAGTCTCCCCAGTGCCAGTGAGGGCTACCCTCCCCTCTGGCATTTATGGATATGCCCTGACTCCATGATATTTGTTGGCTAGACTCAGAATTCCTCACTGTACCCAATATTATGCTAAAAACACTTTTTGGTCATAAATTGCCAAATCTGTATTACAGAAATAAACACAGAGATTCTAATGATTATAATTAAAGAATGAAACAACTAAGAAGATTTCAATAAATGAAAAATGTAGATTATTCTGTAAGAAATTCCAAAGAATTTATTAAATGAGAAAAGAGAGAATATAATGTCCAATAGGAACGCTGTGAAGCTGGAACATTGAATAAAGCATCTGAAATTTATTAAAAACCTTTTTAAAGGACTTTTTGAATAAGCATATGAGCATTCTTCATTAAGCTAGAAGAATCAGAATTTGACATCTAATGCCCATGAAGGTTTTCAGACACAAAGCATGTATGCAAATATAGAACTCATTTCTTCTTTCAAAAAGTTTTCACTTGCTGTAGGAAGTTACCAAAAATAGGGCCGATTCCCAAAGGCATTCTCATTGCATTTGGTAAGAAAATGAAAGGATCTAAGCCTCCTGACCAAAGAGTCCAATAAAGTATAGCTGATTCCAGTACAGACTCTAAGCCACAAACATTTACAAGCATTGGTTGGTTCCCTAAAAAATTTCCATATGCCCTTATTTACACCTCTCTCAAGGCATAATTTTGACTCACAGTTAAATAATCTGTCACAGAAAGACTGTAAACTTTTTGAAAAGTTCTGGTTATTATAATATTTCTGCATTTATATTCCATCCCATCAGTATTAAAGGCTTTCAGTTACACTGCTGCTGGGGATAAAAAGCTGAAATGCCTTTGCTCACAGGTGCATTAAATCCTATTAAAGAATCTTCCTTATAGCACATACCTCATTACTGCATACAAAGGGCTGGATTATAAAATGAAGGTGAAGTGTACAAAGTATGATTTGCTATTACTTGGTGTGCATATGCTGAAGTCATTAGGTTTTACACTGTACTTGAATGATAGCAGGTTTCATATGCCTATTGAGGAGCTTCAGTGGAGCATGCTTCTGGGTCAAGTAGACTGACATGGGGTTATGTCTCTCAATATGGGGGATGAGGAAACTTCTTTAAGTAGATTTGCAGGGGAATGAATGTTCTATCCTCCACAACTTTATTATGCAACAGAAGCATCAGGTCACTGAACGGACCATCACGGGAGAATCAAATAAAACTAAACTGAAAAGAAAAAAAAAGATATAAGGCTAAATTAGGTGATTTAAACATTTTCCTTTAAGCTTATACAAAATCCTCTGGCTATAAAATCCTGCATAATACTTTCCTGGATTTATGTGTTGCAGACATATAAATATTAACTACTTCAGAGCTGGGGCAGTTGAGCTCTTTAAGAAAGGAGAAGCTTTTTCTGGGGGAGTCTATTTCCTTGCGTTCAGGTAGCTTGATTCCATTTCAGTTTTCCTACAGGAGCCATCTAAGCCGGCCCCAAAAGGCAAGTGTCAGTAAAGCAGCACATGCTGAAGATGAATTCAGGAAAGTTTCCCCTTTCCTTGGGGAGCACAAACCTTTAGTTGTCTAAATAATTTGATAGCATAAGGGCAAGCAGTTAAAAACTGGAGATAAAGCCAATGAATTGGCTTGTAACTCACCACAGATACTATTTTTAAAAAGCCAGATATCCTATGCTATCCATTATTCAAGCAGCTTCTTCTGCTCTTGGCTGTCAGATGGGGAACTGATGAGTGTGTTCTGGTGAAGACAGTAAGCGGATGTTAGCTTCCCACTGAGAGAATTTCTCCAGGTCGAATAGAAAACGTTCTACTAATCATCTACCCCATGAAAATGCCAGCTGCGGCCCGTGGTAGGATTATCATTCTCATAGACCTCTTACCGAGCTTTTAGCTAAATGAAAAATCTGCCATAGCCTAGGGAGAAGGCACCGAGCAGATAAGAAAGAACAGTGTTTACTAAGAAGCTGTGCGGGTGCAAATAGAACAGGTTTTTCTGTGATGTAAAAATCATAAGGAAACCATTAGGTTAAAAAAAAAAAGATCAATGTATTTACACGTTTCATTTGCAGCAGTTTTATAGGCTCATTAATTTAACATTTCTCTCTACCTTCTGTCCTGAGGGTGTCTTGTGATTTGTTATTCCATTGCTTTATTTCTGTTGCAACACTTGGTTACATACTGTAAATTGCCATATTGCAGAATAACCCAAAGTTTTAAATATTATCTTCTCTTTTCTTGAAAGAGGGTCGAAGACTGAGAAAATAGTTCTCTTTATTTTATATACAAAAGTAATTTTTTTTCTTTAATTTAAGAACACCAACGAGTATATGCTACTGATTTGCAGAAAGAGTATGTTGTCGCCACTAGAGAAACAATACGCATGACGGACACAGTGACAAAGTAGCAATCGTTCCTGTAGGCTGAATATTTTACATATTTCACACTAATACCTTCTATAGCTACACAGTGGTTAGGTCTCTCTTCACCATTTTTGTAAAGGTAAAATTATCAGAATATTCCTTTGCTATCGCCAGAAAACTCCCACAATTGAAATGTGGCATGTAAAATTATTTCAATGATAGTGAATCTGGAATCTTAACCACTTATGATATGAAATACGCAATATTTTGTATAATAATTTGATCACTCAAGCCAGTATAAGAACATAGAAGAACTACTCGTCCTGCCTGGTTTAAGTCTATTTCATTGTCAAATAAAGAACAATATATAAAAATAAATAGGAAACAGAGAGACACTTAAATACTTTAAAAATTATCACTTCAATTGTTTTGAAGATATTTTCATATATATGTTAATTGGTAGTATTTATACTACTAGTCTATCTTAAGTCCTTGAAAAGTATGTCTAGTTATTATACATTTTGCATCTTTTTTTGTGAAAATGTTTTGGCATGTGACTGGTACTATAAGTAGCACTTTGGAGATGATACTCAGGATAATAACAATTATTTTCTTATTATGTGATTGTGAAATTTCATTTTATATTTCATTAAACAATTTTTTTTAAATCACAAAAATGAAAAAAATTAATATGCCTTTCAGATTAGTGAGAGAAGTACAGATATATTCATATATTTTTAAGCATAATCACAAGTTATTTATAGCTATAAAAAGAAAAGCTCACTTGCCATTTCAACCTAGCATCATGCAATTTATTATCATGCTAGAAACCTGTTGCAATAATATTGTTATTGCTTTTGGCAAAGTTTCTGAGAACAAGCACATTACTCTCATTATGTATGTTATTAACAATGTATAATTTAAGATTTAAAGCAAATTTTAACAGAAATTCAACATGAATTTGGATTATAAAATAAATAACATACTGTGATATTATTCCACCACTTCCTTTAATGTACAAGAGCAATTCCAGGTAATGTTTTACTAAATATGGACGATTTTGTGAATCCATTTGACTTACACAGAATTTTGTCAGTTAGAAAATTTAGTTATTATTTAATGCAAAATGTTTAATAAAATGAGAGATATTTAATGACAAAAAGGTTTATTGGCAAACATGTTTAAGAGCTGAGCTGTCATTCACTATCTGACCATTTGTTTTAATTATAAACATATGTTGAGAGCTGATCTACATCCTACGGAAAGATGAAAGAGTGAAACAAATAGAGCTCCTGACCTCAAACAGCATCCTTTAGTGGGGAAATCAGTCAGTAAACCAATATTTACATAGTTAATTTAATTTACTATTTAATTGTGATTAATGATCCAAAGCAACAGGGCGTTATGGAATTAGTTAACAGAAAGATGTGCCTCATCTTAGATATGCTTGTTTGTATTTGCGTGAGTGTGCACACGTGCGTGCACACACGTGTGTGTGAAATTTTATTTAGTAATGCATGTCCTTAGAAATCCTCTATCATTTAAATTTCAGTTTGGTGGAGAATTGAGTGTTTTAAATTCTCCTTCAGTGATTGAAAGCATATGTTAAATCAAACAAAATATTATTATAAACTATTAAGAAAGTAAAATAGTATGAATGTTTTCAGAGGTGAACTACAAGATTCAAGCTGCCTCAGAGTTTGTTACTGAAAATTTTACTGGAAATCATCTAAAAATTACATTGCTTAAGTAGTACTCTTGATCCAAGTGAAATTTTCACCTAGCTATTTTGTATAAAAGATAGTATATAGTTTATAATTTTATGCTACCTCAATTTCTTAGTTTTTAATACTGTAGCTATTCAGAGAAGGTAATAGTAAAACTGGTCATTGCATTTTATACTGAATGATCTGATTCAGAGAAGCTCTTGGGAGGCTGTAAACAGGAGGATCACTACAAGTCCGATTTAGTAGTGAGACCCTGAACACACTGTAGACCCTTTCCTAAAATTAAAAAAAAAAAATTGTTCATTGTCATAGCTGTGTGTAAAATAGTTCCCACCTAGAAGTAAGGCCCAATAAATATATTAAATTTCTTCTTTAATTAAAGCTCCTACTAAACACATTGACACTGCAGGTACTAGGATTCTAGGTCTTATAATCAGTGCTTATGGCTTAAATAATATTTTGTCTCTGGTCTTTTTAATATTCCCAGTTAACAGATTACTTTTAACATCCAGATATGAAACTCTAGTAAGATCTGTGGAGTTATGTAGTGAGCATATAAGAGGTGTAGTTGAGAGATAGAAGTTTATTTAAGTACGTGTAAAATAAGATTGATCCTTTGTACTGAGCTAAGCAGTCTCCATACACCAGATTACATAATCATTTCCTTACACTTGAGGACTAATTTCCAGTCTGATAATAACAGTGCTGGGATTCCACTAAACAATTTTCATTGCAAAATCTCCCCATGTTAATGTATTTGGGGTTAGCTAATGCAATGGTTAGTTAATATTCTTCTTATGTCTGAGGCATCTTAACAATAAGACATGACAGCTTCCCAAGGATTTATAACTAGTCCTTCCACATGCTTACATTTCATTTAGGTACATAGACTTTAATTTTCAACATCAGTAATTTCAACAAAGAAAGTGATTCGCAGTCTTTGCTTGTTCTTCAAAAACATGGTCAGAATAACAAAATTTACATAACTATACTGAGACATTAGTTACTTATGAAAAATGATTTTCTCACTGAATCTTTATTATTACCATATGGCTGTCTTGCATTTGGCAATGGTTTTCAAAGAAAAAAATCCAAACAAACAAAAAAAGAAGTACTTGAAGGGCAAGAAAGTGGTCAATTGCTGTAAACTACCATTCTTTGACATGTGACCACTACTTTGCCATCTTCTTAAAAGTGCATGGGACCTCCCTGGTAATTCAAACAGGACATTTAAAAAATAAGCTACATTGTTCCAGACATTAAAAGTTTGGGTACACCCTAAATATTTTTTATTTATTTTATTATAAATGAGAATAAATCATAGGTAAATTGCTCTTTCACCACATTTTCATCACTTGATTTTATAAGTTGTGAAGCTAAATACAGAAAAAATATTTTTACTACAGAAACAGAAAGATGAAGATACCTGAAAAGTGTTTTGAACTGTTCAAGAAAGATGTTCACTGATTGCATTCACTTATTTTAAAAAATAGGAGATATATATATATATATATATATATATATACACATGTATTTTGAATTTTATTCTAAAAATGTATTTATAAGTGGATCTCAGCCTGGATTTTCTTTGGGCCCACAGACTGTGTTCTGTACTATTATGTATCATAGTAGTATCATACTCTATTTACTATGCCTTAGTAAATAGAGCCTTAGCATTGATTTTAGTTCATATCACCATGCCTGTTATTTCTTTTTCATCTATTCCTGCATCACACAAAATATTTGGTAGAGACTGTTTGGAGTATCTGATCACCTAGAAATACTGCAAATCTTAAATATGAAACAACAAAGATCTCAGATGTTGTAATTTATTTTGCATGCATTCTTTTCTTCTTCTTCTTCTTCTTCTTCTTCTTCTTCTTCTTCTTCTTCTTCTTCTTCTTCTTCTTCTTCTTCTTCTTCTTCTTCTTCTTCTTCTTCTTTTGTTTTTTGTGTAACCGTGCTTTGAGTTAAAATGTACCTACTGAAGACTGCATTGGTAAGAAATTAAGTTTGGTTAAAAGAATGTTTGCTTCTAAAATTAAAACATTTTTAGTAATATACACTTTTAAAATTAAGAAATGGATAGCACACATGAAGACTTTTCAGAGCTTTCCTTTGGAAAGAATACTATGAAACAAGTTGAAGTGAAGCAGGTCTTATAAATTCAGTGTTTTAGAGTTTTATCTTTTCCTATCCTTTGGCAACGTGTCCTTAAATATAGTTTCACTGACAGCATAGGTTTGTTTCAAAATTAAACTACTTTGAATAGTTCCCTATTGTTCTACTAGTTTGTAGATTAACATTCTATACAGTACAGTTTATATAAATAGAAAAATACACCACAAATTTTTGAGAATTAGTATTTCAGCTTTTCTTTGTATACAGGAAAAAATCTAGATCCCTGAAATTATAGAGCTATTATTTAAAGCAGCTAGCCAATTCTAATCAAAATTTAAAACTTTCACATATGACTAGAAGCCAAAAAGAAATTCAGCATGCGACAGCTACTTCAATATGCACTTATCAGTGAAATTTCTAAATAAAATTAGAAAACCATGAACCTAGTTAAAAGAGTAGCAGAGAAATTTGTTAACAACTAACATCTAAGTGGTGAATTTCCTTTATTAATTTAAATGATTGTTTATATCTGATGCATATGCAAGAGTTCCCGAAATCTTTCAGACCCCTGTGGTTTAATATAAATCTCAAAATATTAAAAGTGTCTTGTAGAAAATTAGAAAGCAGATGAGACACTTCAGGACTCAAGATAATTTTAGATGTGCAAATTTTAAAGTAATTTCACACAATTACCCTCTGTTTGGGAGAGGGAGAGGCGAAGGGAGAAAGAGTGAGAGGACAGGAAAGAAACAGAGTATAATTCTTTCTAATCTCTGATGATTGCTTTTGTATATTGTGTTTATCAGATATGTTCAACACAAAAAAGATAAGTTGCAACAAACATTAATGACAGAATACACTAAATAGTTATCTCTCTGGGTATCTATGACTGTGCTTTTGCCCATCCCCAAATTACGTGTTACAAATTCTAAATTTTCAAGTTACTGACTGCAGGTGGCATGCTCATTTCAAAGGTATTAGAAAGAACAGCCTCATGTAAATCCCAGAAACATCAGGTATTTCACACAAATGGAAAAACATTATCACCTGTTTGATTTTATTTTAATTGTATCCCTGGAAATTCACAGGAAAAGATCTTGCTGCTCTTTCCAAATAGCCCCTAGAATCATTGAAAAGAATATTCTGACTTACAGTGGCAGAAAATTTTAAGTCTGGGAGCAATAGGTGAGTCCTACTTCTGTTCCATAGCTCGATGTGAATTTTAACACTAAGTATCTTGATGTTGCAAAGAAACAGAGTTTATAACAGTTACTATTGTTTGTATAAAGGTTAGATAAATTATTTTAAATAATTTGAAAAAACTTTAGCTTCACAAGATGCTGTCGTCATTATCATAAATATTATCCAAATGTTGAAATGAAGCGATTAGTACTTACCACTTCTCAGAGGATATGACAAACATACTATCCTTTTAATTAGTTATGAAACATTTTCATTGTAAACATGAGGTTTTTTTGTGAACAGGACTTTTACAGAGGAAATTCCTGATCAACATTTTGATGAAATAGACACAGATATTTTAAAAATTAGGGTATATTTAACATACTTCTAAATTAAAAACAAAAATAAAATTAGTCTCTAGCCACACATATGTGTTGAACTAAAGGTCTCCACAATGCAAACACAACTACAGAACACTGGAATAGGCTATCCTGAAATGTACTCCTTTGGCCTATATATATTTTATTAATTTTTTCTCTTTTATAATGATTATCTTCTCTCTCTCTCTCTCTCTCTCTCTCTCTCTCTC
>NW_004524658.1:4750623-4761261 GCF_000260255.1 Octodon degus
TATATATATATGACAACAAAAGACAGATAATAGGACAAAAGAGAGAGAGTGAATATGTCACATGGGGTCTTAGTACTTACTTCAGGAATGGTAGGTTTGAGAATAAATTTATTGTCACTTCTTACAATATAAAACAAGATAAAGCAAGAGAATGACCTGCAAAGGGCTGTATTTCAAGTACCCTGTTCAGAGCTTTAGAAATATAAAGCAAATAACTTTTAGAAAAAAGTAAGAGAAAATAGATATGACTATGAATTTGTGGCAAATTTTTAGGTCCAGCAAAAGAGCGAAACCCAAGAAAACAGTTGGTTTGCTGTAGTAAATTTGATACTTGCACACCACATACCTGATAAACCTCTTACTCATAAATATACAAATAACTGATAAAATGCAAAATTAATAAATAATCTATTTAAAAATTGGATCAAACATTTTAACCAATCCAACACAAAATGGACCAAAAAAAAAAAAAAAGAAAGAAACTTGAGCAGACATTGAGCACCATTCAAGCAGTAGAATTAAAATTTAAAACAATAATTACACATTATCATACAATACACAGATATGACTAAAAGCCTGACAATTGAAAATACCCATAGCTGGCAAACATGTAGATCACTAGGGATTCATTCACTTCGTACCAATTTTGCAACCAATTTTAAAACTGTCCAGTTATTCCTATGAAGTTAAACTTAGTCTTGCAGTACAGTAAAGAAGTACAAAAACATTTATTCAACTAATTTTAAAAATTTTATACACACAAAATCTTGTGTGAGTGTTAATAGTCACTTTATGCATAATCAGTTGAAACACAAAGCAGCAAGATGTGATGAATATGTTATGTTCGATATTTACATTTTTATGCAAACTGTGGCTTCATATAATAAATAATCTTTAGTGGTAAGAAAAAATAAACTATAAAACAATGCCAAAACAAACATGAATCTTAATTGTATATTACAAAGTGAATAAAAAAGGACGGAAAGGATACAAACTGTGTAATTCCAACTATACAACATTCTGGAAAAGGCAGAAATATGCAGCCATGAAAATAATCAGTAGTTGCTGATATTTCAAGGATGCAAAAGGGGATTGACTTCTCAAAGTACATGAAGGTTCCTAGTGAAGTGATACTATTCTCTTAGCTTTTAATGGCATACTTATGAGGGCCGGGGAGATAGCTCCATAGAACAAGCTCTTGCCTGGCAAGTGCAAGGTACTGACTTCAATCTCTGATACCGCAAAAGAAAAAAAAAAGTTGTGCTTATGAAAGCATGCTTTAGTTGCAAGCCATATAATATTTCAGGCAAAAAGTGAGCCTTAATACTTGCAAATTTAAAAATATTGTAGGAGGTTTGGCTGTCCCTCTATGGAATTCAGTGAGACAGAATCATCTGGTTACATATTAAGAAACTGGTAATGTCATTAAGAATATCACTAATTTAAATAATTTTACTAAAGAGGAATAAGAAGGAAAATAAATTCCTGAAGTCACAATAGTACATAAAAGCCCAACATACACAAGCATTACACTCCATTTTAAATTTGTTTTCTATGGAGCTATGTATTAGAATGTCTAATAATGTTACACATGAGCTCTATCATTAGACAAATCTGAACAAGAACAAGTAATGCATCTGGGTTTCTTGCTGTTGGAATGGTAATTCACCATTTAAGCTAAAGGAGAGTTCAAAATGATTTAAATGATGGATTAGAGTTCCTTCCATTTGATAGAATCATAGATAGGCTACTACAGAAAAAAGGAGTTAAATACTAAAATATTTATATATATATACCTATATAATATATGTTAATATTACAGACATACATTTTTACTCTGTCATCTTAGAAGTCTTAAATAAATAAAAATCTGATATCAGCAACATACTTGCCACCATGGATCCTAATCAGTAAATCTCACTGGTCATTCTTGGAGCCATAGCTGAATGGCTCAGGAGTGAGGGGGAAGCCCTACAGCATTCTACAGTTCCGGAAAGTAAGGAAATACTGAAGACATTTTCACACCAAAATGATATGTCAAAGGACAAAGAGGCCACTGAGAAGAGCCCTCCAGTGCCCTGAAGTAACCACTGATATGCAAGAAAACAAAGTAGTAGATTATAGAACAAGCAATAAAATAAATACGCAAAACTAGAATTAAACTGTTGACTAAATTAAGTATTGGACAATGAGCAGATCTTCCAAGTAAAAGTCTTCTAAATAATTTTTAAATACTCTAATGTATAAAGCAGCATACATCTTCTCTACTAAGTTTGTTTCCAAAAAAAATTCATATAAATCATGTTTATATGATTATTTCCTCTAAGTTATGAAGACTTGATAACTATTTTGGAAAATTTTAAATTGTTCTGTTGTTAGCACTCTCAGTAACATGATCTTGACAATGCTTACTGCTGCTATGATATGACAATTGTAGTGCTCGTCCCTGGTCTACTTGCTACTTCATATAATCTCAGTTCAATCATGGGAAAATATCAGACTCAATTCCACTGGGGCCACTGTACAATTTTTGAGCACCTCAAAGCTCTAGGGTCACCAAAATGGGATTCAGACAAAGTAGCGCAGCAAAAAGATTCAGGAAATAGTCTAAATGGAAGACTGGAATTTTAAAAAGTTATACTTTTAAAAATGGAAATATCAGGTTCTGAAAGTAATTGGTAATAATATATCAATATCTGTTCATTAATTGTAACAAATGTGCCACACTCAGGTTAAGAGTTTATAGGTAATAATATGTAAAGGGAGGCAGTTCTTCTCAGTAGTTCCATAAACCTTAAAGTCTTTATTATTATTATTGTTATTATTATTATTATCATTATTATCATTATAATTATTTTTTTAATGTATTCGGTTGTTACAGGGTCTTACGACCCAGCTCAGATTTGTAGTGATCCTCCTTTTTCAGCCTCCTCTGCTCTGGGATTACACACGTGCGCCACCATGCCTGCTAACTGTTTCAGTGGCCAGCCTGGAGTGCCTTGGGGGCATGGCTGGTGTGGCACATGGTACCTGGGATGGAACTGCAGACCCTGTGCTTGACTAAGCAAGTGCTTTATTTTGCTGAGTTATCTCGCTGGCCTCTTGAAGTTTTCTAAAGCAAAATCTTTAATTGAATTCAGTATTTATTGAAATGTTTATGTGATTATTTCCTCTTATTGGAAGCCAACAGGTAGAAATTATTCAAGTTTAATAACATAATGAGGTCAGTAATTCTTAGGAATGACAGCATAGTGCTGCTGCTGTTGGTGTCATTTTTCTTGCAGTTTATATACAGAGGCACTGATGCCTTCAAATGTTAAGTTTTATGCATTTGAATAATTTATAAATTTGTGTAACTATCTCTATCAAAATACCAAGTATCTACTGTTTCTGAGTCATTTGCTAAAAGTCACCAAGAAGGACCATACAGTGTACTGTTATTTGATTCAGTCTCCTCTCATATTCACTGTGAATTTTATACAAGATTTGTGAGTTAATAGTTTGTTCATTTGTATTGCTCAGTGTAATCTCATTCAGTTCAATGGAAGTACTACATTTTGGTCATTTATTAAATAAAAAATAAGTAGTTTGCTTCAATTTTGGAGCTATTGTGAATAGACTGTGAAAAGATTTGTTCATAAGTTTTATTTTGTCTAGAATAAATGAAATTAAATAAGATTTCTTCGTCTTATGATAATTGTGACTTCAACTCTGCTAACAAGAAAGTACAAATTTCATTGCAACTTGTCTTTTTAAAATTTGATTTTTATTAGTATAGGTTTGCAGCACGTGCAGCTCAGATGTGGGCAGCAGTAATGTTTTAATTATTGATATAGTATCTTTTATGTACCAATGTTTTCAAATTTTCTATGGTTGATTTTATCAAAACTTTAAAGAATTATGCTTTTGAAAACATATGACACTTTTACCTTAATCTACAGCCCTGAATATATTATATAATTTTCTTCCAAAATTTTTATTTTAGTGAGATGATATTTGTGCAAAGTATTAAGTATTGGCTTATTTCACATTTTTCCATGTGGATATCAATTATTCCTATGTAATTTATAGAAAATTGATGGAAAGATGTGACAGTGATGTTATTTTTTTGTTGACTGTCTTCCTCAAATGTCTCTTCTGCAGCTGTTTTATATTTATTCTCTTTCACCATCTTCTCTCTCTCCATTAGAAAAGACTGAGCCTTTTCCATAAATCTTGAAAAATGTCTACGTATCCCAAAGGGAAGCCTAATGAGAAAGTCATCTGTACATCATTAAAACTACAAGGTAAAATAGCACAGTAATGCAGAGTTGTTGGCCCTTAAAACAGTCACTTTATAACGATCTGGAACATATATATATATATATATATATATATATATATATGAATTTATGAACTAATTTTAAGCTCTGTGAGCAGATTTAGCTGACATACTCCTTTTCCCAAGAAATCACTGGAAGTCTTTGTCACAGAGAATTCTGGAACATCCACAGTCTTTTATCCTGCAGTATAAATGTATGTCTTCTTTGTCTTTTCTTTCATGGAAGGCAAGATCTGGGAGCATTGATACTAACTTGTTTACCTTTGTATTAAAACAACTAGTGCAATATGTCATTTGAGGTTACAAACCAAGTAATGGTGGATTAACTAATAGAAGGTAAGTAGATAAATAACTAAATAAATAAATGGAGTTATTGGTTATATATTTATAAATTTTTCAGAAATTTCATGCTACTTCATGGACTAGAGATTATATTATTAGTATATATAATATACCTTCATTTCTCTTTTCATTTTTACAAAATCCTATAAATCCATAAAAATTTCTGTCCTGAAACGTGAGTTGTCTTATTCACACAATTATTTACTGGAAACAGCATCAGTTTTTATTGTTGCATTGCCAATAATAGCAAACATGGTGACTGAAAAGAGTCACCAGTCTGTTTATTAACAGATGGGAAGGTCAACAGGGTATGCTGTACTCAGCTCACCTGTATGTGCTTCTTGCCTGAGTTTGTTCCAACAATTGAGATGATAACTGGAACCTTGAAAGAGATCATATATTCTATGATGAATACATGGAGTTACATAACTGTCAGTGCTGGCTGGTTGTTAGCATTAGCTCTTGCTTGGACCAAAGTGTACAGTAAACTAGTCAGAAGAACTTCACACAGCATAAGTAAAACTTTCACTGTGAAGGTGCCTATTGAATTTCTTTCTCTTTCTTTCTTTCTTTCTTTCTTTCTTTCTTTCTTTCTTTCTTTCTTTCTTTCTTCTTTTTTTTTTTGTACTTTTTAGGGAAGGGTGTACAGGGTGCTCAGGGTCTCACTACTAGATTGGACTTGTAGGGATCCTCCTGTTTTTCAGCCTCCCAAGAGCTGGGATTACAAGCATGTGCCCCATGCCCAGTTTCAATTGCCCTCTCAGTGTGCCCCCAGGGCGGGGTTAGCATAGCAGGCCCAGGGATCACACCCCCACCCCCTGTGTGTGTGCCTATGCAGACATTTTAATCTGCTGAGCTATTTGACTGGCCCTGTGCCTATTGAATTGCTACTTGCATGTTTAAGAACAGTCTACTGGTCAATTAGGACTAGTGGTCCAACTTATATCCATTCAGAAGGGTATGAATCCTGGCAACTGGGAATAACTGTGGGACTGTTGCATGCAGTCCAACACATGAACTTCATGGTAGGAATTGAAAGTGTACTGTGTTGAGGAATTGGGTCAGTGCAAATCCTGGATTGGATCTACTAGTCCAGTTATGGCTTATGTATAAAGTACTACTTAGGAATAAAGTAACCAAGGAGAAAATAAACATGACTATCAGTCCATTCTTATTTATTGGACTATAATTTCTAAGGGGAACTAAAGTGAATACTTGACTGGAATTTGTTACATTGATTTAATTCTAAGATGTACATACACTACGTAATCCAATTGTCAAAGAATCTCTAACTTACAAATATTTCACCAATTTATTTAGTACTTTATGACATCAACAGAGGTGGGTAACATTGGAACTCCTCTACCTTTTTTTTTCCTTTTCTACTGTTTAATAACTTTTGTTCGTGGCAGGAAAATTTTCTCATATACTTTCTGTAGGTTAGTTTAAATAAACCCCAATAATCTATCATTTGACAGGTCTTCTCCAGCAAACAGTAGCCCTAACATTAACCATAAATGACAAAAGGCAGTGTAGCTTCTTAACAATCTTTGAACATCCAGAGCTCTCATCGTGGTAACACCTTAGCAACACTAATTCAGGTGAGTCTCTGTTCTCATTACACTGTAAAGAATGCTCCTTTCTGTTTCTCCACCAATGTGTATTTGTATATGTTGATGCAAGCCTGCTTTGGGACAGGCTGTATCCTGAGCTGATTTGTGTGCTGATCCTACCTCCAGGAATTCCTACCATAGATACATACTTTATGTATATTTATACAACTAACTAATTAAAATGGAGCTGAGAGGGTTTCTCTGTCTGATATAATAACTACCACATTCACGACTCTTCTGAGTTCTAAGAGTATCCTAGCAAGTGAATTGTTGGTAGCCGTTCTGTTTGAGCTAGAGCACTACCTGCTGTGAAAAAATACACATGCTAGTTGCTAATCGAATGCAGTTTTTGAAGTGTTCAATTTTATGACAGGATAATCTACACTCATAAGAATACCTTTGTCTAATACTCTTTACTTTGGAGTGTCACATTCATTTTAGATCATGATCTGAGAGTAGAAAAGCATATTGAATGCAGGTTGCATTGGGAGAAAAGACATCTTTTCAATAGAATTACGTTATTTACAATATCTTGATTCTTCATGGAAAAATGTGATAATTGGCATTTATATTATGTGGAAAACTATTTTATAAAACCTAATTTATCTTTACTTTTCAAGCTATAGTTTTAAACCATTCTATTGCTCTCTTTTTAAAATGAAACATTTTCTCATCCAATTTCCCTTATTAATAATTATGAATAAAAATTTAGTTTCATTTCAAGTAATTAATCCAGCAGAAGTCATTTACCCTGTTTATTCTTTTGTTCTTTATCATTGGATTAATGTATCGAGGCAGATATAAGCAGTTACGTATCATTCTATCAGAGAAACAGCATCGCTGAAGAGTGTGGACACTTAGACACACACTTCTCTGGATGTGTTTTGTAGTTCTGTTCACCAGCTGCCCTGTAAGGAGTAACACATCTCCTCCAGTGATCCTGTCCTGTACTAGCTACTAGAAATAGTTTTTTCAAATTCACAATGTCTACTACCCAAATCTAGATTTTTTCTTATACAATGGTCTTTCAGGTTTGCCATCAGAATACATGTGAATAAAGTCATGATAAAAAATAGCTACCTCATAAACTTCATTGATAATGATGATGTTTCAGAGGATTATAGGGTGAAATGGTTTGCAAATAAGATCTAGAGGCCACTGTTCAATTTTGCTCTTATTCCTATAGAGATACAGGATTGAAGTTAAACTTCCTTTTGTTTTATGCAGATGACTTTTTGAGGGAGGTTAGAAATGGAATAATAATAATGGAATGGAAAGCATATGTTCTGCTTATGACTTTTTACTTGTATTTTAAAACCCAAAATAAATGTTTAATTTAAAAAATAAAGTTATGATATATGTTTCTTCACAATAAGAGAACATGAAAAAAATTTATTAGTCTCTGGACATACCACAAAAAGGAATCACCAAATCTTCTATGGTATGAAGCTTAGCACAAGAATTATATAGCCTCTTTCATAGTTTTTCATAAAGTTCAGAATGGAAAATAAAATTAAAGCTTCACAGCAGTTTTATTCTCTGACCTTAAGTCTTTCTGGGACTTATGCCAGCTTGTCTATACCCATTCTTCCATATCTGGAGATATTTTGGACATTGGGTGAGAAAAGTTAAACACCTCTAATCATACTATTTTGCTCGTTTTGAATTTTTGTCTTTCCTTAGTCTCAAGAGAGACTGTTTTCTCTTAGAGTAGACATAAGTTCATTACCCTCCCTTTCTTTACTTATTGTTCAATGAGCCACTGACCCATCAGAGCTTTCTATACACTGAAATAAAATATTTTGGGTGGATTTCTGACCATGATGAGTACAAACAACTGCATTTAAGCTCCTTACAATGTGGAGTGTGTGTGTGTGTGTGTGTGTGTGTGTGTTCATATTTAAATCTATTTTTACTTTTGAATATTAAACCTCGATGATACAGAGGGATAATCCTTGAAAGTAAAGAAAAATCATCCCTTAATTTTGATAGAATAGAATTTTCTACCTCAAATATATTGCCAGGTGGTTAAGACTAAACATGGATCAACAGTCTGATAGATTTAAAGAGATAGAAAATAAGCTTACTAAGGCTATTTGGCTAGAAATTTAGTACGGGAGTTTTAGAAAGAAAAGAAAAGAAGATGAGTGAAATAAAAATCATGTGATATATGTTCACCCAGATTTATAGAAGCACAATTTGTAATACCTACATCTTGGATACAACCCAAGTGCCCATTAAACGAAATGGATAACAAAGTTGTAGTCTTTGTTTTTTAGAATAGAGTACTACTCAGCCATAAAAAGGATAAACTGGAAACTTTTATAGGTAATGAAATGTGCCAGGAGATAGCTCCGCAAGCATAAGTACCTGCCTAGCAAGTGCAAGGTCCTGAATTTCATCTCTGGTAACAAAAACAAAAAAGAATAGGTGGTGTATTCAACTTGGGACTGCACTTGTAAGCCAGACACACCTGTGCAAAATTCATATTGAATCCCTGGTGTGATAAATTGAAAAAGTAAATAAGGTCTAAAATGTACAATAGATAGTGTGAAGTGGGAAGAAACAGTTCAAAAGGAAAAACACACTAAAATGGGTGAAAGGAGAAAGTGCAGTAGAGAAAAGGGAAAAAATGAAAGTCAGTTCTACTATTCATGTCTTTAAGTTCGTGAAAAAGGAAAGTCTGTGCCAACGTCAACTGGAGGAAACTCTATGCTCATATTTTATACCTTGAACAACTACTTTAAAGATATCATGGGGCTGGAGAGATGGCTCAGTGGTCTAAAGCACCTACTTAGAACAAGCTTAGCAAGAGCATCAGGGACCGCGGTTCAATCCCCCAGCACCACATGCCAGCCAGCCCTGCCCCCTGGTGGGCTGAGCTGGTCTCTCTCTCTCTCTCTCTCTCTCTCTCTCTCTCTCTCTCTCTCTCAAATAAATAAATAAATAAATAAATAAATAAATAAAATTTAATAAAGATATCATGGAATGTATTAACTATTGTTATTTTAATATTACTTTGTGGTGAATTGTTAAAAACATCTTTTATATATTTGTGTATTTATTTGGTAAATAAGTAGGATCTCACTACACAGGTTGGACTTGTGGTGCTCCCCTTGTCTTGGCCTCCCCAGCTCTGGGATTACAGGTGGGCGCCACCATGGCTGGTTTCGATGGCCGGCTCAGCACGAGGCAGGCCTGGCGTGCAGTAGTGGGGTCAGACCTGGGCTCTTGTGCATCCAGGCGTTTAGAGCACCGAGCTAAATCTCAAGCCCTTTATGGGATGTTATTTTACCTTTTGTCTATAAAATAAAGAAAATTAATAGTTTCACAAATTTGATATAATATGTAACCTCAAGAAACACAATAAATCATGAAAGGGATAACAAGGCACAATACACCAAGACATGACAAAATCAGAATGTGTGAGTCTATTTAAAAATTGTAAATACAAACTTCCATAGAACAAGTACACTGTGAAGACCCATTGTCTATTAGTCACTCTGTGATATTCAGTAAAATTCTTCACACAGAATGAAAATGACGCTGGATTGAAACTCTGACTCAGAAATAAATGAAGACTAATAGAAATTAAGTGAAAGCAAGGCTGATTTTTACCTATTTGAAAATCCATTTCTAAAAATGAAAGAATTTGAAAATTATGATCAAGTAAAATGTATTATACATGCAAGCTCTATCCATTCATCTAATTATTCACCCATATACATATACATACATATATATGTGCTAATAAGGTACATGTATAAGGAAGATATAAAACATGTGAGTTATAGAAAACTAAATGGGAATAAATGAATATAAGTGTTGTAAAACATACTTTAGTTAATACAGTATGGTAGGCTAAAATGCTAAAATAAATCGTAATCATAGGTAAATAAATAAAAAGTAAAATAATAACCAAATGTTTTACCTGAATCTTGAAACATCTTCATATAATTAAAAAAGTAGTAGAATAGGTACAATCATTACAAAATGGGAAACAAAAATTTAGTTTGCTAAAATTCACTAACTTTGCTAATTGAATCTATTCATATAATAGTCATCTACATGTGAAATAATATATCATTAATAAATGCAATTTGTCTAAGAAAGGCAAATATATCTTAAGATTCACAATTAAGTTATTACATCAAATGAATAGAACAAAGAGGGCACAATATGATTATCTCAATGTTATAGGGCTCACAACAATTTGAACTAGTCACATATTATATGATAAAAATTTTAAGCAAACTGGAAATTCAGGAAAGTCCCTCAGTCTAATAAAGGGAATGCCAGAAAGAGAGAGAGAGAAAGAGAGAGAGAGAGAGAGAGAGAGAGAGAGAGAGAGAGAGAGAGAGA
>NW_004524658.1:4762206-4767423 GCF_000260255.1 Octodon degus
TTGGCAAGGCATCAGGGACCGCGGTTCAATCCCCCAGCACCACATGCCAGCCAGCCCTGCCCCCTGGTGGGCTGAGCTGGCCACACACACCACACTCTCTCTCTCTCTCTCTCTCTCTCTCTCTCTCTCTCTCAAATAAATAAAAATAAAAAAAAAATTTAAAAAAAAAACAAAACATATATCTTAAAGTGAGATTTACTGACATTTTACTGTACTGTAGGTTACATGGGAAAAATTTACAATTGTTTTATTCTCATTGTGTTTGCTGTTAAATTTTAGCTCCCAAATAATATAATTCAACAGATAAGTAATGGATTTTGTACAAGCTTAATATTAGATTGTTAATAATGTAAAACCATCGCTGATAAGTAATAAAATTAAGTCATTATTAGCAGGTACACTTGATTTGAGATGGAAGACATGTTAATGGCTGTTAAATGAGGTATAGTATAAAGATTTATGTTATAAAAGGTGTTTAAATGAGTTCAGGAATGAGTATTACACTAATATAATCATAGACCTTTTATTTGCAACGGTGTTGTTTTAGAGGATAAGTTTATGTAGCAACAGAATTAATTTCCGAAAGGAATTTCTGTGTAGGGAGAGAGAGAGAGACAGAAAGAAAGAGACAGAGAGAGGAGAGAGTGACAGAGACAGAGAGACACAGAGTAAGAGAAGAGAGAGACAGACAGAGACAGAGAAAGAGAGAGAGAGAGAGAGAGAGAGAGAGAGAGAGAGAGAGAGAGAGAGAGAGAGGGCAGAGAACAGAGAGACAGAGAAACAGAGTGAGAGTGAGAGAGAGGCAGATGAGACAGAGACAGAGACAAGAAGTTCTCAGTTTGTTTTAGATGTTTCCATGCTATTTCCTAGTAAAGTAACACATAACATTAACCATCTGAAGCTAAACTGGAATTTGGATGCCTGATGTTATGTTTTATTCCATGAATGTAAGCAAGCAAAGTGTTCGTAAGTATGGACTCTTCCTTCCTGTAGCAGGCACTTCAATATTCAAAGTCCTTTGGGGGCAAAATAAACATGAACATGGTTTCCTCGGCCCCTTAGGTTCCCCCTTTCCTAGACATCAGCTTCATACATACATAGGTATAATTCCAGACAAAGATTATTTTTTTTTAAATTGAACATCTACTAAAATCTTACAATACTGATTATTCTGACCATTTTTATTTTCACTGGAGGGACTAAGCATAGGACTTGCATAACAATTTACTGAAAATCTTTTTGGAAAATACATATATACATAATTTTCAAATAATTCAATGAACCTACCAGATTTCTTGTTATAAATGTTATAGAACCTTATGGTCATAATCAATTACTATGTTTTTTTTTTATCTTCTCTTGTGGCCCTTCCCCCTCTCAATGAGAAATTACAAATGCAGTCATTCAAATGATTACAGTGCCTGTCACTACTAGGTATAATGTTTCTTGGGAATTTATGCACATTTATTCTATAGATTTTTAAAATCATATAATGCAGTTATGGTAGTGCCTTTTGTATTTCTTGCAACATTTTTGTCTTAAATGGATGCTGAGTGATTCTGAAAAAAATTTTTTTTCATAAAATGAATGAGTTAAGTCAATGGTAAAATTGATCATCTTACCCAAATTATACTGAAAGTAATGTGACATTACTCTGAATCTTTTCTTCTAAGAAAATCAATGCTATTCAACAAAGTAAAAAATTACAAAATATGTGGCTATATCTTTCATATGTAGGATGGATAATAAAAAGGCAATAGAATAGAAATAAACACTACTATAAATATGAGGAAGCAAATTAAACATTTCTAGTTTTCAAAAGCAAAATCATTAAAATCATAAGTAGACTGAGAGGCAGTCACACCGCAGTCAAGCAACTTGGCACACCTACTGTTTCTCTCTAAAAGTATAAATGGTCACTGAAAACTGATTGATGATGGAAATAGATATGAAAAGTACTAGGAGGTAGCCCTGCTCCTCCAACTTAGCCGCTGCAAACTAGGCCTGTGACGTGGCTGGCGAGGCAGTGGTTGCCCTCCAATTTATCTGAACAATAATCATTGCCAAAAAACTGCCTGGCTTTCTCAATATATAATGTTACAGAATGTTTCAGAAATAGACGTTAGGACTCATGGCTTTTACAGTAGCAAAATACCATGTTCTTTCAAATGAAGAAGATAAATTTAATTATTTATTTCTAATGTATTGTTTAACGGACAATAAATGCAGCATCGGGATTCATTAAACAATAGCTGCTTTTCCACCAACTCAAAGAAATAATTTGAAGTTTCTGTGACACTTTGCTTTGTTATACTGCATATTGCCTTCTTCGAATAACTAGAAGAGACAAGCTAAAGAAACCCAGAATAATGGTAAATAAGGCAATTTGCTTCACAGTTCACTTAGAAGGTGGAAACACATAGCAGAATACGTTCAGGAAACTCATCAAAAATAACACATCTGAACTTGGTAATTTCGATGTAGCATATTTTCATTTTAATAGATTTTTATTAAATTCATAAAAGTTAATGGACTAGAGATTAAGTCATTATGAACTCTGCCCCAATTATCTGTTATTAATAGCATCACAATAGTTATGCCTCTGTTTCTGAATGCCTTCTAAGTCAGCCATAATTTTTCATCACTCATCTCTCACTTCAGTAATGCTTCCACAGGATTATGGGAGTGCTGTGATTTTTAGTCCCTGTTTGCAGGAATTGCGCTGCTTTTGCAATCTTATATATTGAAAGTTAAAATATTTTCCACAATCCATTTTTTAAGAAGTGAGACTTTATTTGGCCCTATTATGTTGGAAAAATTTTACTGACGACACTTTTAAAATTCTGCACTGAATCAGAAGAGGAAAATAATAATTTGTTCTAATGAGCACATAAATTAATTTTCTCAAATTATTTTTTTTACTTTTTCTTTATAAAACAATAGAACTATAAAAACTGTTTAGGGCCCAGGGAGATAGCTCATTAGAATAAGTGCTTGCCTGGCAAACTCAGGGTCCTGAGTTCAATCCCCAGTACCCACCCCCCCAAAAAAAAAATGTTTAACATCACTGGTCATTTGAGAGACGCAGATTAAAATAACATTGAGATTTCACCTCATCAGAATAGCTGTTATCAAGAAATAAAGAATAACAAATGTTGGAGGGACTCAATGGGAGAAGGTAACTTCTCCACTGTTGTAAGAGTGCAGGATGGCACAGCCACTGTGGGAATCAGTGTGGAGACTCCTCAAAAAGCTACAGGTCCCATTAGACGCAGGTGTTCAGCCTTTGGGTACATTCCCAGGAGAATTAAGGACATCACACCACAGCGATGTATGTGGGGCCATGTCTATGGCAGCGCCACACCTGTAATAGCCACATACTGGACACAGACCAAATGCCTGTCAGCCGAGGAGTGGATATAGAAGATGTGGCTTTTTATATATAACAAGAGCACTACTGATAAAGGAGAATAAACTGGAGACTTATGTGGGTCAATGGATGCAACTGAAGACCGTACTTGTAAGTGGCATAAATCAGAGCCATATGTGCAATTATCATGTTGTCTCACTAGTGTGAGAAGCTGAGTAAATAGATCCAAAATGTGCAATAAATACTATTAATTGGGAAGCAACTTTTCAAAAGAAAAGGCAAACTGAGCTAGGGAAAAGGAAAAAGGAAGAAATGGAGAAAGAAAAAATATATTTATATATATAAGATAGAGATACCAATACAGCTAATTTCTCATAGCTTATTTAAAAGAATGGTTTATGCTAGTATTGTTTGAACAAGATATTGTGTCTATATCTTCTACTCTGAGTAATTTCCAAAGACAATAATACATGATGGATTAATTCTTGTAACTCGCCTACTAACCTATTTTGAAAATAACCTTTATTGTTATTTTATTCTTTCTTTTTAAGATAAATATGCTAGTATTTTAACAGAAAATCACATGACATATGTTAAGAAGTTCTGGAAAGGGGCCTGGGAGATGGCTCAGTGAAATAAGCACTTCTCTGGCAAGCGCAAGGGTCTGATCTCAATCCCTGGTTCCGCCAAGAAAAAAACAAAACAAAACAAAACAAAACAAAACAAAACAAGAAGTGTGGAAAACAGAGATAAAACACTGATACACAAAGAGCTAACTAAATTTGGAGAGTAGCTTCAAGAGAAATCAGTACAGGAGTCCCTTACTATTTTGCAGTTTGACTTTAGCGGCCTCACTCTTTCATGGGTTTTCAAAAAATATTAATCTAAATATTAGTTGGGAAGTTTTTAATACATCCTGTGACTTTTCAGTAACTTATAGTATATGTATGTTGTTAAACTTACAAATTTTCCGAGTTTAGAAAATGCTTAAGAACACTAGAAGTGTTTTTAAAAGTGTGGAAAAGGTTTGTAAGTGTGTGGGAAGGGTTTAAGAAGCTTTAAAGTATATCTAAATATTAAAACGTAACTTGGCTACTTCACTGATTCTTTCTTATCGCGGGGATGTCTGGAACCTACCCTCTGAGACAAGTAAGCGACCGATGTACGCCCTTTTCCTTGGCATTGTGTCAATTAGAATTGCTATATCGGGGCTCTGGACTACTTTTATGGTAAGTATTTTACCTTGTTTATCTTATTTCATAGTTATTTACATAATACTTTTGTGCTTGCTAAGGAAGAATAAAACAGGCAAAATTGATAGCATGTATATCTATATATCTATATCTATATCGATATAGATATAGATATAGATATAGCTTTATAATAAAGTGAATCATCGAATTGTCCTTTAGTTTTGAGAGCCATTGTTTTTGCTCATTCGCCACGTGTGATCGCAGCTGATATGCCTCCGCCATGGTCCTCACCATGCAGGACCAAGTTCCTTTGACACACAAATGATTTGCTGATGGAATGTTTCTTCTAAAGATGCATATTCATTTGGTAACTCAACTACTCATTTACTTGCCAGCAATTTAATCTGATAAATTATTATTTTTCAAAATTTCTATATTCATGAACTCTGCCCTTGTAAATATGTTTTACAGTGCTGGAACAGAACTGCTAGAAATTCAGTTGCAGTTAGGGTTTCATTGCTAGAAAGTCAGTTGCAATTAGGGTATGTACAATGTTGCTATTTTGATTAGAACAGCTATCATAAATTAGGCAGGTATTGGAAATTTTTATGCATTCGATAGCATGGTTTAAATTTATACATATATATATATATA
>NW_004524658.1:4767523-4786870 GCF_000260255.1 Octodon degus
CAGTAAAATTGGACATAAATGACACAGCATAAGAAGACACTACTGGAAGCCTAATGCAGTGGGGAAACCTGATTTGAAAGTGCACATATATTTTCTTTCACTTCAAGAACTCAAAGAATGAGCCCTAAGGCAACTTACTTAACTCTTGGATTTGCGAGTTCATGTCCTTTTGGCAGGCTTAACTTTGTCCTTCTGGCCAGAAGCACTATAATAGCATCTTTTATTATACAATCACATAATAGTGTGTGACATATCATTCATCAAATAATAAAATAAGAGTCACTTTTGTAGTATAATCTTAACTGCGTGTATAGGGCTTTTGTATTAGCCTACAGCATATCTTGAAGCTAAATTTGATTACTATTCTACTAGCAAGATGTTTAAACTAAGTTGAGTTATGTAGAGTTATACTTACGGCTTAAATGGCACTCTCTTGTGTAATGTAAATAGAGTAGCCACAGTAGCATGCAACTATCTGCATGTAATAATGAATAACATCAGATTATTTGGTACCCAAAGTTTTAATGTATCTTTTTTCTGGGAAACGCTTTATGCATTAAAAACTTTCCTATTGTCATATCAGTAATAATTATCTGATTCAAGCCTTCTAATTTTAAACTGAAAATGAGGCCGTGCATTTTTTTTGTCTATATACAGTTCAAAATTCAATACCCTTTGGTCTTTGAAGAAAATATTTTATGAGAGAAAGACTGAGAGGTAGTGTCAAAGTATGCTGTAAATATGCTGCATAAAGTATTCATTATGCAACAATTTACTAGCTTGGAAAGTAAATAACTTCAAAAATATGTGTATATATTGAGGTCCAATAGCTACATGCTGGGTACCTAATGGAAGCTAGAAAGGATGAGGATGATTACAAAACATGAATGTCTTTTCATGACCTGCTCCTAGATTGTCCCATAAAATAGGATCCCATTCAGAATCAATTAGTTATAACATCTCATGAACATCGTTTGATAAGAAATATTAGTCAAATGTGGTGTGCACTGCAAAAATAACACATTTGAGTTATAGTGAAGTGAATTAGAAAGAAAAAAATGCACTCCTCTTTTTGCCTTCTCTTATCAAAGTTAGAAAATATGAATGTATCTAATTAGTAGCAGTTCATAGTTGTCAGATTTTATAGTAATTTTAGAAAACTCTAATATATATATATATATATATATATATATATATATATATATATATCACAGTATGTGTGGTTTTAGCTAAGAAAAAAATCTTTGTACCATGCTGTTATTTGAAATATATTTTGAGAATTTCACTGTATGCTAATATTTATTACAGAGATATATTCATATAACTATAAATACCTATACTGCAAAGTAGAGTATCCATTGTCTCTAAACAAACCACATGCATGTTTGTGTACAGAGACTGTGAATCTTCTGCTACATAAAATTTACTTCTCCATAAAATGACTTCTGCTGTATAAAATTTGCTAAAGTTTTACATCTTAAAACAGCAAAATAGGGCCTGGCCAAATGGCTCAGGAGAGTAAAGCACCTGCTTAGACAGGCACAGGAATCGGGATCCCATTCCCAGAGAGAAGGTCCGGTCTGCCCTGGGGTGCACTGAGATGGCAAATGAGACTGGGCCTCTGTGGCGTCCGCCTGTAATCCCAGCACTTGGGAGGCTGAAAACAGGAGGATCACTATGAGTCAGATCTGCGGGGTGAGACCCCATAGTCCCTGTACTAAAATGCATATTTAAAAAGGCAAACAATTACATCATTTTTATGTTGTAATTTTTGAGGTCCAGGAGTTAGGTGCATGGCTTCCTTGGGTATCTGCCACATTGTTTTACTGAACTGTAGTCAAGGGTCAGCAAGGCTGTATATTTGTGTTTGAAGGCACAACTGAGCTACCTATGTGACCTTAGATCACTTTGGTAGCTGTCGGAATTCACATTCTTGTTGCTAGAGTATTATGATCTTCAATTTTCTTGTGCTTTTCTAGAGTCCACTCTAGTCTGCCAAAGCACAGATTTAGGTGCCATGTATTACTAACCATACACAAATCATAACATGGTAGCCTGCTGCTTGAGGATAGCAGGTGGGGTTGGAGGAGAGCATTACAGCAAGATAGGATCATAGAAGCGATGCCCCATCATATTTATTGGTTTTAGGTAAGTCACAGCTCACCTGTTGTTCACAATGAAAGAGATGATGCTCTAACTAAAGGCATAAGAATCTTGGATATAACGATTGTCGATGCCTTCTTGGAGTCATCTTCCCACATTGTGTTTTGTGCCTCTCAAATGTTTACACCTCTCCCATACGCAAAATTCACCATCTTCTCTATTCCTGAAAAGATTTATCTTATTGCATCAGCGGATCAAATTCTAAAGTGTTATAATTTAACTATTGTCCAGTTTTGCTCTGGAGAGATAACTTGGTGGTCTAAGTGGCTGCTTGGCAAGCATAGGGACCCGAGTTCAGTCCCCAGTACTTCATGCCATGAAAGCCCTGGAACCCCAGGTGCACCATGCTGACCCTGAAACTGGGCATGGGGGCACACACCTATAATCTCTGCTGGGGAGGCTGAGACAGGAAGATCACTACAAGTTCAAGCTGTGTAGCTAATCCCTGTTCAGATAAATAAGTACTTAAATAATGTCCAGTTTTAAATGGTGCTTTTGTGATCACATCCATTAAGAGTCCCTTGTGCAATTATTTACAGTCTATGGAACTACAGAACCAGTGAGACCACCCATCTGCCTCAAAAGCTCCCAGTGTACAAGGGTAGGACAGATATAAGATGACAATTACAGAAAATTCTGTTTAATAAAGGGAAATAGAAACCACTCAGACTTCATAAAAGTGCAGAAATCCTGATCTCTAAGACACAAATGTGGGCCAGGGAGATGGCTCAATAGAATCAGTGCTTCCCTGGCAAGCACAAGGGTCTGAGTTCAATCCCCGGTTAAATAAAAAAATAAAAATAAAAAAAGACACAAATGTATTCTTTTGCAAGTTTGTTTGGTTGACTAGTTAAAATATTTCTATATTTATGAAGTTTGAAGCTTTTGCCCTAGAACTCACTCTCCTTGCAGTAAAAGGACTTTTTAAATTCTTTGCAATATCAAGAGTTTGAGAATTTTCAAAAACTTCTAGGACTGATTTCTAGCCTTATTTAGCATTTTTTACTCAAGTCTGTCTCTCTCTGCTTACATTTTCCCATAGGTAACAAGATGAAACCATAAGCATCTATAATACCTTTCTAGGAAATCCCCTGGCTAAATATCTAAGTTCGTCACTTAAAATTCCACTTATCACATAACTGTAGAAGATAATTTCTATAAGTATTCATCACTCCAGAGCAAAGTATCCTCCAATCCCAATTCCCAGTAATATTCTTCAATTCCTTTTGAACCCACTTCAGTAGTGTTACAATGTCTACATAGTCTCTAAGAATCTGTCAATGTGATTTAGGCTTTCTTTGTCAGGTTCCTTAGAATTCTCCCAAACTGCATGAACTTTCCAGTCCCCTACTATACTGTGGGTGATTATTTATAGAAATACCTCAATTATAAGCATCAAAATCCAAGAGCAACAGTTTTCTGTTACCGTGGAACAAGTTACCACAAACATGGAAGCTTAAAACAATTCAATTTCAGGCTGAAAATGGACTTAACAGTTTTGCTTCATTCTTGACTGGAGAAATGACAGAAATCTCTCCCAAATTGCTTGTGAGATTCATTTCTGTGAAGCTACAGGTCAGACTGTGGAGTGGCTGTTGACCAGGGCTCAGCCTCAACTCTTAAGAGACTATCGTAGTTCTTTCCTTCCTGGTCCTGTCCTTGACATTCAAACTTGTCATCTTGCTTCTTCAAAAAAGCAAGAGAGAGAAATGAATTTTCTAGTAAGGCAGAGTCTTCTTATGTGAGATCATTACAGTAGTGACAGTCTGTTACCTCTTGGTTAAAAGGTAGTCACAAGTGCCACTCACAATTAAGAGCAAGATACTCTATGAAGTCATCAGATGAGGAGCTAAAGATCTGCTACAGCATCTTCGAACCAAAAGGACCAAATACACGTACTTTGATCACTGTTTTGGACTATACATATTCTTGAAACCAAACAAAAGCCTGCATAAGATCATTATTTTAATTAGACTTTGAAGGAATATGAGTAATGTATTATGTTACCTCTATGTATTGAATTTGTGTCATAATTTAATGTTTTCTGCAGATTCCACCTTTGATTTCAATACTACTACTCTATTAGATGCATATAGATGCTTGGAAGCTACATTTTTATTTCAGATCATAAATTTTAATATATTATTATTATTGTCACTTTATGGATTCAATTTTTTCTATTATTAACAGCAGGCATTCTGTCGCATTTTTATTCTTCACTTTTCCTTTAATTTCTCCTTTCATTCTGAACACCAGTCCCAAACACTCAGACTCATGCAGTATTCCAATTAACACAAGAATGCGAAACCTAAAATTCTGTACCAGGCATTTCCAGATGTATCACTGCTTTGGAGTTATTTTAATATGAAGAAATAAGTTTCAATAAAACCCAGTCAGTTTCACAAAATAAAAATGTTCAATATTCTTTAAAGCAGAATTTATTATCTTCTTCATATAATAAGTTACAAAATACGTTTTTTCAATATGCAATAACTTTCTATTCCTGTACTAGGTAGTAGTTTTGTAAATCCTATAATTATGGTAAAGTGATATTTTCTTCTTAATTTAATGGAGAATGTTCTCTTTCAAAGACTAGAAAATTCTTGGATTTTAAGAAAATAAAACATAAATATGATGATACTAGTTTTCTCATGACTCTCAAGGATGATAATACGGCTGGATTTAAAAAAGAAAGGAAATACAAATTAGGATGGCATTAATGAGTTAAGCAGATGTGTTATTTTTTTCTTGTTTTCTTTTAGAAAATGTTTATATTAATTGGATACTAGCTTCTTGTATCTTCTGTTTTACATATCAGAATACACACCCTAATACAGTTTTTGGTTGCTTGTTGTTGGTGTTGGTGTGTGTGTGTGTGTGTGTGTGTGTGTGTGTGTGTGTTTCATTTTTCAGGTCAAAGCATATGGCAGGGCTTAAACTTACTCATACAAATTCCACATGTCCAAAGAAGAGAATTTAGCCAGTCTTGATCAGCTATCATGAAGTCAAATCAGACTAACACTGATCTTTGTGGTTTATTTTCATTAAAATTTTAAATCCTATCAAGTTATTGTGATGTACACATTAGAAATTTCTATTAACAAGAGTATTTTAATTTTGGAAAAGGAGTACCTCCTTCTGGCTTGTCTTTTTTCCAACCTCTCTCCACGAGGCTGAGCTGTGAGCTCCCGGAGTTGCTGACTTGTGCTCAGGGCATTACTGAGTAAGATGTCACACTGAGCCTCCAGAGCTGTGTGGGTGTGGGTCTCAGCAGCTGCTGTGGGCTGCAAGATTTTGTCCACTCCCTCTTACTCTCTCCCTTTCTCTAATATTCCTCTCATTTCTTTAAATTCTCAGCCACTTTTCACATTCAGGAAGCCAGGGACCTCTTGACTATACAAGACATGGAGCAGCTGCACTAGACTGGACTCCCACGGACCACTTCAGGCTGTCTTGACTTCTGCTCCTTCTCTGAGGTCAGCGGTAGGAGAGGCCATTGTCCTCCATTCTTTGTGCTACCTGAGGCAGTATTAGAAGATAAAAAAGGCAGAGTGTCAGTGGAAGTGGGTAGATGCATGTCATAGTACCTGACAATGCAGAGGGGAAAGGGACACTGCCTGTACAACTCACTGCTAATTACAGCACTGTTTTGTTCTTGGCAGCCTTTACAATTGGTAATTATTAAAAATAACTGATTAAGACTGGCCAGATAGCTCAGCAGACTACAGCGCCTGCTTAGGCAAAGCACAGCGGGCAGGGGTTCTATCTCCAGCCTGCTGTGTCAGCCGCGCCCCTGGGGCATGCCCAGATGGCATTGAGACTGGGCTTGGTAGCACGCGCTGTAATCCCAGTGCTTGGGAGCCTGAAAACAGGAGGATCACTGAGTCCAATCTATGTAGTGACACCCTGTAGACCCTGCACGAAATACATAATAAATAAATAAATGAATAAGTAAATAAATAAATCTGATTAGATAATTGCTCAAACTTTTGCATATTCCCAGTCAAAAGTAGAACCCCACTTTTTTATGTCTCTTTGCTCCCCAGAAAAGTCACCTAAGGCAAATTTAAATTCTTTCATAGACCTTTTCAACAACTTCTTGTGCATTTCCCCATAATAAACGTGCTCCCATCAGGAAATAGATTTTAATTTTTTTTTCTTATTTGGTACAGGGTCTCACTAGGCAGCTTGGTTGGTGGTTGTTGTTGTGTGTGTGTGTTTTTTTTTCAGTCAAAGCATATGGCAGGACTTAAACTTACTCAGACAAATTCCACATGTCCAAAGAAGAGAATTTAACCAGTCTAGATCAGCTATCATGAAGTCAAATCAGGCTAGCAACGATATTAGCTGGTTTTGCTGGCTCAGTGTGACCCGAGGGGCAGGGCTGGTGTGGCATGCAGGCCCGGGGATCGAACCACTGTGCCTGTGCTTGCCAAAACAAGTGCTTAGTCTGCTGAGCTATCTCGGCAGCCCTTTCCTGACACCCCACCTTTTTTTAAAGTTTATGTATTTGTTACAGGGTCTCACTACACAGTTTCTGCTTATAGTGATTCTTCTGTTTTCAGCCTCCCCAGCGCTGGAATTACAGGTGTGCACCCCCTCGCCCAGACTCGGTCACCTGCTCAGCACGTCTTGGGGCTGGGCCAGCACCTGTATGTGGTGTGGGGGATCGAATCCTGTTCTTTGCGCTTTCCTGAGCAGGTGTTTAGTCCTCTGAACTATCTTGCCTGCCCACCCAACAGATTGTAAAACTATAACAACAGTGGCCTTTCTGGTGGCAACTGCTGGAAGGTTTTTTAGAACCAACTCCTTAGGTAAATATTTATTATAAAAAGGCCGCACAAGATACAGTGACTGTGCATTACAGTGAAGGTGATTTCATTCCCTAATTGTTAACGTTACGTTTTGCATCTTCCTTTTCTGTATATTTCCCTTTGCCATGTTAGAGAAGAACCCCAGCCCTTCACACTTAGCTGAACCCCCAGGTCACTTAAGCTTTTATTTTGGGTCTGGATCTTGCTAATGTGTAAATCGCCCAAACTAGATTTGAATTTGTAGCCCTGCCTCACTTTCAGAGTGAGCTTTAGTAATAAGCATGAGCATCATGTTTGGCTGCTTTTCTTTCAGCTCTTCACTTAGAAAATGTTTCCTTCCTTGCTCGAGACCTATGTTCCCTTATTTTCCCCCTCTTTCATACTTTTCATTCTCCTTCCTTCCATCTTTACTGCTTTGTACTTATCCCTGCATTTATTTTTTGATTCTCCTCCCCTCCTTTCTTTTCCCCCTGCTTTTTTCAGAGGCCCTCACTTTGGTAACGTATCTATTTTTACTGACAGGCATACTATGCATAAAGTAAACTTCCTCCACTTAAATTGTACAGCTCAAATATTTCCATGGATACATTATTTATGATATTACATCACGATAAAAATATAGGACAAACCCTCAACCCCCAAAGTCTTCCTGTACCAACTTGCAGTGTTCATTCACTTACTACTAGTCCCAGGCCACATACATATGCTTTTTGGCACAAAACAATACTGTGTACTTTTAGTAGATGATATATTTTCTATTTTCCTGTTGTTATCATTTCCTATAATGTTTTTGTAATTAATTCAGGTTGTTATGTTTTATGATATGTCTGTATGTTTTTTATGCATATATGGAAATTCTAATAGATCCATATCACCTCACCACATTTAAATTAATGGTTTTTATTTTTATTTTTAATGTAGTTTAGTACAAGGTCTCACTACATAGATCAGACTCCTAGTGATGCTCCTGTTTTCAGCCTCTCAAGCGCTGGTATTACATGTGGGCACCACCATCCCCAATCTCAGGCTCCATCTCAGGGCACTCAGGGTATGGGGCTGGCACAGCATGCCAGGGATCAAACCCTGGTCCCTGCACCTACATAAGCAGGCACTTCAGTCTGCTGAGCTCTCTGGCCGGCTCTTTAAATTAATTCTTATCACATATGTTTATTCAATTTAAAAAGGTATAAATAGCATCATAATTATTCAAAACAGGAAACTTAGTATGAACTATAAATTCACTATATACCAAAGAAATCCTGACTATAAAATGACCATCTCAGTATTAACAAGCAGCTAAAACTAAATTTTTGTATGGTTGGTCTCAAGTAATTCTAGTAAGATCCATTGTATGTACTAGGAGAGTACAACTTTATCTGTATCTTATGTTACTGAGATAAGACTATTTGAACACACACACACACACACACACACACACACACACACATTTAACATTTAGGGAATATTGATAACTTTCAAAAAGTTTTATGGATTTCTTTTTCTAAGATATTCTTGCAGCTCACCCTCATACTCCACTCTAGCCACAGTGTGCTACATATTACTTATTTAGCAACATATTTAAAGTTCACACTTTTCTGGGTCCCAGAACTCCACTTTCACCTGTGTTCTAAACTGCATCTACTAGAAGGTGCCTATTTATTAAGTGAATAAATTCTGATTATCAGGAAGGAGATCAATGGTTGCTTAAGGCTAGATGTGGACACAAGAGTGGGACAACCGAGAGTGACTATGAATGGGCATGGCAGACTTTCTGACGTGATAGGGGTGCTCTTTGTGTTTTACTGTGGTGAAAGCTATATACATATGTTTGTTTAAATTATGAAACTGGGGAATCACCCACTCAGGGGGCCTCTTCTATGCCTCTCTCGAAAAAGAGCTTTCTTTCCCTAAGTAGATATATTCTTCTCAAAAAACAATCATGAAACTGGATGATCTTAAAAAAATTTCAACTTATTAAATTTAAATTATATGTCAGCAGAGATGATTTAAAAACCAAAACTATTTTGTAAAATACTTGCCACTGATACATATCTATGTAACTGTTGTTTGATGCGTTCAGGCTCACTGCTTAGTAGTTGGAAATTACTCAAAGAAATCGGCAGGAGTCAGAGTCATTGTTTAAGAAAACATCACATTTCATCTATACTGAAAACATATTTCAGCTTTTTAAGGAAGAGCATTGCACACTTTTATAACAATTTTTTCCAATATTTGTATGCTTGAAACAAACTCCAAATCTATATGAATGCAAACAAATAAGAACAAAATGCCGACAAATCTTAAGAAGCTTGTTCTTATTTGTATGTTTGGAAATAAAAATATAAACAGACAAAAAAGAAGAAACAAAAATAAAATTAACACATCAATAAATTTTCCATAGCATTAAAAAAGGATAGCAAACTGATATTTAGGAAGAAATTGTTCACAGGTCACCTGCTTTCAGATATTTCAGATAAATTTGGTTGTTACTAAAATTGATGAATTTAAGTATATTTGGAACAGCCAATTTATTACTCTATGTCAGCTTATAGAAACATAGACTAAGTTTTGGCCTGTCCAAAGTTGTTATTTCACTGCTATTTAAAGTGGATCCACAAGGTTGGCCAAATAGCTCAGTGGACTAAAGTGTCTGCTTAGGCCAATGCAGGGGCCAGGAGTTCCAATCCTGGGCCTGCCGTGCTGGCCCTGTCCCCAGGGCATGCTGAGATGGCGAATGACAGTGGGTATGGTGACACGCACCTGCAATCCCAGTACTTGGGAAGCTATAAACAGGAGGACCACTAGGAGTCTGATCTAGTAGTGAGACCCTGTACACCCTGCCTAACCTTCCCTAAAATACAAATAAATAAATAAATAAATAAATAAATAAATAAATAAATAAATAAATAAATATAAAGTGGATGCATAAAGCACTAAGTATTACCTTATGTTACTTTAGGGGAGGATTAAAAAACCCAGATGAAGAAGCAGAAAGAGTTTACTGCAGACTTACACAGAAATCCTTTTATTTTTACTATGTGCTCATTTACTCATTTTCATTTCTTTTTGTTCAGTTTATATCTTCTCTTATATGGTGAACAAATATACTATTGAGACTACTTGAATTCCAACCTAATACATCAAGTTTTGGGTGATTTGTTTGACGTCCCTGATACTGACACAGACACCACAAAGTACTTTAATGACTGTCAGTTTCAGAAATACCAAATAGGAACTAAATTTTAAACTTGAAACCCTGGGCAAAGATTGAAACCATATAACACTCTGTACAACACATTGTTAGAGAGTAAAACTGGGAAGAAATGTGAACCTTGAGAGTCTCTGAAAAGTTTCCACTTCTTTAACAGTTTCTCTTATTGGGTCAGTGATGACAGAAAATCTTCCTAAAGACATAATGCACAGATTGTCAGTACTCTAATTCTTGTTCTCTTAGAAGAAAATAAGCATTGATAAAATATTCTTTCTCCTGTCTTGCCTATCTATCATATACTTAATAAAAATACCCTGTGTTGTTCATGAAGGTCCCATAAGCATCATTTCATTTTTTTCTGAATAACCATATTATTCCCTTAACCTATCAGCCTGAAAATGGTTATTACAATTCTTGCTCATCAATTCTAGCTCCTTTTGCCCACATACAGTATTTATTGAATGGATCAAGGGAGCCATTCTTCAGATAAAAATGGTATTACTACTCACAGTGAGGTCATTAATAGATCAGTAAAATTACTGGTCTCCAAAAATGATAAAAGTTGAGAGAGATTTGTATTAATGTAGATCTTAATGAGTAACTGTGGTACAATTTCTCAAAATCTGTGTGATTTTTGTCACTTATTAAAATTTACATAATATTTTAAGTTCTACATTCTTATAATTATAATTATCATAGAAATCACTTATGGTAGCAAGTGACACTCTTACTATTGACAGCTTCTAATATTTTCTTCTTAGTTTTAATAAAAATATTAACAGGTTTTTGTCAGGGAAGTAAAGTACTTATTATCATATATATAGGATCTCTACTATAATTGGAAGGGCTCCAAATTTGTACCATAAAGCATTCAGTTGATCCAAAATCTTCTTTACAGGCTGCATGGGGAAAATTGTTTATCAAATAACTGAAAAAAACACGTACTTTTAAGATCATAAAGTTTCACAACCATTGATCTTACAGTAAACAAAATTTGGAAGCATTGAAGTTACATGGGCCTAGAATTTTATAGGTGAGTCTACTCAAGCAGTGTTTCTGAAAAGCTATTGCATCTCTCTAGTTATGACATCAAACTAGAGTTATTATTTCTCACGTAGTTGGAAGCTAGAATTAGAAGATGACCGCAACTACGTACTATTCAACAGAGAAAATTAGAAACATATTGTTAGTTAGAACTCCACTCGGATAAACAAATATAAACAAATAAAATTGAATGCTTCAGCAAATGCCCTTTTATGAATCTCTGTCTAGTTATGATTTCAAAGGAGGACAATATTGAAACTCTGGCACCCTTCACACGTTGTTTGATGAATGTCAAATTTAATTTAAGGTTCTCTGCATTAACCTACAGCTGGTATATATTTGATACAATTTATGGATCGAACATAGGTTAAAAAACTCAAGAAAATACATGGATAGATATGTATAACACATCATTTCACACAGTTCATAAAATACTAATAACTTAAATAATATAAACTATTAATATAATTTGTTAAAGGCAACAGATCATTTGATTTAAAATGTGTTAAAATTAAAAAGAGAATATTTAAGTTTCTTTTAGTCTTTATAAGTCCTAATTGGCCAATTACTAGTAAAAATCACTATGTGTTGATTTATTCGATTTGTACACATATACATGCACTTTTCAACAAAAGACAAATAAGTTAAATTAGTTAATAAGAATGTGAATAACCCTTATTCCTTAACCACAGGTAACTATTAAACTCCAGAAATATAACATTGTAGGCATTTCCGTATAATTATTTAGCTTATAGGCTTGGGCTTTTGGTGTTCTGACGAGTTGGCTTATGTGCACCTTACCTTGGCCTTAGGGATTGGCTCTTTCCTCAAACATTAGCCTAGATTTAGTACATGTGAAGAATGTTATGATCATTTTATTTTAATTAAGTAAAGATTAGCATTAGTATTACCAGTGAGTCTTATCAGGCGAGTTCTAGATTAGAACTCAACATTAAACCTGACATTTTTCCAGAGAAGCACAAATTATGCCTCAAACTATGAATCTAGACTCAGTGACATGCACCCGCAATTCCAACACTAGGAGACTGAGTAGAAGGATCATAAATTTAAGCCTAGGGTGGAAAATTTAGGATTGATGAATTTCTGTCTCAAAATTTAAATGAATTAAATGAATAAATAAAGAAGAAAATACTAAGAATGTAGCTAAATGTGAAGGCCGTGTTTTCAAGCTCCATTAAAACACACACACACAGACACACACACACAATTGTAACATGGCATAATTACCTGTGTATCCAGCCTATTGTACTGACATGTGCATTTAAATGCAAGTTCAAATTTTGTCTATTTCTACCCTAGTATTGCTGGCTAGCATGGGTCCTTGTATCAGACATAGTGGAATATAACAGAGGCATCTGGTATAAGTTTACAGGGAAAACTGTAATTAGAAAGTAAGAGAAAATTGGAAAGGAGCTCTGTATCTCAATTGGATGGAGCTGTTCCTCTATCAACAGAAACTAAGATAGGAAAAGGGCTTCAGAGAAAGGGCTCCCCTGAGTGGTTTAGGGAACTGAAGAGGTAGACCAGACATATCCTTTAATGAACAAAAGGCATCAGCGTTATAGGGCTGTTATGATGGGCCTGGGGTCTAGTCTGTCATTGTCTTGGCCCTGCATCTGGAATCTGGAGTAACCTTGATGGGCAGAACAGCAGCTGAGTTCTCCTGAACCAAATGAACTGCCTCAAAGAGGACAGCTTTAAAAGGGGCTGTCGGCGAGATAGCTCAGCAGACTAAGTGCCTGCTTGAGCAAGTGTAGGGACTGAGTTTTGATCCCTGGCACTGCATGCCATGTTGGCCCTGTCCCCAGGCATGCTGAGCTGGCCACCTGGTCTGGGCCTGAAATCCCCTCTCTGGGGAGGCTGAAAACAGGAGGATCACTAGGAGTCCAAGCTGCATAGTGAGACATTGTACCAAATACATCAAAATAAATAAATAAGAAATAATAATAAAAATGAAGTACTTTAAAATATTAAATATTTAAATATATTTAAATATATCAAGACATTGAAGGAAGAGCATCTTGTTTTTATACTTCTTTAGTAAGAACAGGACAGGATTTATTCATGTAAAGAAATGAATACACTCTCAGTTCTCCCTTTTTTCCATCAGCTATTGCCAACACATTTCTTGTCTATTATTTCTTATCATTCAAAGCTGTGTGACAGATATATGACACCCCCAAAACAGATCTAGTCCTCCTGCAGAACAGTCACCATGGACACTGGTGGTTTTTATTCTTCTGCATAGCTGTTCACTGTTCCCTAGAATTTCTCATATTGAATTTGTAAAGTTCCATAAGTTCCTGAGGAGCTGTCAGGTAAATAGCATGCAATAATTTTCTCTTCTATAGTTTTTGCTAGGCTTTACTCTCAAGTATCTTCTTCTCCCAGTTTTAGCACCAACAAGAGTTTTTTTTTACTTCTGTTCCTTTTGAATGCTTAAGTCTTTTATAAATTAGAAGGCTAAACCTACAGTTAAAATGTAAGCTCAAGTGCTATCCACTTTTAATATGTAGAGTAAACCAAACAAATAAGAAAATGAGTAACTGAAAATATCTTTCAGAGTTTTTTGATCAGCAGTGGCCTGCTCTCACCCACCGTGAGTATAGCATCACATTACATCACATTACGGGCTCACACGGTTGTGCTCGACCCTGTCTTTTGAAAGTAAGTCTGTGCTGACTTTGCAGTGAAGTCTTCAGAAATAGGCACCTCCTTTCAGCTTGGAATTTTTCATGTTGTTATTGATTGGAGAGGTAAATGAATGGTTTACATAGTCTATTTGCAAGGCCTGAACAGTGCAGTACATGTTGATTTACTTGGTCTATAGCATTTTACTATACCTCACTACTCTGATTTTAAAACTATTAATGTTTCTTTTGTTTCTAATCAAAATATACCTTGTTATCTAAGGCACTAAGATGTTGTGTCCTTCAACACTTTTGTGTATCTATCACTCATTTCTTTATGCATGTTTGCTTCTAAATTCTAAATGAAGTGTAATCTATCTATCTATCTATCTATCTATCTATCTATCTATCTAACTATTTTTTGGCAGAACCAGGGATTGAACTCAGATGCTTGCACTTGCCAGTCAAGTGCTTAGTCTACTGAGCTATCTCCCCAGCCCTATATATATTTATTTTATAACAGAAAATGACAGTACTACATGGTTAGTTCTTTTTTCTAAAATCATTGTTGAACTCTGAGAAGCAATTGTGTTACAGACACGTCATTTCTACTACTAATGTATGTTATTAGGTGAACATTAAAAGAAAACTGAATAGAAATAATATTCTTGACCACTTTGCAGATATTATCACCAAAAGGTCAAAAATGCAAATATTCATATTATGTATTTCATAATTTTATTAATGTTTTATAAAACTAGATTTTTATAATTATGTGTAAAGTATTTCTTCAAATTACCTATCTCTTTGCTTCAACACTACTTAATATATATTCTAATTTGTATCATATTTACTGCTTGTTTATCTTAGTTTATAAAAAGTAAAGTTTTGAGTTATTATTTGTTTTATTCTTTGTAAAAATCTTTTTGGTCTTTTTTTGTACACTGAGTAACTAATTTGAAGATAATGATACACGTTGTATGCACTACTGCTATCCTGTTCTTTTGTTAATTTTTTTTTTTTTTTTTTTTTTTTTGGTGGAACCGAGGATTGAACTCAGGCCCTTACTTTTGCCAGGGAAATGCTTATTCTACTTAGCCATCTCCCAGGCCCCATAATTTGTATTTTTGATAAAATAAGTAATTGTTGGCTCTTACAATTTTCAAATATGTCCCTGTCGCTCTTCATATAAACCAGACTCCAAACAAGAACTTCTGAAACTATTCGTGCAAACATATCAAAATAACAGAAGACATGAGATCCTTCAGAGTACAATAAAGCAAAACTCTCTGAAGTGAGGGTGCTATTTCTTATCTTACCATTTATTGCCATCAAGTTACAACAGTGGTTGAATTTAAAGCATAATAAGAGGTCTCTTAAATTCAACTGCCATATTATTTCACTCTGCCTGATTTTATGAGATGTTATATTAGGGAAGATGAAAAAACAGTAAATATAATTCGAAGTAGTATAAACCAAAAAATGTGATCTGACAACCGAAATCTAAAAGGAAAAGTACTTACAGTAGATTTTTATCAGACATTCTCATCAATCTGTAAACGTAGCAGCAACTGACAATGAGTGTGAAGACTGGCAAGAATATGTGGTCAAGAAATACGTAGCTCATTTATGTTGCAATGTGTATGTTCAGGAAGCTTATCTCCGGAAGATAAATCCTTTTTTAGACATTGCAATATAGAACATGGGGAGAAAAGTTATTTCCACATATACAGAGCATCACTGAACAATTTTGACCCAAGACTTCATCCTTAAACGTTTCTTGCATGTGAATAAAATGAGATATGAATTTTAGATTTGAAAGCTAGACATTATTACATTGAAAAAAGTTCCTCAGATAAAGGTCCTTTTACATTTTATTTTATTCAAATCATCAATATTCTGGGCATGGCTTACTTTACCAATAAAAGATTCACTCTTTGCTACAGAATAATTGTATTATCAGAGATTAAGAAGAAGCCATAAGACACAAAATGGAAATTAGTCACCCAATAGCCAGTTCACATTATAAATGCGATTTTATTTTGACATTTTAGTTGTCGACCACAGCAATAGCCTGCTAGAAAGTGAAACCCAAATTTCACCATCACTCTAACCTGAATAAAATTTAAATACATGAACACTAAATTGAATAATCAATGTTAGATTTTTTAGTCTGATTATCTTTTTTTTGGCAGTAATTGGCATATGCACAAATCCATGTAAGTAGACGCCATCTACATTAGTGTCACAGCACTGCTGGATCTTTTAGAAGCAAGAAGAGATTTTCATTGCTCCATTATTTTTCAGTCTCCATTAAAATTTTGCTGCTCCACTACCGCTTTCCCTTCATTGTCTGTTCAGCTTTGTAAATGGCATTTATTGCAAACAATCTCATCTTACAGATTAAATTAATGTTATGAGGAATCCAAAGGCTCAAAGATATCTGTGAGTCATGTTGAGAATGGGTTTTTACTCAGTAATCATTCGTAAAAATCTCCCGAAGTTTTCAGGATTGAAATTGATACCTTTGTACATTTGGTGTACAAGACAGAAAGCTATAATCCTAAAAGAACAGAAGTAGCTCCATGCCTCTGATGTAGCTGATGAGATCAGGGCATTATCGATGAATCGATAACGCTTTCAAAGTCTACTGAGCTGAATCTGAACATAAGCAAATTTAAGTCACTACCCCATGGAAACTCCTAATCCCTCATCATTCTCAAATATGGAGAGATTTTGAAGTCTCTGAGCCAGATTTCCACTGTGCAGCCTGCTTAAACTTCCCTGAGTAGGATCTGGGGGTCAGAATCAGTTACCCATGGGAAGGACAAAGTTGGTCTAAAGTTCTATCCAGCGTGCTAATCAAATTTATATTAATAGTAGGAGCTATTAGTAATACCAATAACCTTGGGCTCAGATTAAATTCAAACGTGTCACACACTCTTGTTCACATTAGTCTCTAAAGAAATGTGTACTTATATTTTAAAAATATTTGTTGCAAAAATATTTGCAACAAAATGATTGGGAAATGTTAGAAATATCTCTTTATTTTTAAGACTTATTAAAATAAACTATGTTGTATTATTATCTGTAGTCAGAGTTACTGTGTTTTGTTTTGTTTTGTTTTGTTTTGTTTTGTTTTGTTTTGTTTTGTTTTGCAGAACCGGGGATTGAACTCAGGCCCTCATGCTTGCCAGGCAAGTGTTTATTCTGCAGAACTTGAGAATGATTATTTATTTATTTATTTATTTTGTGGATGGCTCAGGCTGCTTTAAGGTCGGGTCTGGTAATGCAGGTGGATGTGGGGATTGAACTGGGGCATCCTGTGCCTGACTGCATTTGCATGAGCAGGTACTTAAACAACTGAGCTATGGGGCAGGCCCCCCCAAAGTTACTGTTAGTCTTACAAATTTTCTATGTTTTTATGAAATAGTTTTATAAAATTTTCCATAGAAATGTGGCTTAAAAATCGTGAAATTTATGTTGTAGTTGGCTGATGCTGTAAATAATCCAGTTATAATTGCTACAATATCTCAATAAGTAAAAACAAATTATGGAGTTTAATAATGGTAATATAAAGAGAAAAATGAAAACTAAAATATCTATACCTTAATATCAATTATTAAATAATTATGGCTTATATACAAACTATAAATTGTGAGGTAAATTCTAGAAAATGCACATTTTAACTTATTTTTCTCTTTCCCTTTCTTTCTCTCTCGCACATACAAGCATATGCACACATACAATAGCAGGCTATTTTTAAAATTCCAACAGATTTTGCCAACTAGAAATTGGTATTATTCAATTGCAAAAATATTTTTGGTGATTTAAGCTTTCACTTTCACATTATAAAACATTGTTTTAAATGTTACTCTTCATGTTTTTCTGTTGTGTACAAAATAAGTTTCTTCTCTAATGGTATATTTTATTTTTTCTTAATTTTCAAGTTTTTATATTTAAGTTATCCCCAAGTGAGATGTTTAATAAAAAGTAAGTGAATATATTCTGATAAGCCAACAAGCGTTCAAAGTTCTTCTAACCGTCCAAATTTTACTGCAAAATTTGATGAACATGGAATGCATCCCTTGTGATAGGAATACTATCTTCTCTGTTGATGCCAGATGTTACAGCTTGGATATAGAGATCCTCGCAAAGCTTAATGAGGTCGCAAGTGGGCTTTCAGAGACGGTTTGATCTAGGGTGTGCGAGTGTGGATCAAGCGTGTACGAAGACTGAGGAAGGATGTGGTGACCAAATCAGTCCGCGGGTTGCCTTAGCGTCGTTCTGGGTGTGAGGGACATGAAGGCGCATCCTTGGTTCGGGCGGGACGACCCAAAGGCTCCTAAGCTGGGTGGGATATAAGGGAAAGGGAGGCCGGCGGTCGCTGCTGTGTTAGTTCACTTGCTGCCTCTGGCCTTCTCCGCCTCGGACTACTTCTCCTTTGCAGTGTCCCTCTGAGATGCTGACCCACTTCAGCCAGCTGCCTGTGAACTGAGCACTTCACACACTGTAAGCTGAAATAAACCTTTCCTTTTTTAACCTTGGGTGGTTAGTAGCTTGGCTCACCAGTGAGGAGTAACTAAGATACTTGACAATAATATTGACAATTTCGAAATTAGTCACATTTTTCTCCCAGGATCAAGGCACATTTCCTAAACATATCTTTGTCCATATATGTTAATATAAATGAATAAAACATCTTTGATGCACTATTTTCTTGTAAAAGATATTTTCAGGGCTGGCAAGATAGCTCGATAGTCTAACGCACCAAGTTCAGGCAAGCGCAGGGACCACATGCCATGCCAGCCCCAACCCAGGGCGGGCTGAGCTGGCCACACAAAAAAGGATATTTTGAAGTTACTTTTCTAATTTTTTTTCCTATTAGTGTATGTGTGGCATACATAATGATTGTATTCCTAGTGGGATGTTTACATATGTAAGAAATTCAGATTGTATCAACTATACAAAAAGGCCCCTGCTTACTAAGTAATAGGGACTGTGAATGACATTATATTTTGCATCAAGACAGGACAGCGCTTATTACAATTAAGTGGGCAGATTTGAACAATTACTGGGGAACTCAAATATCATATCAAGACACAGAAACAAAATACTTGCTATTAATTACTGCACATGGACTTTATGAGAATGCACACATCCACATTAAGGAAGAAGCATGCAACCTATTCAAACTGAGTCATAAAGAAAGAGAAAAATGTGACCAGGCTCTTAGGAAATGATTGACCTAGTAATTAAAAATGTCTCATCAAAGAACAGTCCTTCCTCTAATGGTTTCATAGATGAATTATATTAAATATGTAATGACATACTGACACCAATCTTTCTCAAGTCTTCAAATAATCAACAAATAGTAGAGTAGAATTTATCCCAGTGAAATAATGTAATATACAAATCAAAGTATACAAGTCAATAAATGTGGGGAAGTACAAGAACAGAATTT